>NC_135623.1:65437040-65752457 GCF_053574225.1 Canis aureus | reverse complement strand
AGACACTAGTTGAGAAGAGGAAGCCAGCACACCAAGCCAATTGTCATCTTCAGAGGACCATGAAGTGCTTCAGAAAAACAATCTTACGCAGATATCTAAGATTGAAAATGCTATTTATTAACTAATATATTTTTTATGACTCTTATATTTTATTTCACAAATCTAAAAGATTATAGTCTGTTATTTTGCATTTCATCTTCTTTTTAAGATCCCGTTCTTTCCATTCTTATTTCCTTTCTTCTGTTTTTAATTTCTTTAATGGTTTTAAAAAATAATTTATTTTAATTATCTAAATTTTTTGGTGATGGTTAATTTTATGTAAACTTGGTTAAGGTATATTGCCAGTTGTTGGGTCAAACACTAATTTGGATGTTACTGTGAATGTATTTTTGGATGTGATTGACATCTGTAATCAGTTGACGTTAAATAAGGGGGATCATCCTTTAGAATATACACCTCACCCAGTTGTTGAAAGCCTTGAGAGCAAAGACTGTGGTTCCCTGGAGAAGGAATTATGCCTCAAAACTGTCATGAAAGTACTCCCTGCATTTCTGGTGTGCCAAGCCCTACACATTTTGGAATCTAGACTGTAGCATCAACTCCTCCGAGTCTCCATTCTGCTAGCCTCTCCTACAGATTTAGAATGCCCCAGCTCCCACATATGCATTAACCACTTCCTTAAAATAAAACTCCTTATACACACCCACATAATGCACATATTGTTGGTTCTGTATATCTGGAGAACCTTGACTGATGCAGGGATCTGTACCCTGATAAAGCAAGCACTGGATTGGCAGGACTTAAAACTATAGCAAAAAGTCCCTCTTTTGAATCTTGCAACTTCCATTTAATGTTTGTTGTGATTTTCTGTGAATAGAGTGAGACAGAAATAAGTATGTGATTTATTAGGGGATCACAAAACGTTTTCTTTTAGTTGTTGACACGAGAAGCAGAAGTATTAAAACATGTTTACTTTACATAAGGGAACTTAACTGAGAAGAGTAGGTAGAGACCAAATTTGAGATAATAGATTAAATATTCACTCAGACTCCATGCAACTCATCTTTCTTGTCCACATGTTGCAGAAGATGCTTTTTTCTTTCCAAATCCAATGAGGCTGTTTTGATCACTGTCACTTTCATGCCTTCTTTGCTGCATTTCTTATCATTCACAAAGCTTTATTATTCCTCCTCCCCTTTAGCTTTTGTCACAGGACGCACAGTTGTTCTTACATGCTTTTGCACTAACACTTTGTGGGGAAGGAAACATTTTCCTTTACTCTCAAGTTCTTTCAGCTGGACTAAGAATTAAATTTACATGAGACAGATTAACAGGAGAGAGAAAGTTTTATTACATGCACATAGAGGCCTAGTAATGACACTGAGACCTAAAGAAAGGACCACGGCAGGTGGTTTTTATATTTTTTTAGACAAAAAGACAATAAATTTGTGAGAAATTGGCAGGATAAAGAAAACAGATGTTTGGGAGCTTTACTTAGTGAGGGATTCTAAATGGATATTGGGCTAAGATAATAGATTAGTAAAAAGTCTACAGCTTTCTGGGTTTTAAAGTCCCTGTCTCTGGGAATAGGAGTGTCTTTTTATTTCTCAGTACAGGGAGTGTGCCTTTCATATGGGAGGTTTTATTACCTGCTTTCAGAGGACAGAAGAGGGCCTGAGTGTCCTTGCACTGGCTGCTTCCCAGGTGGCTTCAATTCAAAATAATATATCATTTTCGTATATTTTGGGTGGCCTGCTCTTGGCCTCTGCAGCGTCATTCTTTCACTTTCCCTGCTTCCACATTCTGTTACTTAAATGTGAGTCTTTCTCTACATCTGGATCCCTGGCTTTTTGTCTTCCTACTAATTATTTCTTTCAGAGACTGAATGTTTCTAAGAATTTCAGTATTTTCCTCTGTTTTGATGTTTTTAGAATCATACTTTTAGTTCCAGAAATATAAAAAGCAATTGTATCTTACAAGAGGGAATATATTGTCTAACTTCAAAAAAACCCAGCAATCGGGGTACTTAGTAAGGAAGGAGGCTAGCACTTAGCACTAGAGCAAAGTCGGGGGTGGACTCAAGTAGATCCACCATGAATGGGACAATAACAAAAGTAAAGATTTAATGATAAGTGAGAATTTTCACAAAAGATTGTTCATTACTTGTACAAATGTTATTAAAACACCTTGCCTCTCTAGGAAGGGAGGGCAATTGATATCAAGAAAACACGGAAGTATTATATTTCTGAACTGGCAAGTATATAACTGCCTTTAGAGAATGAGAAATAATTTACATTTCTTATCCAGCATACTTTTAATTTAAAATGTTTTAATCCTGGGCATCCCAGGTGGCTCAGAGGTTTGGCGCCGCTTTCGGCCCGGGTTGTAATCCTGGGGACCCAGGATCGAGTCCCGTGTCAGGCTCCCTGCGTGGAGCCTGCTTCTCCCTCTGTCTGTCTGTCTGCCTCTCTCTCTCTCTCTCTGTCTCTCATGAATAAATAAATAAAATCTTTAAAAAAATAAATAAAATAAAATGTTTTAATCCTAAAACTCATAGTATGTGGAAAAATCCTATGAATCTCTTTAACAAGGAAATTATTTATATAATTTTAGGTTGAGGTGATAAATTATGATGATAGTAAGCAAAAGTATATACGCAGAAAAGCAGATGTCATTTAAAATAATCTAAATATCTTATGTCAATGGGAAGCAGCACATTTTTTGCAATGTTTCAAGGAATCTAGGCATATTCATGATGAAATATATGATGATTTTAGAGAAATTTAGATGAAAACTTAGAAACAGCTCAAGTTTCACAAATTCACAAATGTGAATTTGGTGCTAGCTCAAGTTCAAGTATGGTGTGTGTGTGTGTATGTATGTATATGAGTTTTGTAAAAACTGAAGATTTTATTTGAATAATTCATATTTAATAGGACATTTCTTTCTGGTAGTATTTCATGCACACTGAAGTCAGCATATTATCACTGAATTGTCTTCAGAACAGAATGTGCTACTTTAATAACATGATACAATAAAGTAGCTATTTAATTTCAGGGACTTATGCATCTGATTTGATAGTACATTCTAAATTAAATAGATAACAAAATTTTTCTTCTGTGCTTCCAATATCAAAAGAGGCCAAAATATTTGCATATGAAATATATTAACGGTCATGAAATACTTATCTTCACAGCCAGTTTCAGCAGACAACATTTATTCAATGATGCAGTCAGAATTCAAAAGGAAATTTAGTGACAATTTTATTTAAGAACATTGTCATCTTGGTTATGGAAAAAAACAATTGGGACATTATTTCTGCCAAGGAGATTTAGGAAGCTCAAAGCTGCCAGTTATGCAAATTCATTCCAAATAACAACTCTGACATCATTCAAGGACACTATGTTTGTGAAGATTTTCTTCTACTGTGACCATCTTTATAATTGTGCATTTAAAAAGAAAAGTTGTATTTTCAACCCATTTAGCATCAGGAAGAAAATAATGAAAATTCAGGGGTGATTGTTTCGGTGGTAACATTGAAGTTGTTAGAGATCATAGAGAAAGAAATGCCATTTTCCCCGTGATGCTGGTTGCATCATTTCTCTTTCAGTTGTCTTGGTTATCAGTAACGATGTACAGAATTAATAATATGTTATTATTGTAGAAGTGAAAATACTGAAAATTTTGGGGTTTGTAAACATCCAATAAAGAATGTGTATTTCTTTTCTCCAAATAAATTCAGAACCGTATGAGAGAGATCTAGGATTTAAATTAAGATTCAGAGTTTACCTTTATTATTAATATTGCTGAGTGAAGGACTGATTTATATATATGGGAAGAGAACTTGCTACTACACATTCCTGATTTGAGCTTAGTAATCAACCTAGTTAGGAGCACAACTAGAAAAATCAGGATTTCCATGCAGGAATGATCCCATGTATCTTGTGGTCAGGCAGTCCCAGAGAATAAAAGATTGAGCAGTGCTTTCTAACTAACTTTTTTCAGGTTACTGTATTAGCTTTCTGTTGCTGCATAAAAATCACCATAGATTTAGCAGCTTAAAACAATACTTAAGTATTACCTGCCATGTAGGTCAGAAGTTCCGGCATGGCTAATATGAGACCTACGCTCCAAGTATCACATTCCACAGTGTACATGTTAGCCAGTAGTGAGGCTCAGGGTCCTTTTCCAAGCTCATTTGCCTGTTGGGAGAGTTTAGTTTCTTGCTGCTCTAGAACACATGGCAGTTTACTTATTTAAAACCTGATGGATAATCGCTCTGATCTCAACAAAAGCCTAAATAGTATTTTAGAAACTCATCTGATAAGGCCATGGCATACCCAGAATAATCCTCCTTTTGGTTGACCTAAAGTCAAGCTGATTAAAAACTTTACTTATATTTGCAAAATGCTTTCACCTTTGCTATCTAATGTAACATCATTATGAAAGTGAATCCTATCATGTTCGTGAGGTTCTTCTGACGAACAAGGGGAGGAGATGATAGCATGTGTTGTGCCACCACTAGGGGTTGGAAATCTTTGAGGTGATCTTAGAATTCTTCCTACCTCACTTACCAGACATAAAATTAATACTTTCCTTTTAAGCAGTTAATAGGAAATGAAGAGAGAAGTCAAGAGTTTACCCTAACTACATTTTTTCACAACAAATCATCAGGCTAACAGAAAGATTGTCACCCATGAGAATCTTGGCTTTATTTTATTTCAAACATTTACTCAATCATATTTCCCTAGTAAAGACATAATCCAGTAGTGCTTAACATATATTTCAGATTTCCCCAATTAGTCTTTGAATTTAAGAGGGATACAACTTTAAAACTGTCATACACCTGTATTATAGATTCAACAATATAGCTTGAGCTCATGTATAAAAATTTAAAATTTGCAGGAAACTACTCAAAGTATTGTGCATTACTTCCAGCTTCACTGATTTCAGTTTTCTGGCATTATTCTCTTTTTTTTTTAAATTTTTATTTATTTATGATAGTTACAGAGAGAGAGAGAGAGGGAGGCAGAGACACAGGCAGAGGGAGAAGCAGGCTCCATGCACCGGGAGCCCG
This sequence comes from Canis aureus, assembly GCF_053574225.1. Classification (NCBI taxonomy): domain Eukaryota; kingdom Metazoa; phylum Chordata; class Mammalia; order Carnivora; family Canidae; genus Canis; species Canis aureus. The sequence continues at coordinate 65,747,380 of NC_135623.1, read as the reverse complement.
ATGTGGGATTCGATCCCGGGTCTCCGGGATCACGCCCTGGGCCAAAGGCAGGCGCCAAACCGCTGCGCCACCCAGGGATCCCCATTATTCTCAATCTATTTGTTTTTTTCCATCTCCTATACTGTCAAAATAATAAGCATAAATATTATAAAATTCTTATCTGCTAATTACAGTATTTAGATTATGGATGGATTTACTTCTACTCTGCATTTTCTTTTGTATGTTGGTTATTTGGTCTTTTGTATTTTGGTTATTTTGACAAGCCTACTAATTTTATTGAATATCTGTTATTGTTTGAAAAACAGAAGTTCTAAATTATACCATCTTCAATCAAAGAGGGGTTACCCCTTACTCTGCTGGGAAGATAGAGTAGGTGATTGATGAACTTAATCTAATTATAAATTTGCCAAGTTTGATATGGGCTAGGGTTACAGTAGTCATATATCTATATCTGTTTTACACTCACTTCTTGGCATGGCCCTCCAGTAATTCCTGATGAGAGCCTGAGATAGTCAACGAGCTTGGTCCCCTCTAGTGGGCTCTGAATTTTATAATCTGTGGTTTTAGTACAGTGAGACTATGGAAAATGCTATTCTTCTTTTTTAGAATGTTTTGGCTTACCTTCTTTACTTCTTACCTACATAGTTCATAATTTTGACAATATCCTGAGAGACAAATCATCTGTATTTATAGCTTTGTTCTGTGACTCTTGTTTTTATCAGAAAAACGAGATGGTTACTCCCATCTCTCATAAATGTCTTATCTCCAGTCGTACAACAATACCAAAATATTTGCTGATTTCTCTGACTCTCAACTGCAGTCCTCTTCCCAGGCCCTTGGCCTGTAACCTCAGCCTCTTTCCATTAACTTGAAACAAATTGTCTGAGAATTTGTTCCAAGCCTCTTGGCCTTGGAAAGAGGCTGATAAGATCAGCAGATTTGCCATGCTATCTGAGATCATGAGTATAATTGAAAAATGAATTTTTAGGAAGGCTCAACTGTGGGCTTCACTTGGTATAAAAATAACTTACAGAGGAAAACTTCACTTAGAAGGAATTTCATCCAGAGGTTATATGCAGTCACTTTCATTAGAAGAATAATTAGCATCTGTCTGGGTTAATGGTTAAAATTACCCTTCTCAGAACTGTTTCTGGTCCTTTTATGTTAGGTGAGAGTTAACCACATTTTAAACGGAGAGTCTGTCCATATATACATAGATAGGTACATACTTCATTGCAGAAAAGAATGATGCCTGAACTAGCAGTAGGAATATAAATATATTATTTCATCTCATTATAACCAGCCCACATAAAATTCTATATGTATTTATTTGTCTTAATATATATGTGTTACTTTATTTATAAATCATTTTTTAAAAAGATTTTATTTATTCATGAGAGACAGAGAGAGGTAGAAACATAGGCAGAGGGAGAAGCAGGCTCCCTGCAAGGAGCCCGATGCGGGACTCAATTCTGGACTCTGGGATCCAGATGCTCAACAGCTGAGCCACCCAGGCGTCCCTATAAATCATTCGTTTATTTATTTGAGAGTGAGCATGTGCAAATGCATGGGGATGTGGGGCAGAGAGAGAGGGAGAGAGAACCCTAAGTAGACTCCATGCTGAGTTTGGAGCCTGATGCAGGACTCGATCCTACGACCCTGAGATCATGATCTTAGCTGAAACAAAGAGTTGGACACTTAAACAACTGCACCACCCGGGCCCCCAACATATATTACTGTCTTATGTGCTGACATTCTGATTTGATTTTCTTGAAGCATATAATATCAGGTCTGTGGCTGGGAATGAAGGTGTCCCAGTGCCATGTTAGGATTAACAGCAGAAAAAAAAAAAAAAAAAAAAAAAAAAAAAAGGATTAACAGCAGAGCACTCTAGCAGCCTTTATTTTTCACTGATTATTCTTAAGCAAGTATGGTTTAATGACTAAATGATCATGCTAATTTCAGTTTCTTCTGAAACAAAGAGCAATGAGCAATTTTGTCACGAATAATTTTAGGTCATGTCCGCTAGCCCCCAGATAAATCAATTTGTAGAGGTTATGGAAAAAAAAGGAGTAGAAACATAGTATGAAGTGTAAAGCCTCTGTCAGATGGGTTTTTGCTCTATTTCCTGCATACTACAGTCCTTTATTTTTTTATTTATTCTTTATTTTTTAAAAAACATTTTACTTATTTATTTGAGAGAGGGAGGGGGAAAGTACAGAGGGAGAAGCAGACTTCTTACTGAGCAGAGACCCTAAAGTGGAACTCCGTCCCAGGACCCTGGGGTCACGACCTGAGCCAAAGACAGACATTAACCACTTGAGCCACCAATGCGCCCCACTGTAGGTCTTTATTAAGTCTATGTTGGGGCTCATGCTAATACAATCGCCAGAATCACATTACATTTTAAGAGTGTTACTCATTTTTTAAAAATGTGAATGAATATGAGGATTCTAGGATATGGTATTAACACTTGTCTTACTGGCATACATTCTAAATGAATATATTATTTTTTTTATGTAACCTACTTTTGGCCAGTTTAATAAATATTGCATCAGATTTACATAACATAATCAGCTATATGTTCATCCTACATGTTTCATCAAATTATTAATTTGGTTAGCAACTTTTGTGAAGAGCCATGATCACAAAAAATATATTTTGTTATTTATGGTTAAATCATTTATTTTCTCAGTGTAGAAGATTATCATAGCTCTTGGACCATCAGTGCTATAGAGAGATGCCAAAAATTAACATATGCTATTGGATATGTATTTGTATGTTGGTTGTTTGAAGATTTATGAACAATTCAGCTACTTTAAAAATTTTCCTCTCTCCTTGTTTTTCTAACACGTACCATGTATGCTCAGAAATATACATCCTTGGCGGCTCAGCGATTTGGTGCCTGCCTTCGGACCAGGGTGTGGTCCTGGAGTCCTGGGATCAAGTCCCCCATCGGGCTCCCTGCATGGAGCCTGCTTCTCCCTCTGCCTGTGTCTCTGCCTCTCTCTCTCTTTATGTGCCTCTCATGAATAAATAAATAAAATCTTAAAAAAAAAAAAAGAAATGTACACCCCTTTGTCAGGAAGTGTGAAATACCTTGTCACCTTTTCAATAATACTGGCTGTGACACTATTCTTTTTTTTTTTTTAAAGATTTTGTTTATTTATCTTAGAGAAAGAGTGCAAGCAGGGAGAGGGGCAGTGGAAGAGGTAGAGAATTTCAAGCAGACCCCACTGAGTATGGAGCCCAACATGGGGGTTGATCTCATGACCCTGAGATCATGACCTGAGCTGAAATCAGGAGTTAGACACTTAACTGACTGAACCACATAGGTGCAGCTTATTCATGTGATTAAAAGTAGTGAATGAAATCTAAATATATCACCATGGAGTATTACATAAAGCTTAATTTAAAGCAAATGGATTTGCATTTTACATTTAGGCAAAAGGTTTGAGAGCAAAGCCCACCCTCTTTAAAGGCAGAGGGTTTGATTCATCTTCATAACACATGTGTCAGACAATATCCTGGATGCAACACACATGAAGGTACAATATTTTTGCTCTGTCTTAGCTTTGGGTGGGAAATTTGTGGAAACTAGATGGAAGGCTTCTACATGTATAAAAACCAGCTTCAATGCAAAATAGAAAGTTCCTGCTGGTCGTGAGAGTTATGGGTGTATGGGGTGAAGTGAATTTTTACTGTATTAGAGACAGTAATTCTTTCCCAAAGAATTTTGGGAAAAGCTTACAGTAGACTAGTGTTTTAGGCAGTCCTGGAAGAATGTGAGGTAAGGGCACTTTATTTTTTTATTTTTATTTATTTATTATTTTTTTTGGTAAGGGCACTTTAAGCATAGAAAATGGATGAGCAGAAGCAGAGATGTGAGAGTGAGTCTTAAACGCAGGATAAAAAGTAGCTATAAATGAAGATGAAAAGATGAGTTGTGGTCAGGTTTGAAGGACCTAGAATATAGACAAAAGGCATTATTAATGTCCTTTAAGCCAAGAGGAATCATTGAAAAATGTAGTATTTGGAATTATGTTTCAAGAATAATATTCCTTAATAGCAGTTCTTGGGAATATAGAGATGGGAGAAACATGGTATTGGGAGACCACTGTGAACATTGGTATTTGAAGGCTATTGTAACGGTCCAGGCAGAAAAGAATGATGCCTGAACCTTAGTAATAGCAGTAGGAATGAAAAGACAAAGGCCATAGACCATTAGTTAATAACTTACTTTTGCACAGTACCTACATTTTCACAGCCTTTCTTTCTAAGAAAGTTAAATTCACTCATGCTGGAAAAAGAAAAAAAAAAAAAAACAAGTATCTGCTGTGTTACAGTTTACATCAGCTTTGTTTATGATCCTGAAAAAAGTCACTTAATCAAACACATTTTATTTGTTTGTTTAAGATTTTATTTACTTATTAGAGCACAAGTAGGTGGAGTGACGGAGGGAGAGGGAGAAACAGCCTCCCCACTGAGCAAAGGGCCTGAAGTGGGACTTCTTTCCAGGACCTTGGGAATCCTGACCTGAGCCCAAGGCAGACGCTTAACCAACTGAGCCACTCAGGTGCCCCCAAATCAGGCACGTTCTGCAGCTGAAGAAACCCAGGACCAGAGATAGCAAATAACTTTCTTATGGTCAGGGCTAGAGCTGCTGGGCAGTTTTACAGTTCTGTTCTCCTTCACACTTTTTACATAATATTTTCAGGTACTTTCCTCAACAGTTAATATTTTCCTTAAAGAAACCAATGGGGGGGGGGAAACACTAACAAGATCTGGTCTTAAAAATGAGTGATTTCCCCCTATCTATTCAGCAGTGTAGTAGGGTGACACTTTTTTAGGGAGGTCTGCCTGAGAATGTCATGACGTTTGACAAAGCATTTCCGAAATAATAAAGCCCCCACTCCAAACACTAACATTGTCTTAATAAAAATGGGCAGCGGACAATAAAGAGTTAAAAACTGTGAATTTGAAAATCTGGGTGAAGGGGAAAAAATCAGGACAAGATCAGTGTTACCCAGTTAAAAAGGGAAAGTGTGGTGCGAAGGAGGAGCGTCCCTCCGGAGAGCTGTGCATTTGCTCTGAATGGTGAATAATTGGTTAGCCCCAAAGTCTTTTCTCTTGAAGATAAGAACACATATCAATGTGCTTCACTTTTTAAAAACATTTTAAAGAAAAGTACACTTAGATATCAGTACTTTTCTAGCTCTACTGATTTTTCTATTGAAAAAGGAAAGAAACACATGGGTCTGTTTGAATGACAATAGGCCAGACCTACAGAGATTTTTCTGAGTGAATTCTCTGCCACCTATTTACCTAGTGAAATAGGTAAAAACCCAGCTCTTTTCCAGATTTGATTTCTGTCTCAGTGTCTTGGCTTGTTCTTCTAACAAGAGAAAAATAGAGGATTGTTACTGGCACATGTATAATCCTGTTTGGCTAATGACAGGTTAAGTTAGAAAAGAAGTACTATTTCCTCTAAAGAATGTAGCTTAGTGATGGATAACAGCAAATGCAGCAAGGTCACTAGGTGCCAGCCACTGTCCGGAGCACTTTGTGTATGTTAACTCGTCGCACACTAGTAGTATCTCTACGAGATGGGTACTATTAATTTAAAGGAAACTGAAGAATGGAAAGGTTAAGTGACATACCTTAATTTATACAGTGTGTGAATGACGGACATAGGATTCAAACCCAGGCCGTCTGACACCAGTGTTTGTGATTATACTCATAATATTAAATTCATTTTTATGAAAAATCCAAGTTTTAGTAACTGTCAGTTATCAATAGAATAAGAGAATATTAATCGAATAATTGAACTGTTAGTTGTTGATAGAATTCTTGTTAACACTTCAAGATACTGATATTTTTTATTCCAAAGTCTACTAAAACTGAATGATCCTCCTAGTTAAAATAGGGTGGATCAGTTTTAAGGAAAAACCATGGGATTGGCACAAAACTATTCTTTTGTAATTGTTTTTCTATTAAAGTGCACTATTCCTTGTGATTATTCAAGCCAACTAGTTTATTACAGTGATTATGATTATTCTGTAGATGCTTTGTTTATGTAGCATTTTATAAAATTATTAGAAAATACTTATAAAATGTATTTTTTTGAAATTACATATAATATTTCAAAAATTCTCTTTCTGGGAGATAATTATTGGGGACACTGGGGAGATAGAGGCTTCATCATAAGACTGTAGATTTAGACACATGCTTGGGAGTTGTTCCTTTCCTATTCTGTTTTTTTTTTTTTTTTTTTTTCCAGGTTAATAAATAGCACCATCATTGTTTTTTCAGAATGAATAGTAAAAACTTACAGAGTTGCTCACATTCTACTGTGAATTTGTCATCCTTTCCTTCTAAAGGCAGTTTCTAAGCTGGCATATCACTGGTTTTGAGTTTGTTTTCATCAGAGAAATTAAAAAAATTTAAAAAATGAGTATAAGTTTTAAAGTAATAGGAGATCAAAACACAATGATAAGATATTGATTCTCATTATTATGATGGCCATTGATTGCATTAATTTCAAGGAGGAAAATTTATCATAAACAGACCTAAAATGATTCAAGTAACTGAATAGCAGCATAGATAGTTGAAGCAGAGAAATTAACAAAATGCATTTTATCTCAGAAAGTCAACTGAATAAGCTAATGTTGATATGTACTTAAGAATTTTTATCCATGTATTCAATTCTTGGTATTGTGGTATATTAAAAATGGCACTGGGTTTATATTTGTGCGTGTGTGTGTGTGTGTATTTCCCTGAGACAGAGAGAGAAAGAGAGAGAGAGAGAGAAAAGAGAGAGAAGAGAGAGAAGGAAGGGGAGAGGGAGAGAGAGAATCTTAAGCAGGCTCTACATCCAGCATGGAGCCTGACACAGGGCTCGATCCCATAGCCCTGAGATCATGACCTAAGCTGAAATCAAGAGTCAGATGCTTAACTAACTAAACCACCCAGGTGCCCCTATATGAGATACTATCAATAAAGTGATGAAGGCAGGGCCTGGGATGCAGTAAACACTTACAGGTGTGTCCTAGAAAATGAACAAAACATTTGAATTGGCCGTTCTAGTGCAGGTCCCTATTATGCCAAGATTAGGGACTGGGAAATTCACTAACCATTTTATTTCTTCACTCAGAAAATAAGGAGACATATTGGATGACAGCCCTCAAAGCCACCAGAGACTGTAGTTTTATTTTAATAATGATTTTGTAGAAAGTCATTGACAGTTGAAGCAAAAGTTATACATACAACTTTCTGATTCAAGGAATGGAATAAAAACTTTTTTCTTCATAACATGATATTTCCAGTAATACTATTTCTTTAATTTTAAGGACATTGATAAGATTGTCTCAGTGATTTATTTAGAATTTTGAATAATATAAATCTATCACTTTGGAACTATCATTCACAATTTTTAACACTAGGGAAAAGATATTATAATTTTTAAATAGACATGGTACTAGCACTTCAGTAAATGAGAGCTTCCATATCCAGCACTTGATAGCTTCCTTCACTTGTTGGGAAAATAAGTTATATTTAAAAATTATATTGAGAATATAAAAAAATGAATAAAGTCAAAGAATAGATAGAAATTGTGAGTTTTAGTTCTCAATTGATGTTTTCATGTACATCAATGATATTTTATAAATTACTCCATCAAATTTTTTAAGATTTTGTATGATTTATTCTTAGACATCCTTTTTTTTGGTTAGCTGTGGAGGCTATTATTTTTAAAGATATGTTAATGGTTATTACTGAAATATATGGACACAAATTTGTCACTTTTAAAAAAATTTTTAAAGGTTTTATTTATTCATGAGAGACACAGAGAGAGAGAGAGAGAGGCAGAGACACAAGCAGAGGGAGAAGCAGGCTCCATGCAGGGAGTTTCGAGATGCGGGACTCGATTCCGTGGCTCCAGGACTACACCCTGGGCCGAAGGAAGGCACCAAACCGCTGAGCCACCCAGGGATCCCCTGTCACTGTTTATATTTGATATTTTTATAATATATATGCTTAAGAAGACATATTAAAGTTTTCTGGATGCATTTTTCACATTTAAATTACCATATATTTCATATTTTTATTTAGTCTTTAATAGTGGGATTAATTATATTGATAAATATTTCTAAAGAGAAGTATCCTTATATTTTAGATACTAAACCCTAATAGATCCTGTTGAATTCTTTTCAGTATACTTCTGGACTAGGATGATGATTTTAGTAGTTTTCCTTTGTTTTCACAAGCGTGAAAACGTGTCTAACTTTTTAAACTTTGATTGCTCCTGTTTAATTTTACAATATTCATAATGTTAATTATCTTTTTCTCATTGACCAGTAAATGGCTTTTATTGGAAAATGAATATTTGGTCTTGAAGGTAAGGTGAAATTCACTTGTAAGAACTCTCTGTGCTTGCTGCCTTTTGGTGATAAGACATGAGGAAAGATTTTCTAGATAACATGGATCAAGTTCTCATATTAATATGAACAGGAGTGTACTATGGTGCAATGACTTTGGAAGACAATATGTCATTTTCTTGTAAAGTTTATACGTATTCCCTATGCTTCTGCAATTTATGCCTTGGTGTAATACCCAAGGGTAACAGTTGCCTGTGGGTATCAAAATTGAAAGATGAAAATTAACAGCAATGTGTTTGCAAGAATAAAAACTGGAAATGACCCAACTGTGCATTCTGTGATGAACTGACCGTGCATACAAGATAACTATTAATGGAATGTAAAACTATGCTTTAGGGTAATATTATACAACAGTGAAATTAAATGTTACTTTATGCAGCAATATGAGTTCCAATTAATATATTGAGTAGTATTTAGATATACATATGCAAATATATATAATAAGAAAAGCAAGGCAATTATAATTATAAAATAAAATATAATTGTTGAGGAGTAAGATGAAGTAATGGAGAAAGATGTGCAAATATGTATATGTGTATATATAAAATTGAAAGATGAAAATTAACAGCAATGTGTTTGCAAGAATAAAAACTGGAAATGACCCAACTGTGCATTAAATATTATAATAATACATAGATACATATACATATTTGTATGCTGTTGGTGTTAAGAGTTTTGTTTATTATACCATTGATGAATTAGTATTAGATTAAAAATGTGGACTTATTTCTACTTCTTTATTGTGTATTTTTATGTATTTATTTTATTTGTCATGCTAGTCTTTGTTATTTTTTGTCCTTTATGGAGTTCTTTTAACCCTTCCATCATGTTTAATTTATATGTTTTTATTAGAATGTGTGCATGGGTTGGATTTGATTGTTCAGGACTCAGAGTTCACTGTCAATCTGAGTAATCTTGCCTTCTGCATTTCTGATTCCAATAAACTATCAAATTTTAATTCATAGAGTATTATTTCAACTCCAGTATTTTTCTGTTCTGGAATTCCTTTTAGGTATATATAGGAGCCACTTGATCTAGTTCCTATGTCTCTTGAAAGTATTTTTCATATATTTAGAATCTACTTATGAGTTTGTTTTATTAACATCTTTCAAATCATTGATTTTCTCTTCACTGATTTAAAATCTATTCTATCGTGTAACTTCCAGTATTTTTACTCCCAATATTTTTTAGATGGTCTTTACTTTTTTAAAGCAGCTTTAGGATCAAATCAAAATTGAAAAGAAGATATATCTCCTTCCTACAGGTATGCATGGCTTACTCTATTATCAGCATCCCTCAGTGGTACGTTTGTTACCATCATTGAACCTACATTAATGTATCATTATCATGTGGAGGCCATAGTTTACATTAGGGTTCACTTATGGTGTTGTGCATTCTATGGATCTGGGCAAATGCATGGTGGTACGTGTCCACCATTACAGCATCATACAGAGTACTTTGATTACCCTAAAACTCCTCTGTGCTGCACTTATTCATCCCCACTATGTCCCCACTATGTCCTGGCAACCAATAATCTTTTTACTATCTTGATAGTTTTCCTTTTCCATAATGTCATGTAGTTGGAATTATACAATATGTAGTCCTTTCAGATTCGCTTCTTTCACTTAGTAATATACATTTAAGTTTCCTCTGTTTTAATGGGTTGATAACTCGGTCTTTCCAGCTGAATAATATTCTGTGGCATGGATGAATCATCATCTGTTCACTTACTGAATCTTTGTTACTTCCATTTTTGGCAATTATGAATAAAGCTGCTATAAATATCTGCGTGCAGGCTTTTGTGTCAACACAATTTTCAACTCATTTGGATTAATACCTAAAAAGCATGACTGCAGTATTGTATGGTAGAGAATGTTGAGTTTTTTAAGAAACGGCCAAGCTGTTTTCCAAAGTGGCTACACCATTCTGCATTTCTACCAGCAGTGAATGAGAGTTGCTTTTACTCCACATTGTCACGATTTGCTGTTGTCAGTGTTTTGAATTTTGGTCATTTTAGTTGTTGTGTAGTGGTATCTTATTGTTGTTTGAATTAGAAATTTCCTAATGACATATGATATGGAACATCTTTACATATTCATGTTTTCCATTTGCATATCTTTGGTGAGGTGACTTAAAATATTGGGGCCATTCTTTAATTGAATTACATGTTTTCTGATTGTTAAATTTTAAGTGTTCCTTGTATGTTTTGGATAACAGTCCTTTAGTACCTGTGTCTTTTGCAAATACTTTCTTCCAGTCTATGGAAGACAATTGCCATTATCTTTTGTAGAGCAGAAGTTTTAAATTTTATCAATTCTTTAAATTCTTCCTTTTTGTTTTTAATTTTAACAAAGTCCAGCTTATCAGTTGTTTCTTTTCCATTTTTGGTGTTATATCCAAAAAGTCTATGGCAAATCAAAGTCATCTAAATTTTCTCCTTTGTTATTTTCTAGCAGTTTTATAGTTTTATATTTCACAGTTGGTTCTAGGCTGCATTTTGAGTTAAACTTCCTGAAGCATTTACAGTCTATGTCTAGATTTATTTATTTATGTATTTTTGCATGTGGATACCCAGGGGTCCAGAACATTTTATTGTATTGATTTTGCTCCTTTGTCTAACGTCAGTTGAGTGTATTTGTGTGTATCTATTTCTGGACTCTGTTAAGTTGATCTATTTGTCTCTTCTTTCACTAATACCAAACTGTTATGATAATTGTATTTCCAGTATTTTTAATTTGTTCCTTTTCATGTGGTTGTTTATTTTCACTTGAACTAGATGTTTTTTTTCCATAATTGCTTATTTTAAATTATTTTTAAAATTTTAATTCCTGTATAGTTAACCTACAGTGTTATATTAATTTCAGATGTACAATATAGTGATCCATTAATTCTGTACATTACTCTGTGCTGATCATGATAAATGTACTCTTACCTCTCCACCTATTTTACCCATTCCTCAACTCACCTCCCTTCTGCTAACCATCAGTTTATTCTCTATAGTGAAGAGTCTGTTTTTTGATTTGTCTCTTTTTTCCTTTGTTTTGTTTATTAAAAACATTTCGCTCTACATATGAGTGAAATCATATGGTATTTATCCCTCTCTGACTGATGTATTTTACTTAGTATTATATCCCGTAAATCCATCCATGTTTTTGCAAATAGCAATATATCATTCTTTTTTAGAGCTGAGTAATACTCCATTGTGGATATATACCATCTCTTCTTTATCCATTCATCTATCAATGGACACTTGGGCTGCTTCCGTAATTCAGCTGAATCTTTTTATTTTTTTATTTTTATTTTTTTATTTATTTATGATAGTCACAGAGAGAGAGAGAGAGAGAGAGAGAGGCAAAGACATAGGCAGAAGGAGAAGCAGGCTCCATGCAGGCTCCATGCACCAGGAGCCTGACGTGGGACTCGATCCCGGGTCTCCAGGATCGTGCCCTGGGCCAAAGGCAGGAGCTAAACCGCTGCGCCACCCAGGGATCCCCAGCTATTATAAATATTGCTGCAGTAAACATAGAGGTGTGTAGATCTTTTTGAATTAGTGCTTACATATTCTTTGGTTAAATACCCAGTAGTGCAATTACTGAATCATATGGCAATTCTATTTTTAATTTTTTGAGGAACTTCCATTCTGTTTTCCCCAATGGTTGCACCAGTTTGTATTCCCACCAACAGTGCAAATGGGTTTATTTTTCCTCACACATTTGGCAACACTTATTATTTTTTGAGTTTTTGGTTTTAGCTGTTCTGACAGGTATGAAATGATATCTCATTGTAGTTTTGATTTTCATTTCCCTGAAATTGCATGATTTTGAGCATCTTTTCATGTGTGTGTTGGCTGTCTGTATATCCTTTTTGGAGAAATGTTTGTTCATGTTTTCTGCCCATTTTATAATTGGATTATTTGTTTTTTGTGTGTTGAGTTATATAAGTTCTTTATATTTTTTGGATACTCTTTGTTGGATATGTCATTTAGAAATATCTTCTCCCATTCATTAGGCTATCTTTTATTTTTGTTATTTCCTTCACTGTGCAGTAGTTTTTCATTTTAATGTAGTCCCACTAGTTTATTTTTTCTTTTGTTTCCCTTGCCTCAAGAGATGTAAGAAAATGTTGCTAAGATCCATGTATTAGAGAAAGTACTACCTTCACTCTTTCCTAGGATCCTCTTCTCAGATTTAGATCTTTAATCTACTCTGAGTTTATTTTTGTGTAGGTGTAAGAAAGTGGTTATTTCGCTTTTTTGCATGTAGCTGTCAAGTTTTCTCAACATCATTTACTGAAGAGAGAGTCTTTTTCCTACTGGATATTCTTTTCTGATTTGTTGAATGTTAATTGACCACGTAATTGTGGTTTTATTTTTGGGCTCTCTATTCTGTTGATTTGTATGTCTGTTTTTCTGCCAGTACCGTGGAGTCTTGATTACCACAGCTTTGTAGTATATCTTGATATCTGGGATTGTGATACCTCCAGTGTTGTTTTTCTTTTTCAAGATTGCTTTGGCTATTCAGAATCTTATGTGATTCCATACAAATTTTAGGATTCTTTGTTATAGTCCTGTGAAAAACATTGTTGGTATTTTGATAGGGATTGCCTTAAATACGTAGATGGCTCTGGTTAGTGTGGACGTTTTAAGAATATTTGTTCTTCCAACCTATGAACGTGGAATGTCTTTCCATTTGTATGTGTTGTCTTCAGTTTCTTTCATAATGTTTTATAGTTTTCATTAGTACAGGTCTTTGATTCCTTAGTTAAGTTTATTCCTAGGTATTTTATTCTTTTTGGTGCAATTGTAAATGGGATTGTTTACTTAATTTCTCTTTCCTCAACTTCACTATTAGTGTGTAGAAATGCAATTGGTTTCTGTATATTAATTTTGTATCCTGCAACTTTACTGAATTCATTTATCAGTTCTAGCAGCTTTTTGGTAGAGTCTTGGGTTTTCTATATAGATGATCAGGTCACCTGAAAATAGTGAAAGGTTTATTTTTTTCTTACCTTTCTTGATGCCTTGTATTTCTTCTTGTGTCATTACTGTGGCTAAGACTTCTAGTACTATGTTGAATGAAATGGTGAGAGTAGTCATCTTTGTGTTATTCCTGATCTCAGGGGAAGACCTTTGACTTTTTCACTGTTGAGTATATTAGCTGTGGGCTTTTCACATATGACCTTTATTATGTTTAGGTATGTTCCCTCTAAACCTACTTTGTTGACAGTTTTTTTTTTTTTATCATGAATAGATCTTATACTTTGCAAATGCTTTTTTTTATATCTCTTGAAGGGGTCATATGGGTTTTATCCTTCTCTTGTTGATGTGGTGTAACATGTTGATTGATTTGCAAATGTTGAATCACCTCGATCTCAGTAATAAATCCCACTTGATCATGGTGAATGATACTCTAAATGTATTGTTGGGTTTGGTTTGCTAATATTTTGTTGAGGATATTTATATCTGAGTTCATCAGAGATATTGGCCTATAGTTCTCTTTTTTGTAGTGTCTTTATCAGATACCATTGGTATCAAGGTAACAGTGACCTCATTGAATGATTTTGGAAGGTTTCCTTCTCTCTTTTCTATCTTTTGGAATAATTTGAGAGGCCAAGAATTAATTCTTCTTTAATTATTTGGTAGAATTCACCTGTGAAGCCTTCTGGTCCTAGACTTATTTGTTGGGAGTTTTTTATTTCTGGTTCAACCTCTTAGCTGATAATTTGTCTATTAAGATTTTCTGTTTTTTTTCTTATTCTATTTTTAGAGGTTGTATGTTTCTAGGAATTTATCCATTTCTCCTAGGCTGTCTAATTTGTTGGCATTATAATTTTTCACTATATTCTCTCTTATCCTTTGTATTTATGTGGTCGTTGCTCCTCTTTCATTTCTAATTTTGCTTATTTGAGTCCTCTTTCTCTCTCTCTTTATCTTTTTTGATGCTTGCCATGCATCTCATTGATTCATCTTCTCCTTCCTTGATGATGTTATCCAATCCAGTTAAATGCCATCTATATGGCATGATAACATCTTTAGCCAGGACTCTCTTGATCTGAAGGCATATATATACAATTTTCAGCTGCTAGACCTATGAGAATGGAGAAAAGAAGACCTTATATTTTAAAACACGTGGTTAGTAAGAGAAGCACTTAATTTGTCAGATGACAGATTAAAAGAAGTTGTAATTATATAAAAATATTAAAGTAACACGATATGATACATGTTAATATAAAAAGGTAGGGTAGGGTTATAGATAGAGGGAGACAGAAGACTTCTGCATGTGGAAGATTGCTTGCTACCATACACATTTAAAAAATTCTATTGAATACTGTTTTACATAATTGTAATTAAAGTTAAATGTCTAGATTGATGATATAATTGTTGATTAAAATGTGCAGTATATTTTTGCATTTTACAGAAATAGACCTTATGAATGTTGTAGAGGGTTGGTAAAATGTCCATATACTGATGTATTTTCTATTCCCTGTTCTGTCATTTACCCCTACAGCCTCTTCATGTCTTTCTGAGCTTCTTAAATCACAAAATATATTTATACATTTATATAAATATAAAAGTATATACGGTATACCTTTATATTAAGTATATACATATACCGTTACCTTGATACCAATGGTATCTGATAGACACTACAAAAAAGAGAACTATAGGCCAATATCTCTGATGAACACAGATATAAATATATTTTTTATATATTTACATATTTACATACATATGCATGTTACATATGAATGTTTCTACAAACACAAGCATAAATGTACCCTGTATACAGAGTTATTACCAAGTAAGTCTGTACAAATGCTGGGACAAGAGCAATGAGAGAGTTAACCATTTTGTATCGTTATTTTTTTCTATTTCCCTTATTTCAACAAATCTATTAGCTGTATGTTAAAAACAATCTCTGATCACATGGATTACTCTATGAAACAAACATCTCAGTTTTATAGACAAACCAAGGGAACAGCTGTCCATCATCTTACTCTAGGATTTCCAGTAGAGCATAGCAGTTATAAAGCAGGACACTCTGTCTACTGTAGCTAACATGTAATCAGCTTCTACTGTCGCTTTGGCCAAAATGATGTTCATTAAATTTTGTAAGAAAAACATCTTTATTTGAGGAGGAAATTATTTCTAAATGGCTTTGCATTAGGTGAAACAATATTTTTCATAATCGTAATGTTATTCTGAAAGGATGACACAAGTAAATTTTGCCTGATGAAATTATCTTTATCTATAATCTATTGTAATTACTTCAGGAGTCAACAACAGTCAAAGGTCTGTACAAAAAATGAATACCAGTATTTCCAAAATTTGAAATACTAAAACATTTCTGAGAATCTGTTAATAGGACAATTAAACATCAGATAAGGGGTGTGCTTGTGTTAATATAGGACAAATTGTGCTTTTCAAGAGTCTTTCTCTCATTTTTGTAAGGTTCCTTGAAAATCTCTAATTAATGTGCAGTGTGATTGTTCAATCATAGTGTTTGCTTTAAGAGAATATAATTCTTTGAATCAGAATAGGTAAAAATTGTGTTTTTAATTTGTCCTCATATTTATGTACATATATGGTATAATACTTCTCGCAGGACTCACAACAGTGAGTGCACATTCACAGACAGCCTACATAAGCATGATTTTTTTCTTTTGTTTTTCTTTCATTGTGTGCTTCTATTGTTTCCCCCCACTAGTAGTAATATATTTTTACTGTCTCTTATTACTGCTGTGACATTAATTTTTAAAGTGAAATGTACAGACTACAGTGAACATAAATGACCTATTTTTTACCTCTTAGTTATAGGAAAAAATGACACTTTTTAGATTTTTGTTTTTGGACACTTTTTATCTCATGCAACTTGTTCAGATTTTTGACACTGCACAACTTAGGTCCTAGTATTTTATGATTAATTTGTATGTTTGCTTTGCCTTTAAAACTTATATATTTTCTGCCCATGTTAATTAAATAAGCATTCATTTACAGGTTCCTCAAACAGTTAAAAATAGACCTGCCCTACGACCCAGCAATTGCACTGTTGGGGATTTACCCCAAAGATACCATTCTTATATTCTAACCTTTCTACTGACTTCATCTTATCTTATTTTCACATATTATTTTTTCTAGAGGCAACTTCATTTCTCTATGGCATAAGTTGATATCTAAGTGAATGATAACAAAAGAATATATGACTTAAGAAATAGTACTAGACTAGACACCATGGGTTTGAAAACATTTCTCTTCTAGCTTTGTCCTTCTCTTTACCTCCTTCTGGATATTAGCTAACATCTGTGAAACTCTTAGTTGTTATCTATAATAAAAAAAAAAAAAAACTGGATTGTTGTGAATGATATCTTCATATACTAAGTCCAAATCCTCCCATTCCTAACCCTAAGGCTTTTGCAGACAGCTAAATTATCCTGTGTTTTAATTTTCTAGAAGAAAACATTGTAATTCATAATCTATCTTTGATTTTAGTTTGCAACAATGAGAGAATTCTATCAACTCTCAGAAGGAGATTAAGTGAAAATTGATAAAACGATAAAATGTGTTTGGAATTTATGGACAGCACTGCCTATGTTAAAAGTAAAAAAACAAAACCTAGCTTAAAAAATCTGAGGAATTCTCATATTTAAAATAATATAAAGGAAACCCAAAGAAATATTACTTTTATCAAGAATATGTAGTGTTGGGATCCCTGGGTGGCGCAGCGGTTTGGCGCCTGCCTTTGGCCCAGGGCGCGATCCTGGAGACCCAGGATCGAATCCCACGTCGGGCTCCCGGTGCATGGAGCCTGCTTCTCCCTCTGCCTGTGTCTCTGCCTCTCTCTCTCTCTCTGTGACTATCATAAATAAATTAAAAAAAAAAAAAAAAAAAAAAAAAGAATATGTAGTGTTATAGATGTAAATGCTTTAAAGAGGAGAAAGTCATCAAAAATTTTAAACACTGTCAAAATATACTATATATTCTCTCTCTATATATATATAAATCTTATATATATAATATGTATATAACATATACACATACATATAATGCAATATATATTTGTGTATATATATATATATATATACACATACATATTTTATATATATTCAGGTAGATATCTTGAAGTACTATCCAGCCAAATGCTTTTTCCTATGTATAATAGTAATCAAAATTAAATATAAACAATTTACACACAGTAGCTTTATATTATAGACCTTTATATATGCCATAATACCAAGCATATGATAAAGATGAAACATATATTTTAGAAATAATATTTTTATGTGGCTTTTTTCTCTCCAGTCTAAGGGTTTGAAAAGACCTTGCACTCCTTTTCTTGAAAAATAAAAAGGAAATTCATGATAAAAATTATGTGTATACACATACACACACATATTTTTACTTTTATTTTTTTTTATTTTTTATTTTTTAATTTATGATAGTCACACACAGAGAGAGAGAGAGAGAGAGAGGCAGAGACACAGGCAGAGGGAGAAGCAGGCTCCATGTACCGGGAGCCCGACGTGGGATTCGATCCGGGGTCTCCAGGATCACGCCCTGGGCCAAAGGCAGGCGCCAAACCGCTGCGCCACCCAGGGATCCCCATATTTTACTTTTAAAATTCATTTATTCATGAGGCAGAGACATAGGCAGAGGGAGAAGTAGGTTCCCCTCGGGGAGCCGTCGTGGGACTTGATCCCAGGACCCTGGGATCACGGACCCCAACCAAAGGCTGACTCTCAACCACTAAGCCACCCAGGTGCCCTAAAAATAATATATCTTAAAATGTGTTACACTTTTAGGGTAAATCTGAATAGGAACTCTTACAGTACTAATGGTTTCCTTTCCTCTATTTTATTTTACTTTATTTTTTAAAGATTTTATTTATTTACTTAGAGAGAGAGCATGCATATGCTTGGGTAGGGGAGGGACAAAGAGAGGGAGAGAGAGAAACTCAAGCAGACTCCACACTGACTGGACAGCCCCACTCAGGGCTTTATCTCAGGACCCTGAGATCATGACTTGTGCTGAAATCAAGAGTAAGATTAATAACTGACTGAGCCACCCAAACACCTCTCCTTTCCTCAATTTTAAATGAAAAAATATTTGTTTTTTAATTTTATCTAAATAATGACTTGATTAAACTTAAATTAAAAAGTCTGAGACTGAAGCTAGCATCTTTGCCAAAGGTTCTCATGTCTTCTCATTCATTGTTTTAAATTTGTAAACACCCTAGTACACTCAAAGCTTTTAGCATTATTTAAAGCTCTTCAAGGTTAAAGCTATTCACTCCTTACATTCTGGAAAAATATACTAAAGGGACATTGGTGGGTCTTTCTGATTATTTCAGTAACGGCATAATATTTTACCTGACAATTTATTGAAGGGTGCTAAAGCATAGTTTTCAAGTTAATTAGGGAGCAATTTCTTAATTATTTAGATTGTTTTTATTTTGTTCAAAAAAATGATTATTATCTGTATCTCCTTTGAGAGTTTCTAAGAGCAGATTTAAGTTAGTAGTTCTAAGAACTACTAACAATTTGAATAATGAACTGTCAGTAAATTAACAGAATTTGTGACTTCTGACTTAAAAAAACAAAGTTTGTAAGACATATTGATAATGGCCACATTTTGTGTATCAGAAGGCTCTGCTTTTGTATCTATTCATAAGAGAACATTCTTCCTATGATGAAAAAGAACCAGTTAATTTGTCAAAAAGTTGATATAATTTTTGTTTCCCTTAATTTTCTGATGTCTCAATAATATGGCATAACGTTAAAAATCTATCTTGATTTTTCATTTGAAAATATCATATTTCCTTTTAAAAATAATTCCTTGCTTTTCCTTTTATACAAAATGTTTTCCATGCTAAATTATCTAAGGATGGATTTTTGTCTTCTAAGACAAACAAAAATAAGAATTTGGAAGCAGCATCCTTTCATATCATAAAGCTATTCCTTCTGGAAATAAAAGTAAAAAGGAATTTTAGAATGTTTTAGTACTTAAAATCAGGATGTTTTCACCTGATTAAAGAAATATTTTACTTGTCTGACTATCTTAGATAATTATATGATTGATACAAAATAATGTCTAAATCGCTAATGGAAGTAAACATTTGTTGCTATAAATACAGAGATTAGGCAACTAATCAGGTTGCAAGTAGACTATGTTTGTCATTATTTTCTTTATTGATATTTTGATTGAGACAAATTGGATGATCCAGAAGAACCCTTAAGATTGCTTTAATTCCTTTAAGTCTAGAATAGATTCCCCAGTGCTTAGCCTTTTGTTTCTTCTGTGAACCATTCCCTATCCTCTCTTTACCTGTCTCAGAGTGAAAACGCTAACAGCATCAGAAGAAATAACAGGTTCAAAGATGATGAAAAAAGTACACATCCACACACCAAATAGAAGGAATAATGTAAGCAGAGAGAAAAATTCACAGTCACATGTACAACCACCAGATATAACCCATCAGTAAGACAGACCCTTCAAAACCATGTGTTCTTGTGCATATTTTGTACTATTCATTAATTCATTCAATGCATTTGTTCCACAGATATCAATTGTGCACCTAGTATATACTAGGTACTATTCTAGGCCATTGGGATTTCACAGTGAAGAGAACAGATTAGGATCTCTGCCCTTTGGAACTTGGGAGTTATGTTCTGTGTGTACAATATTGTATGTCTAAGGAACGTAAATTTACCTACTTTGTGTTGTGTTTTTAAACTTTAAAATTAAATTTCTATATATCATAGAATTAAAATCCATAATCTTGGTCTAAGTAAATTCCTATTCAATCTTTTATTTCTTTGAGGTCCTTATTTCTACTACACATTTGTCTCTGGATTTACCATCTAAAATCCCTTACTTTTCATTTAGTTGTATCTTTTAAATTTTCTTGACTGTTCTATATTTATTATAATGGAAACCACTGTACAAATAAAACCCATATGACACCTTTACATATGCATTTGTGTGTGTATGTATATGTGTGTGTATGTATATATAAATTAAATTAAATGAATCATTCAAACAAATTCCTATTTGCCACCCAACTGAAGACAATGGGTCACTGATATGTTTTGAAAGCCTGTAGCGTGGTCTCTTCGTCAATCCAGTCTGCATCCTTCTTGCTCATTTTTGCTCATGCTCCCCCAATTTTTCACATCACTTGCATTTCTTAAACATTCATAGCATATATTTAAAAACATACTGATTAGTTTTTCAGGTGTGACCTTTCCATTCCCATTCATTCATTCATTCATTTAAAAGTGGAGCCCAATAAGGGGCTTGAACTCATAACCCTGAGATCAAGACCTAAGTTGAAATCAAGAGTCAGATGCTTAGCTACCTGAGCCACCCAGGCCCCCCGCTTCAATCCCAATTTTTTGGGACTGAATTTTGAAGAGGCAGTTTTCCCACTGATCTGTAGTGGCCCCTCTGAGATATGAAGTTTTATGAGATTGTATATATATTAGTTTTCTATTTGATGACAATACTTTTGCCTATTTCTGCACCAAGATGAGCATTTTTAACTCTTTGGTATGATGTTTCTGCTCAATTTTTTCTTGTTGGCATGATATCAAATCTTTCTATTCAGTTTGTGGGTATGATACAACTTTATGTATATCTTTTTATGAAATATTTTTTAAATATTTTATTTATTTATTCATGAGAGACACAAGGAGAGAGAGAGAGGCAGAGACACATGCAGAGGGAGAAGCAGGCTCCATGCAGGGAGCCCGACATGGTACTCCATCCCGGGTCTCCAGGATCACGCCCTGGGCTGAAGGCAGCGCTAAACCACTGAGCCACATGGGCTGCCCTATTGATGTCTTTTTAAATGTCCTATAAGAAAAATTTTTACTTTTTATAAAATGAATTTTATATCATATTTTGATTTATTCCTTAGGTATCTTTTGCAGCATCATAAATTCTATATTTAATTACTTTTTTAATGGATTGTGCCTTATACACAGAAGTGAAACTTTCTTTTGTATAGTGAAATTACATCCAAAAATTATTCCATAATATTTTGGCTGTGGATTATTATGTGTATCCTATGTAGATAGAAGTTGTGTTTTTCATTTATTATTTTCTTTAACACTCTTATTTAAAGATTGTTTCTTGCTAAAACTCTCTGTGAAATACTCTGTAAAATTTACTGTTTCTCCATTAGTAATGATAACTAAATATGGTTTATTTATTTACGGTAACTAAATATGGTTTCCGCTATGATTGATTAAGTACAGTGAAGATTGTGAGCTGGTCATTAGATTTACTAGAACAAAATCCTTGGTGTCTTTGACAAAAGAATTTGGGGTGGAGTAATTGGGGCAAATATGAGCTTAGTGGATTTAAGAGAAAGTTAGGATGAGAGTATTAAAGAATGTTGGTGTATTAGTTTCCTATTGCTGCTATAACAAATTATCACAAATTTAGTGGCTTAAAACAACCCTACAGTTTACTTCCCTTACCGTTTTGGAGGACAGAAGTTCTTTTTGTAGTCCCAGGAATTTTTCTGCATCCTCAGATCATACCACCACCCAACCCATATTCACTTCCTTTGCTTGCTTACTAATTTGTATTCATTTTTCTGGTTTCAGCTTAAGTGTCATGAGATTTAAGGAAACTTCCTTAAAAAAAAAAAACACTTCCATGTTTATCCTTGTTGTTTTCCTAGGGTACTCTTGAGTTTTTACTCCTTTGTAGTTGCCCTCCTATCAGAGCTTAATTATTCTTTATACTGAGCACCGTTGTTTAAATTAATATAGGTTTTTGTTGCCTGAATAGACATACTGATGTATATACTGCATATGAAAATGAATGCTTTTGTAACTTAAACATGATTGGATTACATTGGAAGGCAGCTACTCTATTCCATTACCAATATTCTTTTTATGTTCTTTATTATAAAAAAAAATAGTACCAATGTCCAGAAACCTAAGGACCATTCTAAAATTTTATAGCTACTTCAGACTTTAAGTATTAGCTATATCAAAGTTTCTTAACTTTCTTGAAAAGAAAAAGAAACTTTGGTCCCTCTATCTACTCTTATAACTGTCAGGGAACATGATTCACTGTTAAGTTTTTCATCTACAAACAGAAATGATAAATAAGGATAAGATTATATAGTATTATAGAACCTATATAGATTATATAGCATGTTACTCTGACACTAGGATGCAAGGAATTCTGCTCTTTTGTTCTTAAAACCTCCTAAGTTTCTGATTCTTTATCATTCCATGTTGGTAAGATATTCAATCTCCTCATTACCAAGCCTCCTTGCACAAGCATCCTCATTTTTTGAAATGGTTTTAAATGATTGAAGTAATCCAATGTATTTAAGAAAGGGCTCTGTCATCTTCAGTTTATATCGGATGCTATAGACATGTTCACTTTGTAAACCAGTATGATCCTGTAAAGTCTGACAGCCGTTTGATTTCTTTGTCAAACACATGAATGATCTTTTCTCCTGAAGCTTCCAAGATCACAGCATTCAGCATAGGATGCTGCATAAACTCTAAGCACATTTCTTTATCCTCCTTCTGCTCAGGTAATTTAACGAGTCCACCTCAATTAATCTAGGCCGTCACAAACGAGAAAGTTGTCTTATGCTTACTTGGCAACTGCTGCTTTTTACTGTGTAACATAAAAGCTACCAAAGCAAGGAAAGGCAGTGCATTAGACAACTCCGGAGATGGATAAGAGAAAATAAACACAGCAGTGATAACAGAAAACACATTTTCATTTTAATATTTTTATGATGAAAGGGAAAGCACCATTTTTATTGTTTTCATTAAAATGGGTAAGTGCAGTGTCTCTTTGGCTAGCTGTATACTTTATAATGTCAGATAATTATCTAACATGTTTATTAATTTGTGCTAGAGAAGTATCCTTATAGTTGCTGTAGTTTGAAACATAAGAAATGTAACTTTTCTTGTAGCTCTTTCAAGAGACTCCCAGTAATATTTTGTATTTCACATATTAGAAACAAACAGTGGTCATTTTAGATCTTTGAAGCAGGATCAATGATGTCAGCCTTGATTTAGGGAGGATTTCATATTAATCTGCCCTGAGTTAGGGTGGATTAGTTAAATGGTTGTAAACAGGAGAAACCAACTTCATCTTAATTCAGAAAACGAATTTTCTTACTTTATTTAGTCCAGTGCTGACAAGTAATCATCCTATTTCACAGTTTCCACATGCCTTATGATAGTCACATTATTTGGCAATAGTGGGTAGGATTCCCCTTAGTTATCTCAAAGATCCAGGTGCCACAGCTGGTAGAGTCATTGTTTTGCAACTGTATATGGTGAAGGAGTTATTGTCTCATTTTAGTCTTTAAACAGCAGCCTCATTGCTGTTTTCCCATCGTAGTGTGAGTAAGCATTTCCAAATACTCCACATTTCCTAGAGGATATTTTGCTTGCCCCAACTCCTGGAACCCATTTCTTGATGTCATATTCTTTGACTGAAGCAAAACATAATTAGTCTGACCAAACTGATTGAAAAAAAAAAAAGTATGTAGGTATTTCAAAAGCCAAAAATAGGAACTGAACAAACTGGTTCATAAAAGGTAGAAATTATAGCAGGTCCAATGATCTAGATCAAGGGTCAGCGAACTTTTTCTTACAGAGCCAGATAGTTAAAATATTTTAGGTTTGTGGGCCATTTGATTACTGTTGCAACTCCTCACCTGTGCCATTGTCCTGTGAAATCAGCCATAGGCAATATGAAAACAAATGAATATGGCTGTATTCCCATAAAACTGTTTATAAAAATAGGAGACTAATTCTTTTGCCACAGTTTGCTGACAGCTGATCTACATAGTAGCAAGGAATAAATGATTTTTTTCCATTTTCTTTGTGCCATCTGTCCAAGATTCTAAGGCACAGGAGAGAGCCTCCTACTGCCTTTAGTAACTTGCCACTTTTTTGGGGCTAGAAAGATAGTTTGGTTGACTGTTGTATCAGCAGTGCATAGATTGGGAAAGGTTGGTGGGAAGATTGGGATAATGTTTCCAGTAGCATATGGAAGGAATACAGTTAAGATTATATTAAATTACATATTTCTACTATAGAGATTCTTGTGGAGGAGAACTAGTTTAAGAAAGAACTTCCTGGAATGATAAAATAGAATGCATATTATTTGCAATTCTTAATGAAATCTGTGATGCAAAAACCTGAACCCTATATTGGTAGATGTTCAAAATTTAAATTTTCAAGCATTTATGAATGGATTTGGTGGTCTTTTACAAGTTGCCATTTATTGTGTGTCCAGGAATGAAATGGATGAGAGCCTGGAGTATTTAGACAATGAAGAAACCTTACCCATGGCCCAGCCTCTAATTTCAATAGTTTTACTGCTTTCTATCCATAATCAACGGAGAAAGTTTTATTATCAACCAAAAAAAAGTGACAAATATTTTAGCTATACTTAATTGCATTTTAAGTAGGAAGTTTTATACATTCAGAGATATTTACACATTTCTCGTTTATTTTATAAATATATCTCTTATTCAGAGATATTTATACATTTCAATAAAGTAGGAAGTTTTATGCATTCAGAGATATACATTCAGTAGAGATTTTCAAGTCTTATTAAACTGCTATCTTAGTAGACATGTACAGAATACCTTACATTGCTCTAGCAACAAGGTTGGAAACTTAATATGTAGTGACTTTTTACAGACAAAGGTTCTGTGATATCTCATCTCTCTTTTGAATTGAATCAGGATTTTGCATTATCCAAAAAAGCTGTATCCTATTTAAAGAGTATTTAATTACAAGGTCTGAATTGGATTGAAAATAGATGCATGGAACATTAAGGGACATAATTATCTATAGCTGACAATTGGTCCAGATGTCAGATGCACCACACCAATAGTTTTATATACAAAAATGTTTTTAGTTTAAGAGATTGATTTAACTATTTGAAGTAATTCAGACACAGTATTTTCAGATGACATAGAGATGGGTAGCGTCAAATTGCTCGAATTTTGAATAATTTGAAATGTATGTTTACAGAGAAACACGTCTGATGCTAGGTATCTCTACATTAATTATCACTGGCCAAAAAACTAATGCATATTATGTCTGTGTGTAGAACTAGTTTGGTGTACTATGGCATACATCTGAAACGAATAGGACATTGTATGTTAATTATACTTCAATGAATTTAAAAAAAACAAAACAAAACCCTGATGGATATTTTCAATTCCTTGCTTGACGTCTATATGTAGAGATCTATAGTTCTTAATTAATGGGTTGAAAAATGGTGAAAAAAAAAAAACATGTAATGTTACCAACTTAAAAAATCCTGCAACTACTAATATTTACAGTATTAGTCAAAACTTCATGTTGTCGTTCATTAAAATAAAGTAGAAAATTTGACCTAGAAATGTCTTTATCCTCGTATATCTTGCTGGGTGTCTTAAGATCTTGTTTAGTGGGGGTGTGTGTGTGTGTCTATTCTATGTGTTTGGTAGGCGGAAGCAGTTAGAAATACCTACAATCACTACCTACAATCACATTCTGGCTTTTAGAGATCTAAATGCCCAATATTAATTACAGTCAGTATAGAGGAACTGCCATTATATCAGTCTGTCATGTTCCAATCATTAATTCATTTATTCATTCATCACTTATAATAACATTGAGAACTTTCGCAAAAATCTGAATAAAGATCTCAACTCTCAAGGAACTTTTAGTTTCATGGAAGACCAAAATTGACTTCTTCCTTTCTTATAGCTATGATTAATAAAAAAAAAAAAATTGTCTTTTTATTCTGTATTTTTTAACAAGTAATCCATTGGTCATTATTATTTTATTTTAAAAATTTATCTATTTATGAGAGAGAAACAGAGCATGGGGGGGGAGGGGAAAAAGGAGAGGGAGAGAGTGTCTTTTAAGTAGACTCCATGCTAGTTTGGAGGCCAACATAGGGCTCAATCTCAGGACTCTGAAATCATGACCTGAGCTGAAACCAAGGGTCAGACACTTAACTGACTGTTCCACCCAGATGCCTCACATTTTAAACAGTTGACTACATGGTTGAACCAATGACATCTCAACCCAAATTGACTTCTATCAATTAATTCCATATACTTCATCTTTTTTTGACAATTTTTACTGTTCTGATTATTTATTGCTTTGCAAAAACATCCCAAATAATATAGTTTCCAAACATAGTGCACAAATTTACTTTTCCCACACATAAGAAAGCTTTTCATATTACTTAAAATCTAAAACTAGCATCATATCACTACAGACCTTTTTACTAATAACAGCTGAGTATTTTTTACTATTTTAAATAGGTTTATGAAAGTCATCGATCGACTGCTTTCTCTGAGACTTACAGATGTTTGTTTTCAACTAAAGGTCTACAGTATGCTGAAATATTATCAGTAGAACTTTGGAGTATGTAAGTTTTTTTTTTTAACTAGTTAAATGCAATCATTATGAAGAGATATATTTAAATATGTTTAATGTTCCAGAGAGGTGGCTTTTATTTATCTGTCGCCCTTCTTCTCTCCCTCCCTCACTTCCTCCCTCTCTCTCCCTTCCTTCCTCCCTTTGGTTTTTGTTTTAAGTTTTTATTTAAGTTCTGGCTAGTTAATATATAGTGTAATATTGATTTCAGGAGTAGAATTTAGTGATTCATCACTTACATATAATACCCAGTGTTCATCACAAGGCCTCCTTAATCCCCATCACACATTTAGCCCATTTCCCACTCACCTCTCCTCCAGCAACCCTCCCTTTGTGCTCTGTAGTTATGAGTTTCTTATGGTTTGCCTCCAGGGGGGTGGCTTTTATTTTATTTTTTCTCAGATTTTTATTTAAACTCATTAGTTAACATACAGTGCAATATTAGGTTCCAGTGTAGGATTTAGTGATTCATCACTTACATATAATACCCAGGGCTTATCACTCCCTAATCCTCATCACTTGTTAAACCCATCTCCATATGTAGCTCCCCTCTGATAACCATCAGTTTGTTTTCTGTAGTTAAGACTGTTTCTTGGTTTGCCTCTCTTTTTTTCTCCCCATGTTCATTTGTTTTGTTTCTTACAATCCACATATGAGTGACATTATGTGGTATTTGTCTTTCTCTGACTGACTTTTTTTATTTAGCAAAATACTCTCAAGCTCCACCATGTTATTGCAAATGGCAAGATTTCATTCTTTTTGATGGCTGAGTAATATTTCATTGTATGTATATGTACATATACGTATACATACACCACCTCTTCTTTTATCTGTTCATCAGTCGATGAACATTTGGCTCTTTCTATAGTTTGGCTATTGTGGATAATGCTGCTATAAACGTCAGGGTGCATGTATCTCATTGATAGTATTTTTGTATCCTTTGGGTAAATACCTAGTAGTGCAAGAGGGACTGCTTTTAAAAATACGATTATCAGCTGTTTATTTATGACTTCTCTTGGTAATAAGTTGTTCATTAAACAAAGTAATATATGCTTGCTTTTACTATTCAAACAATGCAGATTTTATACAGAAAAGATTAATAATCTCGTAGTCTTTTCCCTGAATTACTAAACTCCCTCAGGTAGTTACGCATTTTGAAACAATTATTTCTGTATTCATGTTAACATATTACGATTGATACCTTTACATGTAGAATTTCTCATTGTTTTTAATATGAAATTTACTCTGCAACTTGTTCTATTCATTTATTATTCTATTATATATATCATAGTCTCTGTGAATAGATATATATACACATATCTATATATAAACATATATGTCAAACACTATCATCAATATTATTTTAACGGCTCTAAAGTAAAAGGAGTAAAAATATATTTACTATTTTATAACAATACTGAAAGCCTCTAAATTTCCTTATTCCTTTCAAAATATCTCAATATAATATGTTAGAATAATATTAGGGTTAAAGCAGGAAGAACAGGAAAAAATTAGTGAAGACTGATTTTTCAGGCAGGATTCATGCTTTCTTACAAAAGCTTTGGTACTATTATTGTGTAAATGTGTGTGAGTACGTGAGTACTTTTAGGATAGCTTTTGAAAGGAAAAAATAGTTCTCACATTATAATTATATAATTTTTTAAGTTTTTAAAATTCCTTTTTTATTATCTGAAGACAATGCTAAAAGCTTTAAGCTTTTTTTTTTTAATAGTGACTATAGTCAGATTTCTTTAGGTATTAGAAGTAAAAATAAAAATATAAATTATCTGTTATCTTGAAGTATCTTAATTACAATGAAAGCTTGAGAGCAGTTCTATTTCAATAAGTAGGTAATCTTAAAAGTATTATAATTACCCTTTTGATGATGTGATTGTTAGCTTACCAGGACCAGGGGAGAATTGAAATAAGATTTACTGAGACATAGGACGTGCCAGCCCTGTACTTTGAGATTTGAATACATTGTCTAATTTAGATCAAATGACAACCTTATAAAGGAGCAATGACAAACACCCATGCTCATAAATAATACATTCCTGAAAATTGTTTTGAAAATTGAATATTAAAAAGTGGCACATTAGATTTACATAATATAAATGGATCCTATTTTGAATGAATAAGAATAAAATACAAGATCATTAAATATATTTTGCTTATCTCTAATTATTATAAAGGCATGAATGATCATTTAATGAGTGTTTTTTAATATCAAATATTGATCCATATCAATTTCTGTACTTATCTTTAAAATTATGTACTTTTTTCTGAAATATTTATTTATTTTTGGATTTTATTCTCTTGAGTATCACAGTAAAGATCAGAGTAATTACATTTTCTTGTATGTTTTCTCTGTGGGGAAAAACTCCAGTATGAGCAATAGGAATGCTGGATCTACGGAAATGAAGTAATAAAAATTTTCAGCTAACTTGTAATGTCTTTTAATAAACAGTACTTTACTACTATGAAGAGGGACTTGGTATCAGGTCGAGCATGGGAGGAGTTTCAGGAGAATTTAGGATAATTATGTGTTCATAACTTCATTGAGAAAGATACTTGTTTAAATGTTTGGTTATCTTTATGAAGTAACCAGTATCAATATCGAGATCTGTATGGACCTATTCATATCACTTTACATTTGGATAATGAGTATATTTTATGTGAATGTCATCTCCAAATTTTTTTATCACTATTATTGTCTTTCACTAAATATGTGACTCTTTTCATATATAATTTCCAACTTTAAATAATTAACACTTGTAGAAGACTTTCATTTTAATATTTCTCCCCATCCCTGTGACATAACAAGAGCAATAATCATAAAATAGTCAAATAATCAATGCTATGCAGAAAAATATGAGAAACGTTAATTAGAATTCATGTAATTGTTTAGGATCAGCAATATATAGTGTTTGAAAATGTAGATTTTATGTAATCCAAATGTATGAATTGGATACTTCTTGTCTATGTTCTCTGTCCATTCTCCAAATGAGAACCTTGAGAATGAGGTACATGAAGTAATCTGACCAAAGTAATAAGTTTTGAGTGTCTAGAGATATGACTTGTGAATTTTTTTATTATAAGCTTTGTAGTATATTACATTGTCTTTTATTTAAATTTGAAAGATGAATTTTGTCCTCCTTTTTAAATTATTGTTAAAGCATTAAAAATATAAGTCTGCTGCTCCAGTTGTGGATTAGATAGATTCATACATACACCTCTTTATCGCCCACTGAACTCAAATACAAAACATAGGCACAACCCACAGGTAGCTATTTGGAAACTTGGGAATGTAAATATTAGTAGCCAGATTGGTAAAAGACCAGAGTTTGAAGTATCCCCAAACTCACAGTGAGTTACTGTTTCTTCTCCTCTAGCATCCCCAAACTTGAACTGAACTTTTATATAATCAAAAGCCAGGTGTGAGAACTGTGGTACAGGGAAAGAACCTAATTCTGGCTCACTGGGTGAAGAGGTAACTTCTAAATCTTAAGAATGGGAAATCCTCATTATTGTCTCTGTGCTCTATTGTTTTATGCTCTAGCTAAGTGGTGGCAACAAAGTAAATGGAGCCTTTAAGACTCAAAAGTCTAAGATCAGGGAGTATTCTTATCTCTTCTTGGGGATCCAGAAGAATGGGCCCAGATCCATTGTTCTGGGTGTTTTTTCACCCTCATTCTTTAGAAGTAGGAAGCATTTGCCCAGAGGATACTAAAGGGGAACCCATGGAACCAGAGTGTATGGGAGAGAGTGAGAGATGAGGAGGAGGAAGAACATGAGAAAATGGTCCTGTTAAGTTGCTTAAAAATTCCTGGGCTCACTCCTAACCAAGACTTTGAGGATTGATCTAATGGGGAGAGTTCGACCCAGTTGAGGACTGAACAGTCCTGGGTGGCAGAAATATGAAACAAATCTAAATAATATTGCAAAATATTCTGAATTTACTTTGATTAATGATCACTAAAGCAAAAATAACCGTATTCTCTTTGGGATATAAACAGGACTTCAAGTCTAACAAGCAATCTTCAAAATATCCAGAGTATAAACTAAAATTACTCAGTATACAAAGAACTGTGAAAATTTCAATACACATGGAAAATTATATCAAAAGACACCAAAAGGAGATGGCATAAACATTTGAATTATGTGAAAAGGCTTTACTGTAGATTTTGTTTAAATGATTGGAACATTTTAAATCAAATATCAAAATGGAAAGTATCACTAAAAAATAGATAAAATAAGGAAGAATCAAATGGAAATTTTAGAACTAAAAGCCACAGTAGTTGATATAAAAATATTTGAAGACATAAGAAAACTTTCCAAGTTTGTCAAAAGATATAAACTGACAGATTCAAAAGCTGAACAAATCCTAAACAGGATATACCCACAGTAATATGTGCTCAGATACATTGTTCAAAACAACAACAAAAAATATTTAAAGTATCCAGAAAAACAAAACATTGGTTATTGAGGTGCAATGATTTGAATAACTGAAGATTTCTCTAGAGACCGTGGAGACCATAAGTGGCAAACTTTTTTTTTTAATTTTTTTAAATCGTTATAAGAAAATTGCTATTGACCAAGGATCTTATATCCAGGGAATATACCCTTTAAGAATGAAAGCAAAATAAAGGCACTCTCAAATGAATGCAACCTGAGAGAATTTATAGCCGTCAGACCTGCTCAAAAATAATTGCTATAGAAAAATCTTCAAATGGAAAGGAAATTGTACCAGAAGATAACTTTTGGAAGGTCAGTAATGAATCATGAGCAACAGAAATAACAAATATCTGGGTGAGTATAATAGCCTGTTCTATTATTCTATTTTTGAGTTTCTTAAAACATGTTTGAGAGTAGATAGCTAAAATGTGTAACATTGTCAAATGACAGTTTCAGTAAATGCATATTTCATAGTTAAATGATCTCATAGACAACTCTAGCACACAGAGAAGAGACTAAAGGGACATATGTGGTGATAAAATTTCTGCAGTATAACTAAGGTGGTTAAGTGTGTATTCTATAAGTATGTAGTCTATAAAGCAACCACTTAAAAATGTATGCACACACATTCACAAAGATATAGTCCAAAATTTTAGCAGATAAATTAAGTAGATATAGCAGATAAATTAAAATTGAATACTAAAAATGGCCAAGTAGCTCAAAGAAGACAGAGAATGGAAAAACGCAACAAATAGAGGGGAAAATGGAAACAAATAGTCATCAAAATTCAAATATATAAATAATAACATTAAATGCAGGCAATTAAATACAAAAACATAAAGATTGTCACATGAATTTAAATATAACCTGAGTATATTCTATCTATAAGATGCAAATTGCCAGTATCAGGAATAAAAGAGTGTATGCACCATAGCCGTCACAGACATTTAAAAAATAACAAAAAGGGGATGCCTGGGTGGCTCAGTGGTTGAGCATCTGCCTTTGACTCGGGTCATGATTCTGGGGTCCCAGGATCGAGTCCCACGTCGGACTGCCTGCATGGAGCCTGCCTCTCCCTCTGCTTGTGTCTCTGCTTCTCTCTCTGTGTCTCTCATGAATAAATAAATAAAATCTTTTTAAAAAATGATTAAAAAAAGGAAACGCAAATTTAAATATCTAGATGAAATGAACTAATTACACTGAAAAAACAATCTGAAAAAGCCACCTGAATAGCCCTTTATTAAAGAAATTGAGTTTGTAATTAAAGTTTTCAAAAAACAAATCTCCAGAGCCAGAACATTTTATTGTCAACTTTAGCAAAATATTTAAAGAATAGCATGAATTTTCATAATCTCCAGAAAATAGGAGTATAATCATTTTCTATTGCTCTGTAACAAAATCATCAGAAACCTCAGTGGCTCCAAACAACAGCCATTATATTATCTGGCAGTTCCTTTAAGAAGTCCACTTACTGTTTTCTGGGCTCATTGTTCAGAGTCTCACAAGGGTGAAATCAAGGTGTCACCTAGGAATGCTATGTCATCAGAGGATCAGAGTCCTTTCTAGAGGTAGTAGGATCAGGGTCTTCAAGTCCTCCAGGTCACCTGCCAGTCTCTGACTTGTGATCATGTCAGACAAGGCAATTTGCTTCCTTAGCTTTCAAGCCTGAACATCAGTGTCTTTCTGTTCGTTTGTCTCTCTCTTTCTCTTTCTCTCCCTCCCTCTCCCCATCTCTCAGACCATAATTAAGATCTCACCTGATCTGGTCAGGCCTACTCAGGGTAGTCTCCCTTTTTAGCTCAAAATCTACTGATTATGGATTTTAATTACTTTGGCAAAATCCCTTCTGCCGTGTGAAGTAACATGGGACTCGTAGCCCATCTCATTCACGAGTCCTACTCATACTCAAAAGACAGGGATTATACAAGTGTGTGTAAATCTTGAGCCCATCTTAAAATTCTGCCTGCCAGGGGCACCTGGGTGGCTCAGCACTTGAGCGCCTGCCTTTGGCCCAGGTCGTGATCCTGGGGACCCGGGATCGAGTCCCACGTCGGGCTCCCTCCATGGAGCCTGCTTCTCCCTCTGCCTGTGTCTCGGCCTTTCTCTCTCTCTCTGCATCTCTATGAATAAATAAATAAAATCTTAAAAAGAAAAAACCCACTATTGATACTTGCAAACACTTGGAAGATTTCAGAGACAGTACATGAATGAAAGAAGCCCATCTTAACAAGTTGCATATGATATAAATTAATTTACATGACATTCTTGACAAAACAGAATAATGAAGGGTAGGTCATTGTTGACAAAACAGAATAATGAAGGGTAGGTCATTGGTTGCCAACAGTTACAGACAGGGTCGATGACTATAAAGGGGATAATTTGAAGAAGTTTTTTTTGGGCGGGGGGATTATGGATGTTTTCTAGATCTTGATTGTGGAGGACTGTACTCAAGAAGAAGGAAGAGGAAGAAAGAAAGAAAAAGAAGAAATAAAATGACTGGGTAAAGAGTGAAAAAGCAAAAAAAAAAAAAAAAAAAAAAAAAAGAGCTACATTATTCATAGATCTATCCATTAGAAAACTTTACGGTTTTCTAAGCTTCTTTAGTCCATTTTCTGTTCCAGACTTGAAATCAGTCATTTTTCCAAGGGGCTTGTTCTATTGTAGTAGAAAATGGCATTTCAATCTTTCTGATAGAGACAGTTACTGACCCTGGATATGCCATAGTTTCTACTTCTTTTATGTGGACAGATATAGGAAAGGCTTTTTTAATATAAAATACATTACTTTCTAAGATAAAATACATCATGAGTTCAAATTGCTACTCCCAATTTAAATTCTAGACCACATAGTATTTACATAACTCCTCAACTCATACTGCTTATTCCTTTTTCTCTCACAAAGAATTATCATTCCCAAGGACTCAGTGGGTGATATAATAAAAATACTATGTAATGTCTTTTTACTTTTTTCTACATTATACATAAAACGTTCTCAGAATGGCAACACAGCACTCATTGATTGCTGAAAAAATTTAAATATTTTTACTAAATATTTAAATAAAGCCATTGCTTAATTTCTTTTTGTTCCTAATTTATTCTGTTCTACATATGAATATGTATTTAACATTAGCCACTTCCTATCAGTAGTTCTACAATCATTTTAATTCCAGGTGCTCATTGTCTGGAAGAAATCCGGGAAATATATTTCCTAAAAATTTGCATGTTGAACACAGTTGACCTGCAGTGTTTATACTTGGAAAGCAGATTAGGTAGAAATAAGAAATAAAAATAATACTTTTTTTATTATGAAAGTGTTCATAATTTTACTTCATTCTTCTATTAAAAAGTTGATGACATTTACAATTCACTTCTCTGTTCACCTGTTTGCATGAAAGTGCAAAGTCTTTTTTCTTTTCCTTTAACATCCATAATTTACTAGGATATTTCTTAGTGTTATATTTTATAGGTAGTTTTTTCAAGTTTACGTTAATACTTTTTCAATATGGAGTTTCAAACCTTCTTTAATTTTATTTTCATAAACTTTTCTAAAGTTTTGGTTCTAATGTGATTACTTGCCTTTTTTCACCCCCTGGTATTCCTACTGTATGAGAGTTGGATATACTTTGCTTGTCTTTGATGTTTTCATTTTTATAATCATATGCATTTCTTTTTTTGTATATTCAGTATTTCTTTTATTTCTTAATGTGTAATTTATGTGTATTCTCGTGTTCTCTCTACTTTAGACTTTTGTCGTGTATGGGATTTGACTATTGCTTTCTGTTCATTTGTATGCAAAATTACTTTTCCTCAACATTTAGATGGGAGACGTAACATATTTTTCCAATTTCATAAGTCTACACTTTCCTTATCTGTAAAGTTGTAAACATATTTTTGAGACTTCTTGGCTCTGTTCTCTGCTTTATTTTATCTGGATTTTCTTTTTCTTTTGTCTCTGTCATCCCTATGGTGTTATATTTGGAATGTTTTAACAGTTTTTCTTCAGCATGGAGCTTCTTCCTGGAAGTGGGCCGTGGCTAGTTGGCTTTGAGCATGCATGAGGTACAAACTTTATCACCTTCAAACCTCCTCGTAGCCCTTTGCACTCGCACGCTGTTGGAGCATGTTAGCCCCTTACAGTTTTCAAATCAGCTCACTGAGGTTTTGAGTGAACTAATGGTTGTCCTGGAAATTTTAGGTCTCAGATATTCCATTGCTCCCTGCTGCTTCCTCAAGTACAAACACTTATTTTAGGTAGGTTTTGTAGTTTATCTTATTCCACTCATATTTTGGGGTAGATGAGAATATTTTTCTACCTAATATTGTTATTATAACCTAATATTATTATTATTGTTATTGTATACATCTTTTGTGAATTTTTGGTTATGTTCTCCTGTGTGTGTGCCCTGGTTATTTTATTTTAGTGGACAATTTAGACAGTTTCAAAAACTATGTTGCAATGGTTGCTTTCTTGCCTGAATCCTATTTTCAAGAAATTTTTGTTAAAGGTGTTCCCATCTTTGTTCCTTGATGTTCCTGTATTCCAAATCAGCTCTTGCATCAGAGTATTTCATCTTTTCTTTGTGTTTACATTACTTGGTCATATTTGTTGAGTGACATGTAATAACCAGGAATTTTTTTAATTAAAAAAAATAGGCAATTTTTGAAGTGCTAGCAGAATAAAGAAATATTATGATGCCTATCCTTACACTCAGGTTAAGGGTCTATGGAGCAGATGCAATAAATATTTTTAACATGGTGTGATCAATGCACATAGGTCATTTTCACTTTGCCCCCCGAGCTACTCCTTTTCTTTCTTCCGGGCTTGATTCAGATACCATCTCCTCTCTGAAAATCTTTTTGCAACCTTACTTCCCACATCTTATCACCATCATCCCAAAAGGCACAGTGTAGAATTAGGCCTTTGTCCACTTTTTTTTTTTTTTTTTTTTTTAGAGAGAGAGAAAATAACTTACAAATGTTGTATACCTCATGCAGAAAAATACTGTTTTCTTCTCACCCTTAGAATTTGGGTTTCTTACGGACACCTGGGTGGCTCAGTGGTTGAGCATCTGCCTTTGGCTCAGGTTGTGATCATGGGTTCCTGGGATAGAGTCTCGCATCAGGCTCCCCACAGGGAACCTGCTTCTCCCTCTGCCTCTGTCTCTGCCTCTGTCTCTCTCATGAATAAATAAATAAAATATTTTTAAAAATTTGGATTTCTTAAAGGCAGGGTTTTTGCTGTTGTGTGTTTATATCTCCAACATATATGCCACATAGCTATTGATAAATATTGAATGACTGACTCTAATATTTTAAAGTTTGTTAAAAATTAGGAAAAGGAATAAATAATTCCACTCTGAAAATAAAAGAAAGTTTCACAGAGAAGGTACATTTGATTTGGGTCTTGAAGTCTTGAAGTAATCAATAAGCATTTGGCAAAGGGTGAAATTTTATTTATAATTATTTTTTTCAGAGCTAGGTATTTTATTTCTTAGCTAGAGTTTAAATTCCTTATAAATTAATCTTGTGTATTGATTAGCTTAATGTCCTAAGTCAACTTTTCCTAAGTAACATATTCCTGCTACTTTTAGTGCAAAATTCAGTGAAGCAGTGAATATAGAATTAACATAAGCTGATTCTTGTTAAGAACCATTTGTGGGAATCTGTAGTTGATTCACTTATCAGAATAATGTTATTATGAGCAGTTATAGTCATTTCATGAAAAAATTCCTTTTAAGCTCTCAATTTCCTGAGTCCTTTTTGGTTTTTTAAGGGCTAAGTTCATTTTTTCCCCAAATGGCTCAAAGCCATTATGTTTTTCCTTCACAATATCTCTAAATGGCTGCTCTTCTTCCCTTTAGACTTTCCTCTCTATTGACCAGAACCTGCTCATTCTTTTTCTTGAAATTAAACATGAAAAGTCATTTTCAAAATCCTGTGCTTTACACTTTTATACATTGAATCATTTTTTTGGCCAAGATCACCTCTATATGAACCTGATTTTTACTCAAAAACTTGCTTAAATAGCTGTTTTTCCTTAAAACCTATTACTTAGTGATTCAGTGTAAATCTAATTGTATTTTACAGAAAGGCAAGTCATAACTTTTGTGTTTATAAAAAGGCTGTGATGATCAATTTAGAATGGTTTTATCAAATTGTGGCTCTATAATTCTATAACCTTTTATTTATTTTTTAAAGATAGATTTATTTATTTATCTATTTATTTATTTGTTTGTTTATGAAAGACAGAGTGAGAGAGAGGCAGAGACACAGGCAGAGAGAGAAGCAGGCTCCATGTTTTGGAGCCTGATGCGGGACTCGATCCCGGGACCCCAGGATCACGCCCTGGGCCGAAGGCAGGCATCAAACCACTGATCCACCCAGGGATCCCCCTCTATAACCTTTTAGTATACTTGGACAACTTACTAGAATCATATCACATAATCATATCATCACCACTTAATCCCCCCTTCTGAGCACATATATCTGATTCAAATGTATACTTTTCTGTATAGGATCAGAGACCAGAAATATTGGTGAGAGTTTTTATATCTTTCATCAAACCTGAGCATAAAACTTCTGAGAACCATGGTAAAAGGTGTGCTTCCAAGAACAGGTTGTTTCCAGTCTGCTTTATAAATAATTGCTGAAATAAATAAATAAATAAATAAATAAATAAATAAATAAATAAATAATTGCTGAAATTACATAAGCAGTTTGTGTGCATGTGGGTACATGTATATTTCTACCTTTTCATAACGTATATAAATATGTTTAAATATATTAATCCAGAGAGTCATGAACATGAAAATAAAGTACATAATAGTAATGATCATTTTTATGTATAATTTATCAAAAATTATTCTTGGTTATTGCATATATTTCCTAACTTAAATATTATATAAACAATATCAGGTAGGCATTGTTATTATTAATTTATTTTAATCAATAAAATAACTAAAATTCATAAAGTCTAGGTAAATTCTTAAAATGAAGTAGCACCTGCATTTTGGATGATTTATTCAAAATAAGTTACATGAATGTTTTGCAAAAAACAAAGAAAACTAAAGTTTATTTTGCAATGATATATTATACTATCACCCAGCACCTCCCGATGTCGTGTTCACAAGCATTTATGTGACCATGTGTGTGTATTTATGTAGGTTCTAGTATCTCAAATAGCTAGCGATCTTTGGAAAACACTGTGAGATCAGTCACCTGTCCCCTTCGTGGAATTACCCTCATCTTGAATTTCTGTCTATAAGTATCGCTTCTGTAGTGTTGATAAGCACGTCCCTCTGTTAGGGGATATAGATGAAAATAATACTTGGATGATTTCCTTGAGAATTTGGTATAGTTTTAATTTAGATAATATGTTCTGCTTTTAGAAAATTCTGTAGTTAGATGCCCTCAAGCCCTTAATATAATTTTGGCACTTAGTTTATATTTAAACATTGGAACTTCTTTTATAAGTCTGCTAAGTCACATTGTTACTTATTCAGAGGTAGTAGTGGAGAGAAAAGCCAATAATACTTGGATAAAATGAAATGTTGCAAGGAAAGTATGTAAAAAAGAAAATCGTTTCTAATATTTTTTTAATTTTTTATTTATTTATGATAGTCACAGAGAGAGAGAGAGAGAGAGGCAGAGACACAGGCAGAGGGAGAAGCAGGCTCCATACACCGGGAGCCCGACGTGGGATTCGATCCCGGGTCTCCAGGATCGCGCCCTGGGCCAAAGGCAGGCGCCAAACCGCTGCGCCACTCAGGGATCCCAGAAAATCGTTTCTAAAACTAAATCTAGAGATCACTTTTAAGCTGCCTTTGCGGATCGAAATTTCAAGTAGCTTTAGAATGTGGAATAATAAGATTGCCGAAAGAAAATAAACACACCAACTTCAGAATTAATAAGAGCACATCAGTATATGTCTTCATCCTGATGTTGCAGCAGAATGCTTTAAAAAGAAACATTTACGTCACCTCTTGGTGGGTGAAGAATTGTTCTAGTTTCAACAGAATAAGAAACCTTACAGGATTAATAAGGCAATTACATTCTCAGATTTTTATACTGCTTTTTTTTAAATTTCCCAAATCATTTACATTATGAATCTGTAACTAATGTCTTTTTGGAATTAGTGGCTTCCTAGAGGTTTAATTGAGAACCAGCTTGAGACCAGATGAGTTAACTCAGCAATGCATGTTCATTAAGCGGTTAATATATGCAACACCTGCGTCAAATCTCATGGAACAAGATAAAAAGCATCCTGACTCCTGAGGAGGCTGAAGTATAAATCTGGAATTAAATATACTCCTTTTAATACCGTAAAATCTGTCAAGGGTACTAATCAACCAGTGTACAAAAGCATTTAATGAGATACATAAGATAACATATAAAACAGAGCATTTCAATTTTGTCCCTTAACCTCAAGATTTATAGAGTATTTTCTGTTATTTCAAATCATAGAATCTCTGCGTGGTTTGAGTGTGACTTTCAATTCCAGGGAGTCTGTTTTCTGCACACACATTTTATTCACCACATTCCAAGCTGTCATTTAGTCTGTGCCTGAAAACCAACAATAAGAAGTGATGAAAGTCGTCAGTTCCACATATAGCAACTCTGACTGCCTGAAAGTTCTTTCTCTTCTTTTTTCTCATAGAATTTTCTCAAATTATACATTTACCTTTCTTCTTTTTTGTAAAATTACCTTATTAAAATATTTACCCTTAACTAGATAGAAAATTTTAGGAATTCAGGACCATTTTAGGTTACCTTATACTGTATCCTTGATGCCTAGCACAGTGTCATAGTGATTAGAAATTCAGTAAATGATCTATGAGATGATATTTAATTGATTGTAAATGTACCAGTTAGTCCTAATTTGATCCTTGCTAACTTTCAACACCAGTTTCCCTATCATGGTAGGAATTTGGATGAAGTTACTGTGAAAGAGCCAGGTGATTTTTTTTCTCTCCATATTTTTTGGAATTAGATTTTCCTTTGACAGAAAACACAAAATAACAATAGCATAAGAGACAGGAGTTAATTTCTCTCTCATGAACAAGTCTGGAAGGAGACAATTATGGACTGACTTCTACTGTCTCATAGTTCTTTGTTTCTCATAGAAGTCATCATGGTAGCTTCTATTCCTAAATTTTCCTTATGGACAGATCTATTTATACAAGCTTTAGCCATCACATTTACATTCTAGCCACCAGAAAAGAGAAAAAATATATACATATTTTTTTCCAGATGTCCCATTCATTATTTCTTCATACATTTTATTAGTTAGAACTTGTCATATGGACAAAACTAGCTGAGAAATGTTCCTCAGTTGTCATTCTTCCCTATTTCAGTATTATATTCTTCAAATTTTAGGTAGAATCATGTGGATGACAAGAACAGAGATTATATTCCGAGGCATCCCTTGACGGTAGTTGTGTACACATGACTAAATTTTGACCAATGAAAAGTACATGGGCGTGGTATGTGCAAATTCTAGGAATTTTCTTAAACAGTCACATTTTTATTTCCTTTCCATGTTCTGCTGGCTAGAATTATGACTCAAGGGCTGGAGCTGACACAGCTGCTTTGGTTTATTGGGTCACTTGACAAAAGTGAACTGAATAACTGACCAACAAGAAAGAAGAGGTTCCATAGAGCATAACCAGTACTTGAACTGACATTTCCAGAATTCTCATGGGAAAAAAATAAAATTCTATATTATTAAAAGCACTGTTTGAGGTGTTCTTTTTCTTGCAACCAAACATAATTCAAACTAATAATTTGGCATGTTCCTAGATCTCTCATTCCTCTTGATTAAGCATTCACTATTTTTTAAATGCCTCATTTCCTTTGGAAACTTATGTTCATACAAAGTCTATAGACAGGAGTTAATATCAGTCTTATTCATAGTTGGGAAAAACTAGAACTTTGGAAAATGATTTTTGCCTGGAAATTATAAAGCTAAATACAGAAGGATTTGTATGTAAACACTGGGCTCAAGTTGGGAAATTTGTTTCTCATTGTGGTATGGGTTAATTCAGAAACTGCTTTACATGTATGTAGGAATTGACCAAAAAAATGAATTGATAGTAGATGGGAGCCAGGTTTCTCACTATCAGAAAGGGAAGTAACAGATGAGCAAGAAAAGAAGATAAGAATAAATCCTGTTTTTCCATTTGTATGGTACATGATACATCTCTAATGTGGTTAACATAATGATGTGTTTGAATCTGATGTTGTCTTTGAGATTTTAACCCATATTCCACTCATAGACAATTTTTTTGTTCTTGATCTTGATTAAATGAATAGATATTAAAAAGAATGAAATTTAATTGCATTTTAACAAGCTTTCTTCTAGTTTTTGACAGGTTAATTGATTATGTCACTACAGCAAGCCATAGATATGTACCAGAAGTATTAGTTCAAATAACTTGTAGTTAATTGCTCATTCTTTTTCTGCCTTGAAACAAAAATTCTCCAAAGAAAAACTCTCATTAAGAACTCTCTAATCACATTTCTTCTTTAATGAAATGATCTCACCGCATCCAAAAACTTTACCCATTATTCCAGAACCGTTGCTGTTTCAGATCAAACTTTATGACTTATTTCTCATATTTCTGCATGAACTCAAGACACTGTTCAAATTTCCCAAGTAAATATGCTACCTTCTCTGTTTTTCTACATATCACAATCCCTACTGTAGTTGCACTTTTGATAGACCACTTGTGTACTGTCCTGTTATCACTCACTACCATTAAGACTGAGGTATATGACACATGGTTCT
Source organism: Canis aureus (assembly GCF_053574225.1). Taxonomy (NCBI): domain Eukaryota; kingdom Metazoa; phylum Chordata; class Mammalia; order Carnivora; family Canidae; genus Canis; species Canis aureus. The sequence goes on along the minus strand of NC_135623.1, from coordinate 65,705,270 downwards.
GGAACATGCATCTATTCTGATATTTCTCGCAGGAACTGATCATCCTATTCTCTGAACTCATAAGGCAATATATCTATGTCCTAAGAAACTTATCTCATTCCTCTTGGAAGCATAAATGGCTGTGTATATCGATGTGTGTACATGTATTTATTTTCTGTTTAAATTTTAGAAGTTCTGTACAACTGCAGCAGAGTGACTGTAAAGAATGTGTACTCAATAAATATTTTTGGACAAGATAAGGCTACTTAATCTTACATCGCTCTGGTAAATACCCTATCATGTGGTGCATTCCCTTAAAACTTATAAATTAATTCTGTTGGCATGTTCAGTTGCTATATTTCAAATCACATTACCATTGTTCGGTAGGTGAGCATTGTGCCTTTCCCTATGAACTCAAGGGATATTTGCAGAAAGATTGTACATGGTCACACAAATATTTTGTTTTTATGATGATATAATTATACTAGAAATGCCAATGATTTTACCCACAGACCTCATAAGGGAAACTTCCTTGAACTTGATGAAAACGCAGACTGAAGTGACAAATTGTTTTTTATCACATCATCAAAAACACTTTTCCAAATTTGTAGACAAATGTATGTGTGCATGTATTAGAATTTCTTATCCTATAAGCATAAGTCTCATTTTTTATTTTCTTTTCATCCAAGTTAAATTACTAAAATATTTACTGAGCCAGATACTGGTGATCTAAATGTAAACAGCACAGTTGTGATCCTTTGCCTAAAAAAAAAAAAAAAAAAATTGTTTCTTTTTGGGTGGAAAGAGTCTACTAAGTAAGTAGTTACAATATGACAGGTGGTTGGTTGAGGAACTCCTGAATGTTGGTTCTATGAGATTTAGGGAGGCAGATGGTCCAAGCTAGAGATATTAAGGAAGGCTTCTTGAAGAATGTGTTTAGGTTAAGATCCAAGGATTTTCCTATATACTGATCAAAGTGAGAATGGTCAATTAGAAGAATGAAAAGAAGTTAGTGTAAATAACACTTATTTTGTAATAAGGAGAAATAGAAATAAAAGAGATGGAAAAGCAGCCAAGGGTCAGTGAACAGTTTTCAGTAAGATTAATAAAAAGTTTGAGAGGATTAATAAATTATTGTAATTTTTTGTGGTTTGCTTTTATAAAAGCACTATCTCTGTTAACATATTATTTAATTTTTTTTCCTAATTTCTTTTCATAAATATCTTATCAAGCCTTTGAGAGGACAACACTTTCTTCCTTTGAAAACATTACATACACTTCAAGGAAGTAATAGTTATTCCAGTGTCATGGTTATCATGACATCATTGTCTCTATTTTAATAAGAATATAGTTTTCAGAATAATAATTATAAAAATAATTCATACTAATCCATAATATGATTGGTTCATGATCATTTGCCCAATGGATCCAAAACTGATTCTGTAGATTTAATTATGTGTCTAAGAACAGTGTCCTCATATGGTCTAATCTCAAACAGCAGCTATCATCACACAAAATGCTTGGATTCTTGAGTCAGAGAATATAAAAATTTTTATATGCTTTCGCATACAAATAACCTTGTGAGTTCCTGATCCCACTCCCTTGCTCATGGCTCTAATATGTATATGTGAATTTGTCTTCTTCCTTTTAGTTTTTCATCACCTTTCTTCTTTCACTTACTGTCACTCTTGCTTTTGAGCTTCATCTTTGTTTTCTCTGCATTTTCATAACACTTAGTAATCTTACTACTCAAACTAATATGTTACTAGTTAGGCAACATTCATTGTGCATTAACTATGTTCCAGGCACTTTACATACATTATTTCATATAATTATCATAACATTCCTATTAAATATTATGACTGGAGCTTAATTAGCAGATCAAGCAAATCATGGTAGGGAAGTTAAATGTTTTTTAAAAAATCCTCTCAGCTGGTGAGTAGAGAAATCAGGAATCACATTCATGTTAACGTAATTAAAAAATGTCTTCATCCTTTGATACATACATGGGTAAAACTTGAAGATCAATATCAATTGTTAATGGGATGTCCTACCTATCAAGGGGAAAAATATGTCACAAGCTTGGGTAGACCTGCAGGGAGAGTGTGATAGATTGCCAGAATTTATTCAGAACAGAGCCATAAAACTTTCCTCCTTTTCCTTGTCCCCAAGCACCTACCCTTCCTGTGAAAGGCTCTGGAAGATACTTGGACAGCACAGCGGGTGATGTAATATTTGAGAAGAAAGTTGGCAGTAGGTAGTTAGGGTCTGCAGGGAAGGGGGTTATCTATCCACAGAGACTGACAGTGAGAGATGGTTTTGAAAATAGGATTGATACAAATTTAGAAAAGAAAGAAATCACAGTAATTCTTTTTACTGCAGCCTAAAACCTCTATTTACTTAGGTAAGCTTTAGGATGGCTTGCAGGACTATCCTTTAATCTAAGCTCTTCATTAAATTGAACTTGAATGCCAAAACTTAGAGAGATGATCAGAGGCATTTAAATACTAGAGAACTGCATAAAATGGAAATATTTTCATTGGAAAGATCATGGAGACCTAGGTGGCAGCGTGGCTATCAAAGCTGAAGAAGTGGCTTTATCTCAGAAATGCAGTATGTTTTGAGCAGGCTGACTTTAAAGTGGACAATCATGTATTTATCCAAGTAGCATTTCATGAGCTACCACCACATGCCAGGTGCCACTTGAGGTGTTGTGGGAAAACAATGGGGAAAACAGAATGTAACTCTCATGGAGTTTATATTCTAGAGGCAAGAACAATCAGAAATAAATTAGTACATAATGTGCAGTATTGATATATACTTTGAAGATTAGTAAAGTCAAAAGAGAATATCTAAAGTGAGAAATCATGCTACTTGTCATATGGCAGTAGATGAAGTTGTCACTAATATAGTGACGTTTGTCACTAATATAGTGATATTTGAGGATAGACCTGAATTACATGAGGGTAGGAGGGAGTAGGCCATGAAGATAAATGGCTGAATACTATTCTGGCCAGACAGCAAAGAATGGAAACACCATAAGGTGAAAGTGTGCTTGGTGTGTTCCAGAGCCTCAAGAAAGTCAAGCATCATTGAAGGGAGAGAAAGGTGGGAGAGGAAGTTAGAGGGATAGGTAGGAGCAGAGTAAGTAAGGGAGTACGAATATTAAGGTAATAGTACTAGTACTAGTACTAGCAAGGGGGAAAATTCCCCTAAAAGAGTTTGGATACCTGTATTTCTGCTGCAGTCCAGTTCCATTGCCCCCACAATCACCCCCTCCCCAAAGTTTCTCCATCCTTTTTCCTTAACAGGAGGTTTAAAGTATAAAAAGTAAGTATAAAACTCAGGTCATGCATATTAAATACATTTGTGAGTATGTTACTATTTTTAAGTGTCAAACATGACATTTTAAAAAAAGGTTTGGGGCACTTTATCATAAAACATCTGTTAGAATTCCTAGAGATGAAGATTTTTAAGTACCCATGGTTAGCAGATTTAATGTACTTCCCCTCTAGAGTGAATAACTTACATCTAGTCCTCTAGAATTAATAATACATTAAACTGTATTTCAATCCTAGGTGATGTCCCCTGCAATGATGGTAAAATGCATCCTATAATAGCTCCCTTTGATGTTTATTTTACCAAATTGCAATTTAGCACACCACTGTTTTTACTCTAACGGTGTTCCTTATAACCAGTGCTTCATTTGAAAGAAATCCTCCCAGTCAGTACTCTTACTTCTATCTGCCCTGTCCACTCATGGAAGTGGCTTGATTGTAGCACATCTTAATAGTGTATCTTCATCATGTTTGCTTCCCTCCAGATGAATTATCAGCACCCTGGTAGCAAGATCATCCTTTCTCTCATGGACACTTGTAAGCCGGATCTAGCTCTTCCTCATACTCTCCCATTCATGCCCAGAAATTTGAGCTCAGTCCTTAATGCTAACATGTGTGTATATTTAGTGACTGAAAAGAAACAATTTATGCATTTTATGCATTTTGAAATTTGTTATGGCATTGAGCTTCACCCCCAGTGACTCTAACTTGAGCAAAACTCAGGAAAATGTATTTAATATATTCTCCAAACATGTATTTTATGTTTTACGGGAAGATTGATTTTCTGCTCTTAATAAAAGTAGGTTGCTGGTTTATAAATTTGGAAATTATCTGCCTTAAATGCAGCAATGTTCTTCCAAAGAAGCAATAAGAATTGAACCATTTTTATTGAATTCAATTGAACAGCTATTCCATGAATGTCTACTCTGTGCCTTGCAACGTCCTAGGCCCTCGGGATGGAGCAAAGTACAAAAGAGATGGAAATAGATGCCCTTTGGAGTTCATTTTCTGGCAGTGTAGTTGCCACTAAATAAGGCAATGGCATATTTCTCCAGTGCTATACTGAAAAGCAGCTTCCAGAAGTGACTTAAGCTTTATGTAATTTTTTAAATTAAATTTTCTCGGTGGTTCTTCAATCTGACAAATACTGTCCCATCGGCTTTTCACTCTCACCAACAAAGATGCTACACCAGGTCAGTCTGACCATGTGCTAGAAATAGATGTAGCAAATACAATCTAATCTGCCAGCAGTAGTTTAGAAAATCACTGATAGAAGATAGCAGGTGTCATTAGCAAGTGTTAAAATTGCTTCCTAACTTGTGAATAAAATGTACTAAATAACTGACGTAAAGCTTTCACACTGTTTTGTGGGGGTGAAGGAATAGCCATAATCATTTAAATTAAAGGGAGATAATCGAGGCTAATTTGACTTCTACTGCTCTATTCTTAATGCAAACTCTTATATTGATCATATGCAGCACAAGGTGTCAGACAGCCCAGAAACAAATACAGTGTTAGAACTAGAGGAGACCACAGAGGATTTTAAACACAATCTCACAATTTTACAAAGGAAGAAACTGAGATCCAGAAACTGATTATATGATTATCTTGCAGACCCAGACTGTTCATTAGCAAATCTCAGGTAAAATTTTCAAATTCTGACCTCCATGTCTTGCTCTTTCCAGTATGTCATAGAACTTTCCTACAACTCTGTAGTAAAAATACTGATCAGAAAATGAAATCCGTGGTATTGCAGTGTTTATGTCATATGTAAACTCGTTGCTTAAATGGCTGTAGCCCAGTTTACAGTTCTAGAGAGTAATTCTCAGGGAGAACTTAATTTGGAATTCAGAAAGAAGGTAGAGCTCTGTGAGATTTTTTTTTTTTCCTTAGGTTTGTGTTAGATGGAGTTTATGTGAGGTGGCCTGTAATAACTCAAATAATAGTGGCCTGATCAGATGAGGGACTATTATTCTTACATAACAAGTGAAAAGAGGGCGTCTCGTGCCAAGTGTCCCCAGTGATTTAGACCTAATCTATCTTTCTGTTTAACCATGCTTAGCATGTGGCTTTGTCCTCCTGCTTATCACTTAATGGCTATAAGTCAGTTGTTCTATTTTCAGCATTGAATATTTATTATAGACAAGATACAATGAAAAATAAAAGGGCAAATTGATCCTTCCCGGTTTTAAAGAAATTTTATGAGAATTCCATCTGGCTGTTGAATTCCATTGGTTTAAGGACTTGATCACATGAGCATCTCTATTCATAAGGATAGTTGGAAATATTCTTCACAGGTTGTTTTGTAAAAGGGTAGGAGAATGTCTAGGTATTCTGCTGCGAAGTAAAATGATTTGATTTTTTTAAATATTTTATTTATTTATTAGAAAATGCATGTGTGTGCACAATCAGGGGAGGGGCAGAGGGAAAGGAACAAGCAGACCCCCTGCTGAGCCGGGAGCCTGACCTAGGTCTCCATCCCTGGACCCTGCAATCAGGACCTGAGCCGAAGGCAGTTGCTTAACCAACTGAGCTACCGAGGCACCCTTGGAAAATGATTTATATTTTGAATATATTTGAATTTGATTTTTTTGTGTTTTTGTTGTTATTTCAAAATTTTATTAAATTCTAGTTAGTTAACATACAATACAATTGGTTTCTGGAGTAGAATTTGGTGATTTATCACTTATATGCAACACCAGTGCTCATCACAAGTGCCCTCCTTCATACCCATCACCCATTTAGCCCATGTCTCCCCTCCCCCATCAACCCTCAGTTTGTTCTCTACAGTTAAGAGTCTCTCATGGGTTGCTTCCCTCTGTCTTTCTTTTTTCCCTTCCCATTTGCTCATCTGTTTTGTTTCCTAAATTCCATATATGAGTGAAACCATAGGGTATTTGTTTTTCTCTGACTTTTTTCACTTAGGATAATATATTCTTCTAGCTCCATTTGCACTGCTAAAATTTCATTCTTTTTGATGGCTGAGTCATACACACACACACACACACACACACACACACACACACTACCTCTTCTTTATCCATGCATCAGTCAATGGACATTTGGGCTATTGTTGATACTGCTGTAGAAAGATCAGAGTGCATGTACTCCTTCAAATCTATATTTTTGTATCCTTTGGGGAAATCCCTAGTAGTGCAATTGCTGGGTTATAGGGTAGCTCTATTTTTAAGTTTCCGAGGAACCTCCACAGTTTTCCACGGTGGCTGCACCAGTTTGCATTCCTACCAACAGTGTAAGAGGGTTCCCCTTTCTCCGCATGCCATTTGTTGTTTCTTGAGTTGTTAATTTTAGCCATTCTGAGAAGTGTGAGGTGGTATCTCTTTGTGGTTTTGATTTGTATTCCCTGACAATGAATGATGTTGAGCATTTTTTCATGTGTTTGATGGCTATGTGTAGGTCTTTGGGAAAATGTCTATTCATGTCTTCTGCCCATTTATTAACTGGATTATTTGATTTTGGGTGCAAGTTAGAGTAAAGAGTTCTTTATAGATTTTGGATACTAAGCCTTTATTAGATATGTCATTTGCAAATATCTTCTTCCATTCTGAAGGCTGCCTTTTAGTTTTGTTGTTTCCTTCCCTATGCAGAAGCTTTCTATCTGGATGAAGTCCCAATAGTTCATTTTGCTTTTGTTTTCCCTGCCTCCAGAAATGTGTCTAATAAGAAGTTGCTACAGCCAAGGTCAAAGAGGTTACTGCCTGTGTTCTTCTCTAGGATTTGGATGGTTTTCTGTCTCACATTTAGATCTTTTATCCATCTTGAATTTATTTTTTACTTTTTTTTAAGATTTTATTTTTTTTATGAGAGACACGCAGAGAGAGAGGCAAAGATGTAGGCAGAGGAAGAAGCAGGCTCCATGCAGGGAGCCCAATGTAAGACTCAATCCCAGGTCTCCAGGATCAGGCCTTGAGTGAAAGGCAGGCGCTCAACTGCTGAGCCACCCAGGTGTCCCTGAACTCATTTTTGTGTTTCTTGTAAGGAAATGCTCCAGTTTCATTCTTCAGTGTGTAGCTTTCCAGTTTTTCCAACACTATTTGTGGAAGATACTGTTTTTTTCCATTGGATATTCTTTCCTGCTTTGTCGAAGATTATTGACTATAGAGTTGTAGGTCCATTTTTGGGTTTTCTTTTCTGTTCCACTGATGAATGTGACTGTTTTTGTCTCAATACCATACAGTCTTGATGAATATAGCTTTGTAATAGAGCTTAAAGTCTGGAATTATGATGCCTTCAGTTTTGCTTTTCTTTTTTAGGATTGCTTTGGCTATTCAATTTGAATTTATTTTGAATGTATTTGAATATATATAAATATATTTGAATTTATATTACTAAATTTCTTTAGATGGTCTCCATTATAAATGACAGATTAATAAATAAATAAAACATAATTGTCATGGAGAAAATTAAAATAGGGGCAAAAAAGGAGATTTTGAGAAATAAAGTTGTGGTTTTAAATAGAGTAGTTCAGAATAAGCCTCATCAAAGAGTGATATTCATATAAAGATCTGAAATAAGTAAAAGAGTGACCCAGGCATACTTTTGAATTAAATTATGGATAGAAAGACAGCAAATGGTGTAGTAGGAGCATGCATGAGAAATATGGAGAACCAAGGGAAAGATAGAAAATTAAATCTTTTCACTAAAGCAGAATATAGTTTGCTCTACTATATTTTTATAGTCTTATTTCTTAAAAATCTATCATTGTAAATTATAATTATAACATTATAAAATACATCATATATGTGTGTGTGTATATATATATGTTAGTGTGGAAAGATGAATAATGAACAGAACTATAAACATGTAACATTTTATTCCCTTTAATAGGAATTTCAGTAATAAATTTCAGGCATAAACATATTTGAGACTGCAGCTGGATTATAGAATCCTAACAAGGAATAATAGGTACAAAATAAAGGAAGCAGCATTCTCTTAGTAAAATACTTTCTTTTCTTCTGATTAAAATGGAGAATGATATTTATGAAATTATTTGAGAAGGAGATTTTAATTCGGATAAATGCACTCCAGTTAATCTTACCAGTTGTGGCAGCCTGAAGACTATTGTAAAGTTAAATTTGGTGGCAGTGGCAAGAATCTGCTTGACTTGAAGATCAAGCACAGTGGCCTAGGACAATATAATTGTGTTTGGTAAGCAGGTAATGGAAGTGTTTGAAATGTCCTAGTTAATCCTAGGGGTGATCGTCAAGGGCTTAGAATGTGTCAGAAGTGACTGTTGAGTGAAAGAAACACACAAAAACCTGCACAGTTCACATAGATAAAAATATACTATAACCAGGAGACCAGCCAAAATCAATTCACAGTTTGACTGCACAAGGGGCAGGAATCATGAGGCTAGAATTTAGGAAGAAATCCGCTGGACATCAATCAGGAAAAGGTCATCATACAGATGTAGGCAGACCAACTTCTTTTTTTATTATTATTTTTTAATTTTTTTAGCAAACCAACTTCGTAAGCATATTTACACAAAGTGTGTTTAAAACCAGGTCAGACTTTTCCCTCCAGTACTTGCAGCAGCAGCAGTGCCAGATCCATGATGTCATAGGCTTGCAGCTGCTGATCTTGTCTCACTGCCCACTTGGAGAAGCAGGGACAGTCCAGCTCGGACCCAGCGTTTCGGTGACAGCTGCATGAGGAGCTGCAGTGTGTTGGGCAGATTGAACGCTACCTCAGTGGAGACCTCTGAAAGAAGGCTAAATAGGTAACAACACTGCAACCATCCTGGACATGTAAGCATGCCTCAACCTGAGAGATGAGTTTTCCTTTGCTAAGAAGTAAATTCACATTCAGGAAGCATGTTTTGGAGGTTTTGCTGTGGTTTTTCAAGAGATCCACACTTGATGAAGAATTCTCCGAAGGAGTACATTTCAGGGATGCCAAGTGGATCCTGACACTTTTGTGGGTAACCACCCCCTCCCTACCCATTACCAGCAATGAAGGAGATTTTGTTATAATTCTCATTGCAGGCATTTGAGGGCAAGAATGGAGAAAAAAGAAGATTTCACATTACTTCTGTCAAGGAACAGATCAAGTATAAAAGCTATTATTCCAATTAAAACTGACCAAAAGACAGAAGAGTTCTGAGTTCTTAGAATGTAAAAGACCTTTATGGCATTGCCTCTGGTTTCTGCCCTTTTCTGGTTCTCTGTGGTATATGGGTAGTCATCCTGCTATCTGGAGACAAGGTCTTGACTGCTTTTAATATCTACCAGCGACTCTCCACTCACCCACATTATCACACGTGTAACAGGCCTGAAACCAGCTGATTTTGTGCATGTCTTGGAACATGTCACATTTACTAAAACATAACTAATTACTGGAATTCAACTTGAGAGCGATAAAACCTTTTTTCCCAGCTTAAATCCTTAAAAAAATTGAGGTAATTCAAAGACATCCAAGCTGACAATGTAGAAATTGAGGGTTTCAATTTTTATCTATTAGAGTGGAGGTGATTATCTGAAGTGTCTTTTTTTTTTTTTTTTAATCTGAAGTGCCTTTAAAGGAATTCTGTCTCAAAGAAGTTGTTGGTAGTTATGAGTAGGTCTAGTACCCAGGTAGAATTTTTTTATAGCAAAAAGAAAAAAAGTAAAAAAAAAAAAAAAAAAAAGGAAAAAGTAAGCAGGCCTAAAATATTATCTCTGACTATTCATCCTTAAGAATACCATTCAGGGATTTCCAGTAGAATGCATAGCAAATAACAGTAAGTCTGGCAATTAAAGACCTTGAGCATGATTAAATAAGTCCTTGAGGATGTACAAAAATGCTAAAATTATGAAAAAAGAGAGATGAAGCTTAAATAATTTTATCAAACATGTGTGCATGTTTTTTAAACATGCCTCTTTATGAAGAGTGTCCATGAATTCTAATAGTGATGTATACCAGCCTTGAGCAGAAGTGAATACCATTAGTGTCTGTCTCTCTCTGTGTATGTGTATATATGGATATGCACACACACACACACACAATGTGTGATCATGGGCAATTAGAGATAATCTATGCATTTTATACTGCTTAACTTGTAATAAAGCTGTATTCTGTATTACAAATAACCACCCGCTGAAATTGGAGTGTAAATATTACTCATTAGACTTTGATTTCACAACATCACAGGACTATAAAAGCAATGAAGATTTGTAAAAAGTGTATTTTTTTGCGTTCTTGCCCCAAGAGCTGTATTGGAACTTGAATGAAAGCCTTAAGTGTGTTCCATTTTCTACTGCATCTCTATGTGGCCTTTTGGGTTTCAGGTGAATGGTGATGGTACCCATACCTTCTTCTCCTTACAGATCTGCATGCTGGGGCTACCAAACAGATCAGTGTGCATCTGTTTCTGTCTGTTCTGTTCACCACACAGAGTGCTTCACCCTTTCCTTTCTGGGGTCCATTGCTGAGACCTATAATGAAAACGCGCTTACTTCTCCATTTATTTTTTGTCAACCATACTTCACATAGAAATTCCAGCTTGGATTTCATTTTTGTTTTGTTTTATTTTGTCCTTAATGATAATCCATCTTGGTAAGATTTTAGCACTTTCTTGAAAGGAGCAAATTTAGAAGCTTATCTGGGTCTTTCTTAATTGTCCTCATTATTCCCATTTCCATCCCGTATACCATCACCTGGTGTAGCTTTTTCCCCACACATCCATGTACATTGTCCTCTATCTTAGGGCAAACATCTGTTTCAGTCTCTGCAGAAATTAAAATGTACCCCATCTGTCAAAAGGTACAAACCTCTAGTTTTAAGATAAGTACTGGGGTATAATACAGTGGCTTTAATTAACATTTAATTAACATTAAGATAAGTACTGGGGTACAACACAATGGCTTTTTTTAAAGATTTATTTATTTATTTATGATAGACATAGAGAGAGAGAGAGAGAGAGAGAGAGAGAGGCAGAGACACAGGAGGGAGAAGCAGGCTCCATGCCGGGAGCCTGACGTGGGACTCAATCCTGGGACTCCAGGATCATGCCCTGGGCTAAAGGCAGGTGCTAAACAGCTGAGCCACCCAGGGATCACCCAACACGATTGCTTTAATGGTACATTTGAAGAGTAAATATAAAAGTTCTTATCACAAGGAAAAAAACTTTTTTTCTTTCTTTCTTGTATCTATATGAGATGATGGATATTAACTAAACTTACTGTGATAATCATTTCACAATATAAGTAAGTTGTTAACACTGTATCCCTAAAACTTACATAGTGCTGTGTATCAGTTACATCTCAATAAAACCCAAAGGAAAAAAAGTTTTCCTTTTCCCAAACAGTTGAGAGATTTATTCTGAGTTGGCCTTTAATAGGTCAAATCGCCTAAAATGAAAATCTGAATTTTTCATGTTATAATGACCAGAAAGGGACAATCTTGTCCCATTAGCCCTGCTCTGGGCCCAGTGGCCTCTGTCTATTTTTAGAGCACACTTTTTACTATTTTTTTCTAAGTCACTATGGGGATTAGTTGGGCCCTGGTTGACCTCAAGAGATCATTAATTTTGTTTTTTTCAGGAACCACTTTCCCCATTTTGTATTTAAAAATGACGCTGGTCATATAGTCAGTAGTAGTATAACAGTGTTGTGTGGTAACAGATGGTAGCTACACTTGTGAGTATAGCAAAACATATAGAGTTGCTGAATTACTATGTTGTACATCTGAAACTAATATAACATTGTGTGTCGCCTGTACTTCAATTAAGAAAATACCTGGGTGGTTCAGATAAACCCACAAACATACTTATACATTGGGACTTTCAACCATGAGTCAGAGTGCAGGGATTAATGTCAAGGGAGATTTGCTAATTGCCTCAAAGAAGGTTAAAATTAGCTCTGTGTCTTTTTTGAAGAAGTAAACTTATGACAGAGCCTATATTTTATGGCACTTGACCCTTAATTTACAAGGGCTTTATGGTCAAATATTACAGATACTTTCTTGGCTAGTCTCTGTACTTCGACCCATTTGAGTCTCTTAATTTTAGAGTTTAGAAAAGTTATGGGGTGATGATTATTTTGCTGGTGCCAAAAACAACCACTTAGACTGAAATTCAACCATTTTCTTGTAGCATCTTTTACTATTCAGTTTGAATCTTGGGCAAGTGTTCTTCCTCTAGATCACATACACTTGAGTTGAAGTCATATTGAACTAACTAAATAGTGTTAGGCTGTCATCCTCAAAAGGCCTAATTCTTGGAATAACATGAATATGTAAGTGCAAACTCCATTAATACACTTATTTGACTTTTGTAGTTGAGACGGCCTATCCAGGTAACTGGGAAACCTAACCGGAGGGGGAAAAAACAAACAAATCATTATTATGTATGCTGTGCATGGCAAAAATAGCCACCAGAAATGTCACAACATTGACAAAAATAGAAGGCTTGTAATTATACTTTGAGTACAAATTTGCAAAATGTCTCAAATTTTTGGTATTTTATTCTCAGAAAATTGAAGAACTTCTTGCACATGAATAGGCAATAGATGTACCACTAAAACACATAGGTTCTAAGAAATTGTGTTTGATACAAGAGAATGTGTAGTATAGATCAGATAGACATTTTTTACCAAATATGTGGTAGAGACAACACATTTTATAGAATAGGATGAATGATCTATCTTTTGGTGCTAAAACACCAACCAGTTTCCATAGAAAATCAACGTTCTATGTTCTCTTGAGAATTTCTTTAAAAATGTGTAATAAGTTAAAAAGTTTTAGGGAATGATGTTTGTTTTTAAATCTCATTAATATAAAGCCTATGTAAGTCACATATCAGATAAAATAATAAAAGTTTGTGAAATCATTATATAGTCTGACGGGCCTTTAAACATAGCATAGTGCTATGATAGTAGCATAGGCTAAGTAATGTGAAATATGCATATTTAAGTTTTTTTTATGTTTTATTTATAGAGTATTGCTGAGAAGATTTGAATGTAGACTTTGAAATTATGAGAAAACTTGAAAGAAATCACAATGTTTTTGATAGCTGCTTTCAACTGTCCCTAAATTATAGGATTGATTAAAGCAAGTTAAGTGAACTCCATTGAAAGGAAATGAATCAACTTCACTCAAATAGACTAGTTGTTCTATGCAAGGCCATTTTTACTAAGCTCTGAAAGTAGTTGCATCATCAAGAACACTTGTTTAGGTTTGTTTCTTTAATTACTATGAGGAAGTTTTGACAAATGTCTGTGAAATAAGGAAGGAAACATTTCATAATTTCTTTTCCCTTCGCTCTTGATTAGCCATCTAGTTTAGGCCTGAGAGATTCTGAAGAACTTAATTGGACCCAGCATTAAGACAGTTTATCCATTCATTCCTTCTTGCATTAAACAAATAATTTTGCTACGCTTTGGAAAAGCTTATTGGCACATTTCTCCATATACTTTTGTATATATCTGGTCTCTGACTGAAAGGTGTTATTAATATAAATAAAGAATTAAAATAAAACATCACTTAAAAATATTAGTCCACAGGGTGCAATATTGATCTCATCGATATTTTTAGTGAAATATAACTGTCGAGAAAACTTCAAGGTTGCTCCTTGCCACTTCCTCTTGTCCCCCCAAAAGAACACTGATATAATTTACAAGGACATATTAGAACAGACCCATCATTTGATAGGGTGGAGCCACCAGTAGTGGTTGGAATATGAAAAGATGAAACTTAAAGATGCTTAGGAAAGTTATCTTTTCTTTGGTTGAGTTCTTTCGAGTTTATTAATGCAGCCTAAGAATGTGCCTCTACCTTGGAAGGACAACTAGGAACAAGAAAGGAGATCAGAAATGAGAAAACCTGGAGGAATTTGTTCATGTCTAATTCAAATATAATCTCTGAGCTTACTCAAGAGTCCAACTCAACTGAGTGAGAAAACTATACCAATTTGGAGCCAAAGTATATAATATATACACTGATATAATGTATATGTGTTTCTGAAAGTCTTGGAAATCCCAGTTCCAAAGTGTATTTCTTTGTGGACATAGAGAATTGGGCACTATATTGGTAGCTGGCTATTTAGCTTACTTAGAATTCTTATCTCAACACTGTTGTGAGTTTGGACATTGCTTTAATTTGTAATATACTCAGTTTTCTGTCATATAGGCATAGCATCATGGCATCCACTCTAGCGACTAGGAAAGCAGGAGAAAGCTTTTGATTGTTACCTAAGCATCATCATCAATAAGTATATTTGAAAATAAATAAATCATTGCCAAGGTTGAACACGAAATTAAAATGTATTATAATTTAGACAGACATCCCATTATTGTATGAAGCATTTAAAATTACATTTATGTAGACATTGATTAATCCATTTCCTTTCTGAAGTCAATTTGGATATTTTTCAGAATCTACCATTTAATTTAGGCTGTCGGGAAGTGCTGCCATAGTTATCTGCATCATGTTAGTATGAAATGAAAGAATTTTTTGAAAATTTTCCTTCCTACGCTATTATAACTATTATGTACACAGCAATTATATTCTTTGGGACTAATACACATTTTACTGGATCAATATGGAGCTCATTTATAACCCACTGAGCTCCTACAAGTATACTTCCCACTTATAATGGGGCAGGAGAGAAGAAGAGTGCTACAAAAATCCAGAGGATGATTTGAACTTGGCCTTTTCTGACATGACAGGTATACACTGCTCATTATTTCTCTTCTCCATTGTCTTTAACTGTCTTTGCTCTGCTTATTATTTCTGTTGTTCTAATAAGTAAAGATAGGAATCTCAGACTAATAAATTTAGATGTTTCTGATCAATCAAAAGAATTTTAGTCTATGAGCTAATCCCTAAATTTGCTAAGTTTCAAATTCAGAGATAGATAATACTTCAAGATTCCTTCACTGGATATGTCAAATAGACATGGCTATTTTATGGCTTCAATCTACAGGTAAAGATTGATGACTAGTTGACTCTGTTTTGATGAGCTTCAATATAAATTCTCAGCATCCAAGTATTTTTGAAACGCTTCTCCAGACTTTGTCTAGAATCATTGTATTTCTACAGTTACTTACCAGATTTCCCCATATTTTAACATGGAGAGTTCTAATGAAAACAGGGTCCTTTATGCAAATTAAAAGCATAATACTTCCCACCAAAGACTAATATTAAAGATCTTAAAAAAAAAAAAAAAAAGATCTTGCATGTCCTCACTTTGGCAAATTCACTTTTAATCTTTTTCTGTTTTGTCCTAGCCAGATGGAATACTCCTCAAAGGTGGAGTCTACAGTGTGCATGCTTCTTTTCCCTAGCTCATGGCACAGTGGAAAAAATAGCCCTTTACAATCAGAATTGCCATCAGGGACAATTCTAATGAAATATCAAGTAGTGAAATGTGTCCTATATTCTCTCTATTTCCTCTTTCACAGGGCAATGATACAGCTTAATATTGTTCATAAATTTTTGTGGCATCAGTATTCATGGAGAATTGGAGGATATCATTCAATTCTAACTAACTAATGATAACTAACACAATGATAACATAATAATCACTTGCATGGCAATTTTAAGGAAGTCCAGTGTTCATGAATACATTGTACCCTAGTCATAGGAGTGTACCATCTATTACCCATTTTACCCTGGGAAGCATGTAGAACAAGTGTTTTATTTATCTCCATTTACATTTATGGGGAACGAAGACTTAGAGACAGGAAGTGATCTACCTGAGAATATGCAGTTGGTAAATATCTGATCCTAGGGTGATTAATTATAAAGCCCAAGCTCTTTCTGTTGTACATTATGATTTCTCCTCTTTAGTCTGCATATCCAAGTTTAGAAAAAGAAATACTTGTGCTTAGGATCCAAACTAGAACACAATGAGAAAAGTCAAGTCTGTTATTCCCCCTACCCCCACCTTTATTGTAGGTTTTTCCCATTTAAAAAGTATTATGTTTTCATAAATTCTTTTTCTGAGTGAATCTTAAGACAGAAAATGTGCATTCACTGTAGTGTTCTAATTTTGTATATTTCTTTATGTCAGTGCCTATAATCAGGGCTTAATGTGATCCATCACTGTTTTACTTAAGGAAAAAAATACCTGTTTGATATTTTATTTGAAATGTCATTAAGTTTTTCTTTAAGACAAAAAATCTCTTGCCAAAATCACCTAATACAGACAAAAGCCAGATTGCCCCCAGAACAGTAGATGTTCAGAAATCTCACAGGCAATTTCCTGGAATAGTCCAGCTCTGAGAGGGTAAGCACACATGATATGCCAGATAAAAACAACTGAATGGTGGCAGAGAACAACTAAACATAGCATTAGAGTAAGTGGCTGCATTAGTTACAGTCAACGGAAATTTCCAGAAAATAGGTCTAGGCTTTTAGTGAGTGTCTGTGATCTAATTCTACTCAACGCAAATAATTCATTTTCCAGAAACTAATTTGAAGTTTCTTACTCCAGACTCATCTACAGAAATATTTACTCTAAGCATTTTGGTGAATTTTGAAATCAGTCTAACAATGAACAGAATTGCATTAATATAGCATAATATTTAAAGTGTATTTTCTGAGTATGCATTATGCTACCACTAAAGCATGCCTTTAAAATAGTGGTTCTAAAAAAAAATAAATAAATAAAATAAAATAAAATAAAATAAAATAAAATAAATAAAATAAAATAAAATAAAATAGTGGTTCTTATTGATATATATATGTATTTATGTGTATGTATATATATGTTTGTGTGTATACATATATGTGTATATTTATGTGTATACATTTATTCAAGTAATATATGCCAGAATTATACTTTTATTAGTATTAATGTTATCACAAAATTTGCTTCATGTTATACTTGTGTTTTATTTGCTTTTTGTTTTCACTTATTGAGGTATCAAACTCAAATTGGGGCTCATATATGTTTTAATCAACAAGATGTAAAAACTTATATTTTCCCATATCCTCACTAAAATGAGACATTATGACATTTAATTTTTTTTTAATTTTTTTAAATGTGGAACATGAGGTTTATTATTTAATTTGCATTGCTGGATTCTAGAGATGGAGAGGTTGAGATTGTGATAGCTCAGAAGGTCAGGAAGTCTTTTGCAAGGAAATGCTTACTGAGGTGACACCTGGAAGGAGGCAATGGAGCTGATTCTTAAAGTGAGTATACAGGGAACGCAGCTTATATTCATGGTACAGAAAGAAAGCCAGACAGTCTGGAGCAAAGGCAGGAAGGGGCATTTGGTTGAGGTGAGGCTGGCAGGGTAGATGAAGACTGGATGGTGCCAGAAGTTTGTAGGCCCTGTTTAGAACCGGGCTCTTTATCTGAGAACAATGAGATGCATTGAGTTCAAAGCTGAGGATGTGGGCATGTTCAGGCTTGCTTGTTAAACACTTCATTCTTCATGCTCTGATTAATTAGAATTAATCTTAGGGGGAAAGAGTAAGAGCAATCAAGGCCAATCTTGAAGTTCTTGCTGTGATGAGACAGCACTGCCTCTCTCCTGCTCCACATACTACCGCCACAAGAGAAAAGCTACTACACCTGTGTGGATACCCATGTGTTCATATTCTAGACCGTGACATGACCTTATACCTCAATCTCAACTCTCACAGTTTATCATCACTTCCTATTCTTTTACTTTTCTTACACGTGTGACCCCACTCCGAGAATCTTTGGCATCATTAAGACCTCTACCTTAGTGAGCTTATTACTGTTTTTTCACTATTTTTAATCATCTACCATCCCCTTTATAATTTCATATCCCTAATCCAACCCACATTCTATGGCCTGGCACTGTACAATCCCATGGCAAATTCCCCTAACTCCCCTGTTCTTTCTCCCTCTGTCATTCACACCTGGCAGAACTGAACTTTGCTAAACTCAACTGTTGATCGACATTATAATTGAGCTAAAGCAGCTGAGCATTGACAGAAACATACCACAAAACTCACCGGACTCACTTAAAATTTATGACCACAAATAAAAAAAATGGATATTTAACTTTGCTTTACTTGCCTCATGAATTCATTTTCCTATACCTCAAAATGACCATTTTACCACCTGTCTTGGTCTGTTTGGGTTACTATAATAAAACATCACAGACTAAGTAGCTTTTAAACATCAGAAATTTATTTTTCACAGTTCTGGAGGCTGGAAGTCCAAGATCAGAATGCCGGCATGGTTGCATGAGAGCCCTGTTATTAGTTGTAAATTTCTTGTTGTATCCTCATATGGTAGAAGGAGCTAGAGGACTCTATGTATATGATCTCATTTATTAAATAAAAGAACTAATCCCATTCATGAGGGCTCCACTGTCATGACCTAATCACCTCCCCCAAAGAACCCACTTCCTAAAACCATCACATTGGTATTAGGATTTCAGCATAGGAATTTGGGGGGCGGGGACATAACACTTGTCAGGTTTCCTAAAAATCTCCATATTCCTCAAGTTAAACGGTTGGCTTTTTCATATTTCACTAAAAAATAACTAAAATCAGTTTTAAAAAAAAATCTCATTTTTCTGCCACCAACTACACCAACCTGCCTCCATCTGTACAAAGTATTCTTCGTCCAAGATTGACACAACAACAATAGAGGATCTTTTCCCCATGGCCAGTTTACTTGTGAATTAGATCCTACTCACTGTCAGCTTTTCTAAGACTCTGATCTTGAATTTTGTCTTCAGCATCAGATTTTTTCCATTTCTGTTGGATCATTCTAATTAATATACAGACATGCTTTAATATAAATATTTTTAAAACAATCACCTTTGAGCTCACATTTTCCTTCATTTCCCCCCATATTTCTCTTCTTTCCATGAAACTAAAATTCCTAGAAAAAGTTGCCCACTGCTCTCTTTCCTTACCTCTGGATTTTTCTTCAAAAAATTGCAATTTGGCTTTTATCCCCACCAGGAATTCCAATCAGAGCTAACACTGATGTGTATTACGTCAAAGATAATGGCAAAATATTTGTCTTAGTCTCATGAACTAATGAGAATGAAGCATTATATATAGTTTACCACAACCTTCTTGAATATAATTTCTTCTCTGTGCTTTCATGACTTCTAATGTATTTGATTTTACTTGTATATCAATAACCTCTTATTCTTGTCTCTTTTGCTGCTCTATAAGAACTTTAAAATTAGGGCAGCCCCGGTGGCTTGGTGGTTTAGAGCCGCCTTCGGCCCAGGGCTTGATCCTGGAGACCCAGGATCGACTCCCACATCAGGCTCCCTGCATGGAGCCTGCTTCTCCCTCTGCCTGTGTCTCTGCCCCTCTCTCTCTCTCTCTGTGACTCTAATAAATAAATCTAAAAAAAAAAAAAAAAAAAGAACTTTAAAATTAGAGAGACTCAGGGTTTTATTTACTTTCCATCTCAGGCCTTCTACATTACCACTTTTTTTTTTTGCTATTGGATTGAAATATTGCCACCATATTGTTTATTATCTAGTATTAATATCTAATATTATTTCAAGCCAGACATTTTCCCTGAGTGCCAGACCTATATGTCTAATTGCCTGCATGATATATCTATTTCAGTGTATTATATCCCTCTCAATGTAAGACAGAAAAAAATGACTATGGATACTCCCCAGTTTCACTCCTCAAAAATTATCCCATCTTATTAAGTAGCACCAAAATGTCTTTATTTGATAAAGCCAAAACTGTAGAAGCCATTCCTTATTCTTTTCTCCTGACAATTCACGGGCAATATCTACTTCAATAAAACATCTGTGAACCTGAGTATTCTATATTACATGTTATATGTGTTATAATATGGTTGTTTCTCATGATGTTCTCTGCTGCTTCTTTTGCTCATACTACCATCACCATTTTCCTGGATTCCTCATAATCATAAAAACTGACCTTACTGCATTGCCTCTGGAACCCATCCATCTGTTGCACATTGCAGATTAAGTCAGTTTTTGTCTTTCTCTTGCTTAAAGTTCTCCAGTGTCTTTTCATCACATGTATACAATCAAATCTCTGTGTATTTTTGAAAACCCTATAACATGTAGTCTGCTCGTCCTTCTCATCTGGTGCCCTCCACACTAACTTTGCAGTTGTTGCTCTTTCTGTTGAGAGCTCTCATAGATCTTCTTTTGACCAAAGCCTTCATGATCCCAATTTCTTTTTTTATATATAAATTTATTTTTTATTGGTGTTCAGTTTGCCAACATATAGAAAAACACCCAGTGCTCATCCCATCAAGTGCCCCCCTCAGTGCCTGTCACCCAGTCACCCCCGCCCCCTGCCCACCTCCCCTTCCACCCCCCCCCCCCAGTTCGTGTCCCAGAGTTAGGAGTCTCTCATGGTCTGTCTCCCTCATGGATATTTCCCACTCTTTTTTTCTCCTTTCCCCTTTATTCCCTTTCACTATTTTTTATATTCCCCAAATGAATGAGACCATATAATGTTTGTCCTCTGATTAACTAATTTCACTCAGCATAATACCCTCCAGTTCTACCCACGTTGAAGCAAATGGTGGGTATTTGTAGTTACTAATGGCTGAGGAATATTCCATTTTATACATAAACCACATCTTCTTTATCCATTCATCTTTCAATGGACACCGAGGCTCCTTCCACAGTTTGGCTATTGTGGACATTGCTGCTATAAACATCCGGGTGCAGGTGTCAACACCAAAGAAACAAACAATCCAATCATGAAATGGGCAAAAGACATGAACAGAAATCTCACAGGGGAAGACACAGACATGGCCAACATGCACATGAGAAAATGCTCTACATCACTTGCCATCAGAGAAATACAAATCAAAACCACAATGAGATCCCACCTCACACCAGTGAGAATGGGGAAAATTAACAAGGCAGGAGACCACAAATGTTGGAGAGGATGTGGAGAAAGGGGAACCCTCTTACACGGTTGGTGGGAATGTGAACTGGTGCAGCCACTCTGGAAAACTGTGCGGAGGTTCCTCAAAGAGTTAAAAATAGACCTGCCCTACGACCCAGCAATTGCACTGTTGGGGATTTATCCCAAAGATACAGATGCAGTGAAACGCCGGGACACCTGCACCCCGATGTGCAGGGTGCAGGCAGAATTAATATTGTGAAAATGTCAATGTTACCCAGGGCAATTTACACTTTTAATGCAATCCCTATCAAAATACCATGGACTTTCTTCAGAGAGTTAGAACAAATTATTTTAAGATTTGTGTGGAATCAGAAAAGACCCCGAATAGCCAGGGGAATTTTAAAAAATAAAACCATATCTGGGGCTTCACAATCCCAGATTTCAGGTTGTACTACAAAGCTGTGGTCATCAAGACAGTGTGGTTCTGGCACAAAAACAGACACATAGATCAATGGAACAGAATAGAGAACCCAGAAGTAGACCCTGAACTTTATGGTCAACTAATATTCGATGAAGGAGGAAAGACTATCCATTGGAAGAAAGACAGTCTCTTCAATAAATGGTGCTGGGAAAATTGGACATCCACATGCAGAAGAAGGAAACTAGACCACTCTCTTGCACCAGACACAAAGATAAACTCAAAATGGATGAAAGATCTAAATGTGAGACAAGATTCCATCAAAATCTTAGAGAAGAACACAGGCAACACCCTTTTTGAACTCGGTCACAGTAACTTCTTGCAAGATACATCCACGAAGACAAAAGAAACAAAAGCAAAAATGAACTATTGGGACTTCATCAAGATAAGAAGCTTTCGCACAGCAAAGGATACAGTCAACAAAACTCAAAGACAACCTACAGAATGGGAGAAGATATTTGCAAATGACGTATCAGATAGAGGGTCTTGTTAGTTAGAATCATGGGCAGAAATTCAATCCTAAGGGAAGAGTGTATAAAAGATGAAAAAGAAATCTTTGCCTTGAGTCATGAATAAATTCAAAATATAATAGTCAATACAGAGAAGCTAGCTATCAAGGAGAAATAGGAGATAAAAGATGTAGTAGGAAACTGTAGGGGCATGGAAAAATTCAAGAAGTGGAGTGAAGCTATTGGTGTCGAAAGCTTCTGAATAATCAAGTAGGTAGAACTTAAAATGTCAACTAGATGTGAAGATATTTTAAGCCTTTTGTAACCTTATAAAGTAGTGTTTTAATGGGGTGGTATTGGCATTAGTCATATTGGAATGTATTGAATGGAGAGTAGAGAGCAGGGAAAGACAAGAGTATATATGGAAAATATTTTGGAAGAATTTGTGTATAACAGAGAAGCCACATCGGCCTAAGAGCTGGGAAGGTTATGAGCAAAGGAAGTGGAATTTCTTTTTAAACATTAGAACAGATCTTTAGAAGAAGGTGGAGAAATATCAGGCTTGAAGCGACAAGGGTTACACTTACATATTTCCTAACGTTCCCAGCAAGAGAGAGAACAAACGGTAATTGAGGTAACAGCAAAGTAGCACCCTCGGTGAATAGTCTGGCTTCAATTAGAGGAAGGAGGGGGTGGTAATCCTTCAGAGAAGATGTGGATATTAAGGGGTTTGTTAATTACAAAGATACAGGTCTAGAGGACCAAGAGAAGGAGAGATGACAAAAGGTGCAGATAGGCTCAAGAAAGTTCAGGTGTTATTGGGGTGATGGGATGATGGAGGATAAGGAGGGAGGAGAGCATATGACAGATGAGACCTAAAAAATACTTTGGAAGTCTCTATAAGAAATATGGGTATGTTGCCTAACATCCAGAGAAAATTTTGGCTGAAGGGATGGCTGACTCAGAAGCTTCAGAATCTACAGTTTATAGGAGCCTCCTACTCTGGCCACATGAAAATGTTAAGATCTATAATCTTGCACTATCTTTAGCCACACCAGCTTTAAAGTAAAATTAAATAATCAACATGAAGATTACATTTCATTTGGTGGTATGGTATATGTTAAAAAAACTGTATTTTAAGTAAAACAATCTATAAACACACTTCTCAAAATAATTTTATAGTAGTAGTTATGTCCATGATAGTTGGTCACTTGTTCCAACATAGTTACTTTTTTTCCATTGAAACAAAATAGTTCTGAAGGCATGTGATTTGATTGATAGGGGAAGGAAAATAAGATACTGATTCCCTGCAAATGAAAACAAAAATGAAAAGCCAAAAAGTCAAGAACAACAAGAAACAGGCACAAGAGTTCTTTGAAATCTGACAAATATGCTACACTATACTTGAAATGAGCAAGTAAGCCAGTTATTATGATCTCTATTATATAGTTGAAGCAATTGAGGCTTATAGAAGTTAAGGATGAATCAAACTCATAATTACTAAGTGATGGAGACTAATTTTGAACTCATTTTTTATGAGTTTTTGCCCAGTGTACTTTTCTTCTATAGCTCGCTGCTGCTTCATCGAGGCTTATATTATGAACCTGATTATAACCTTTGCTGAGGACAAAATTGCAGTCATCTGAACATCTGCTGCTTCTTTTCTATTGCACTAAGGCCTCTTTAAAGAGTTGGTAGTTGGAATACTAATTTCAATTCTGACGGTAATTAACCATCAGCAGAGATTTTCATAGTTATATTGTATAAGAAATTGCTACAGAACCAGAGATATTTTTGATTTGATTTTAATCAGAGCAGCCATTTATTTCACTGTTATTTCCAAAAAAATAAAATATTTTTAATAGAATAAAAATGTTTATTTCACTTTTCCTTACATACTTAAGACCACATAGATGTGCATGTGATATTTTCTTTGAGGTACTTCGGAGTAGGATAAGAAAAATATTATATATTATATACTAATTATAGAAACATTAGACAATGTAAAAATGTACATGAAAACATTTATGGGGGGCATCAGGTGGCTCAGTTGGTCAAGCATCTGCTTTTGGCTCAGGTCATGATCTCTGGGTCCTGGGATCTAGCTGGCATCATGCTTCCTGCGCAACAGAAAATCCGTTTTTCTCACTCTCTGTTTCCCTCTGCCCCTCCCCACCTTTCATTCTCTTTCTCAAACAAATAAATATATAAATAAATAAAATTAAAAAAAAAAGAGTTTTTAAAGATCACCTACCACTTATAATTCTACTACCCAAAATCAACCTTAGTGTATATGGCATTTTAGTATATTTTTTTGAGTCTTGATGAATTAATCTTGCATACATACATTACCAATATATTTTTTTTAAGATTTTATTTATTTATTCATGAGAGACACACACAGAGAGAGGCAGAGACACAGGCAGAGGGAGAAGCAGGCTCCATGCAGGGAGCCGGACATGGGACTTGATCCCAGGTCTCTAGGATCAGGCCCTGGGCTGAAGGCGACGCGAAACCGCTGAGCCACCCGGGCTGCCCCCAATAACTATTTATAGTCGTTGGGAATCTACTTTGTGCCAGACATTGATGTAGGCTTAGGCATTGAGCCTATAGAATATAGAAGATAAACTGGGTCTCTATCGTCATTAAACACTCTCTCACTATCTCTCTTTGTCTGTTTCCATCTCTGTCTCTCTTCACTAGAAACAGACATGAATATGATCATAGTATTACATAGTAGGGTATCTTTTTATTTCTTAGAATTATACTTTGAGTATTTCTCATTTTTAAATCACTATTATGATACATGATCAACGGAATATTCAGACTATAATAGACCATTCTCTGTCCAGGGATTTTGATCCCCATTTGTAATATTATATTACCTATAATATAATGAGTAATATCTTTATGTATTTTATTAATCACTCTTATAATCATTAAAATAATACTTATTTTATAAAATCTGGAAAATTCAGGAAATAAAAATAGTCACTCATCCACCATCTATAAATACTCATTGTTTATAATTTGATGAGATTCCATCTCAGCTATTAACAAATTTATCATAATTCCTTGTATGACATTTGTATGTTATTACTTTCATTAAAATTGTATCTCACACTATTTGATACTGATTTCTAAATTGAATTCTTAAAAAAAAAGCCAGTGATTAGAATGCCCTTTATAATAACTCCTGACCCTGCAAGTTAAATTTTGCTTATTGATTCATTTTTTTGCATTTTCTTTTTTTATATTTCTTTGAGTATTGTAAAGGTGAATATTTTTTCATAATTTTATTAGTCAAGGCCAGTTCCTTTCCTCTGCATATGTATATGACTCCAAATACATATGCATATATTCTTTTAGAGATCTTTTAAAATCCATTTTTGTAGATTTCATATATGTTGAACTATGATATATGATATGATTTGGTTGATAATAACAACCAAACAATGATTTCATTTATTCTGGCAAGAAATGGATGACTTGAGGTAGGCGAAGAGGATGGACGGGAGGATTATAGAACATGTTCAGAGTACCTGGTTGCAAGGCTAGTGTAATCTAAATGCCATTCAGTGAGATAGAGGGTAAAGAAGATCATACCATCAAACATGTATTTTTAAAAATATGTTCTTCATGGGGCACCTGGCTGGATTAGTCAGTGGAACATGCAGGTCTTGATCTCAGGGCTGTGAGTTTGAGCCCTATGTTGGATGTAGAGATTGCTTAAAAATGGAATCTTAATAAAAATTTTAAAAATAGGTCCTTCATGTCTGAAAAACCTAAGGACTGACATTCTTGAAGTCAAAGGCTTGAAAAATGTCTACTACTGCATGCGCTTTCCTGTTTGGGTTGAATCTCTCCAGATGAATCTCCCCTGCAGCCAGCACTATCCTCCACTGGGTCTGACTGGCTCCCTCATCTGGTAGTAAATACCTTTCCTGATTGGTGGCTTATTTTTAAGTGTTTAAATAATATAGTTGTAAACTCACATATCCAAGCAAGCAGAGATACTGTTGTTTAATTCCATTGTCAATATAAAACATAATTTAGATTTTCTCCTACGTTTATGGGGAAAATGACATTAAAACTATGAATTTGTCATATTTGATATGACAAATGATATGAATTTATCATTTGAATTTGTGTTTAATTTATTCATATAGACCATAAACAACTTCCTATTCTACTGTGTCTTTATATACTCTGGCTTCTTTGCTGTTATATGAATTTATGTCATTTTATCAGAATGCTGAAAATTGAAACAAGATGCCTATATACCTATTAGAATGGCTGAGATCCAAAAAACTAAAAATGCTCAAATTTAAAAAGCTGACATTTCCAAATGTTGACTAAAACGCAGAATAAGAAACTCTCATTAATTGCTGGTGGGAATGGAAAGCCAAGAGCTACTGTGGAAATCAATTTCTCGCTGCTTATAAAACTAAAAGCCTTACCCAGTGACCCAACATAATACTTACCAAGTGATTTGAAAACTTACATTCGCCCCTCCCCCCAATTGCACATGGATGTTTAGAGCAACTTTACTCTTAATCATCAAAAATTGAGTGTGACCAAAATGGTATATTAGATTTACACACTGTGTGGAAATTCATAGAGGACTTCAGCCTGAGAATTTATATTCAGAATTTATATTCAGCTTAGTCAGGATTTAAACTTACAAGTCAGGGTTTTTTGTTTGGCACTTAATGGTTTAGCTTTGTCCTTTTGGGTTAGTTTGGAGCTTTGTCCCTGAACACTGGTCTCTGTAGCTAACACCTCAGGACTGGTTGCTTAGCTAATTCATAGCCAAGCCCTGCCCAAGTGCTGGGATATCTACTGGCTTCCGATTTAGAATTTGGCTATTACATCATTTTCTTCCTGAACCAATTGCTTTATCCTGTGTTTAGATTCTAGATCATTTGCCTGATGTTAGTGTTTCTGGATAAGTTTAATCTCAGCATAGTCGTAGAAGTGGTTATAATACTGCTCATCAAGCTTCAGATCTTTCAATAATAGCATTTTCTCAAACAGTAACAGTTCTCATGGAAATGTGCACTATAAACTTTACTTTGTTCATTTATTAATAGTTTAAGAGGTTTCATGGACTATCCAGTGAAATTGATAATTATAGTAATGTTCCCATGAATTAAAAATTTTAATTTCCCAAGGATTGATATATAAACAGGATCTTGAAAGTAATAATTATACAACTTGGAAAGTGCCTATTTAGATTACTGTACTCTTTAACATTTTTATAAGACAGTTTTTTTTGTTTTGTTTTTGTTTTTTTCTGGGCTATGTCCATAAGAGTATATATTGATGGGGCAGCCTGGGTGGCTTAGCGGTTTAGCGTCACCTTCGGTCCAGGGAGAGATCCTGGAGACCTGGGATCGAGTCCCGCATCGGGCTCCCTGCATGGAGCCTGCTTCTCCCTCTGCCTGTGTCTCTGCCTCTCTGTCTCTCATGAATAAATGAATAAAATCTTTAAAAAATTATTTTAAAAGTATATATTGTTATTCCCATTTTCTTTATTATCATTATGGTACTTTTTTATACAAAATTTAATTTTTCTGTATGATTTGTATATTGTATGCAGTTTGAATCCCCAAAACGAAAAGCATAGTGATGTAGTTCTTATTTCTTTAGAAAGTAATTAAATAATATTATATTCATAAAATGCTGTTAATTTAGTAATCGATGTTATTTTATATGATATAGAATTTGTTTTGTGATTTAAGTACATGATTATATAGGGACACCTGGGTGGCTCAGCGGTTGAGTGTCTGTCTGCCTTTGGCTCAGGGTGTGATACAGGGGTTCTGGGATCAAGTCCCGCATAGGGCTCCCTGCAAGGAGCCTGCTTCTCCCTCTGCCTATGTCTTTACCTTTCTCTCTGTGCTTCTCATGAATGAATAAATAAAATCTTTAAAATATTCATTCATGAGAGACAGAGAGGGAGAGAGAGAGAGAGAGGGGAACAGACACAGGTAGAGGGAGAAGCAGGCTCCGTGCAGGGAGCCCGACATGGGACTTGATCTGGGGTCTCCAGGATCACGCCCTGGGCTGAAGGCAGCACTAGACCGCTGAGCCACCCGGGCTGCCCTGAATAAATAAAAATCTTTAAAAAAAATAATAAAGTACATGATTATTGCCACAACTGTCAGGTATGGTGTTGCATTAAACTGAAAGTAATGACTTTATCATCACCATTGTCTTTATCTTAACATGCTTAAAACCTGCTGAAAACCTTGCTCTAGGTCTTAGAGACTCATTTTTTATTAGTTTTTTTTTTTCAAGTAAATTACATGGTTTTCAAAAGCAAAACCAGGTCACTCTAGGTCACTACCTAAAAGTAGGTTGTGAAGAACAAAAGTGCAGTGAAAGTGGTTTTTACAATTCAGTGAAGGCACTTTTGTCAGTGAATTACTCAGCCCAATGGAAAATTCCCAGAGATTTTGACTGACTGTCCCTGCTAATTCAATGTCCAGTGATCGGGTCTCTACAACTGAGTGATATGGAATAAGACTCAGAGTTCATCCTAGATGTGTTTATGTGACTCTATAATAATTGGTAAAATATAGTATTGTTTTTAAGAGTATTTTTTCATGACATGTTGAAAATAGTTTCACTATTTTAGTATTAAAAATAAACTTACTTGGAAAACTTCCTATAATCTAGAAAATAGAAAAAAAAGATTAATGTTTATTTGAGTATCCTGGCACTTCTAAATACATGCTATTGATCTAGCTCATTACTTATGTCTCCGAACGTGGAATAATTCAAAATGCAGCATTACAATGTTAATTCATACAAGACATTACATATTTTGAAATATAGGTTTAAATATTCTCATTTTTCCTTTTATTTATTTTTTTACTTTTATATATCTTCTAATTTTCAATTTTATCTTAAATGTTACTGGATTCCCAATTTCATTGTGCCTTAATATTCTTTTTAAAAATGGAATATAGGGCAGCCCCAGTGGCCCAGTGGTTTAGCGCCGCCTTCAGCCCGGGGTGTGATCCTGGAGACCCGGGATCGAGTCCCACACGGGCTCCCTGCATGGAGCCTGCTTCTCCCTCTGCCTGCATCTCTTTCCGCCTGTCATGAATAAATAAATAAAATCTTTAAAAAAAATGGAATATATACATTGCAGTAAAAATTGAATAATTGAATACATGCTTTGCAAAATTAGTTAATAATTCTATTAATTGATGAACATATGTAGAATTTATAGTAATTGATTTTTAGTTGTTTTGAATTTAAGGTGTTTTTCCAGGCTGAGAAGAAACGTGAGCTCTTGGAAATTATGATTAACGTATCTAATGCATATACCCTAGAGGGCAAGGAAATTTCTATTTATTCCCTGTATTTAGTGCCCAGCTTCAAGCATAGCAGAGTGTTTTAGCTGACCAGCATGTATTAGATATTTTCTTTGGCAGTCAATGTTTATTTATAGCCGGCATCAGTGGTGGGTCTGGAGCACAAGAATTGGGATTAGAAATGTCTTTTCTCACTATTACTCTTGATAACTCACTCACAAAATAATGGCTTATCAGCCACATTACTGAGGAGACTGCTGGTTCAGAGGTTTTGATTCCAAAGGGGGAAAAATATATATATATACACGTACAATAATAATATATAATATTATATTATACACACACACACAAGGGTATACAACAGTGATGTCTCAAAAATGTGCATTGAGACCCTTGCCAGTATTCTCAAGCATATAAGGAACAACAATATTGGCTGAGATAACTGATCCTGATTATCAGGAGGTCTTAGTACTATAATACAGTAAAATAAAATATGTCTGAAGCCCAGATGATTATCTGGAGTGCTGTCTAGTACTTCTGTATCCAGTGGTCAGATTTAATGGAAAATTATGATATTTAGGCAGACCACTAATATCTTCAGGATTGTAAGTTTAGATTCTCATCACCTGCCTCCTGGTTAAAGAACCTCAGCCATCAGGGAACCAGGCTAAGGACAAAGAGCATATAATGGGTCCTGGAAAAGGAAGTTATAATTACTAACCAGGGCTTCATGACCAGTTACATATATGCATATGTATATGTATGTATTAGCTATTATCCTTTATTTTTCCCTTGATCTTTTTCATATTATTTTTGCTAGGTATGTTGCTGGTGGTTATCAATAGTTTCCATGTGGAATGGATATCAAATGGAGATTGATACAAAGGTTGATGGATTGTGGTCTCCAGTTTTTAGGCAGAAAATGAGAATGTTCCCTTCAGAGAAAAGGATTGTTGCATGTGCTGTTTATGGTGAGAGAATTTTAAGTTACAATAATTAGTGGAAAAGTATGTACAGATATTGAGAAAAGAAGAGGAAATATAATAGTCGACTTACAACAGGTATCAATTTCTACCGAGTTCTGTGTTCTCTTGTTTTCTTTCTGTAGGGACTAGAATGCTCAAATTCCATATCCATGCTTCCCTTGCCCTTATGGTCTGGATGATTTTAAATTCTTCTGTGGAAATAAATGAAGATTAACCAAATGAGAAAGCGAAGGCTATTTGCTCTGAGCTCACTGTAACAAGGGAGTTGGTCCCCAGCACTTGCATCTTGGCAGAGACTCAAAGGCAGGCAGATAAATGGGGTAACTTCATAGTGGAGAAGAGGAAAGGCTTAGGTGATTCTAATTGGAGGCTGTTGGAGTGAAAGTAGAGGCAGGGTCACAAGAAGGAGAGCATCTTGTGTGATTGGTTAGAGCTACACAACTGACTTTCTCTGCTTGGTCCTAAATTGGGAATGGGAACAAAAATTAGGGAAGCTGTCAATTATTAATCATGTCCTGGCTATTCAGGCCTGTTGTTTCAGAACTGACTGTTTAGCTTCCTGGATTGTCACTAGTGTTCTGCACAAAAGATTCACAACAGCTGTGTTTTGGTTTTGAAAAGGAAAGAAAACTTTATTACTATAGAAACCTAATAGAAACACAATAGGAAAGGAATCAACACATAGATGAAGGTAATAGTTGACACTAAATGAGAATAAGGCAAAGTTGTACCCCATAGAGTACTGACAACATCCTATCTCATTAGATGGGGAAGCCCCATGGAGACAGCCAGGCTGGAGTCCTGATTGAGCCCTGGGCAGAGCATCCTCCCCTCAGGTGAGACTTCCAACTGACCATCCCCATAAGGGCCATTTTTATAGGGGAAATAATAGGGTTTGAAATTAAACATTTGTTAGCTGACTTGCAGTTTGGAGCGAACTGCATTTCTATGTTACCATGTTTTTAATTTTCAAGGAGCCTGGGGTATGTGTGTCTGCCTTCCCTCCTGATTCCATTTGGGGGGCTGGGGACAGCCCATCCTGGAGCAGGAGGGAATGGGCAACAAGATTTATAGCTCTTGCCATTCAGAACTAAACGGCCAGTTCTGACCTGGAGGTCAGATAATATGTTTCAAACAGTCAGGCTCCCAAGGTTATTCACATAGCACGAGTCTCACAACAATATTCTTTAGCCTGCCTGTGAGTATGCAGGTCCAGGTGGTCGGCTGTGTGGGACGAGTCACAGAAAAATCTATTCGTATAGAACTGCTAGAGATGGCAGCCTGACTTCCTACAAATCTGACTTAGGGCAGCCTGACTTCCTTGGGTGTTTCTTATCATTAAGTGGTTGGGTTCCTGGGCAGATTGCTGCAGGCTGTGGGTCACAGGTATATTATTGTATATGGTCTGGCCTTTGCCTCGCACTACTGCTATTCATGACTATAATAATAATAAGTGGAAGAAAATAAACTTGTATGTAGAGAAGAGTTGAATATTGTGGGATGTATGGCTAAGAATATGGGAAGCACTTTTAAAATATAAGTCCAAATGTTTGGCTAAGAAGGTGAGTTACAGTCAACATGGTAATCACTGATGGCTGCATAATTTTAATTAGAATTAAAAGTAACAGAAAATTTGAACTTCAATAGTTTTATAAAATCTGTATGACATAAATTCGTTTTATACTATATGACTGTTTTGTAATTGTGTACTTGTTTTATAGCACAGTGTTTAGAAGATTCTGTTTTTTCCTTTATAGCTCAGGATCTCTATGCATGTGCTCTTATCTTTTGCTGCCACCGTGTGGTTGTATAAAGAAATAGTGAGAGTAGAATTCTCTTATTTTTTAGGTTAATCAAGGGGAATTTGAAAAATTAAATATTAAGTCACAATTCTAAAAAATAATTTTTAACGATAAAATAATAATGACTCACAGATAACTTTTTTGTTAAAATATGCACACACAATATATATATATACGTATATATACATATGTATAAAAATGTAGCCTCCTATAATATATAAATGTATATATGGTAAAGATACTATCTCTGTCTGTATATTCCTATTATATATAATGCTCATATATAGTATTTATATATCTATGTATTTACATGTAATAGGTATCTAACTAGATATATAAATATTGATATATATGTTGTCAATATCTCTATATACAGAGAGGACTATGTTATTTCTTATTTGTCAACATGAGAAATAAACACTTCCATTTATTTTATTTTCTCTCCTCTTTCAAAATCTCGTCACACTGCTAGTAAAAAATAGGTTATAAAACTTATTACAGTGAGATAATCAAGACAGTTACACACCAGCGTAAGGGCACTATAAATAAATTTTGGTAATGGACAGTGGTTCAGAAGGAAGGAACAATGCTGAATATGCTGGAAGAGGGTTAGAGTATCTGGTGAGCATTCCCTGACCACCCAGAAAATACTCCAATCATAGAGCTGTGGAATAAAGATACAAGTGAATAGTGGGGCCAGAAAGAGGATGGTTAGTTAAGGAGTCATTCATAGAAAAACCAATTTGTAGCTTCTCATCTGCTCTAAAAATGCAGTGTAATATGCAGTCATATTCATATGGTCCATCTAAAAACTGAAACCACTTATTTGAAAGGAAATTTTAGGACTTGGGGTCTTGGCGACCAAGACGAAACTCACCATGTTTGGCATTACAGAATGTGTGTAGCCTAACTTCAAATTTCCTGTCTGTACACCTTATATTTAGGCTCACCAAATGACATTCATTCACTGCCCACATTTGTAGAGATCTTATTCTGTATTCCCTTTGTGGAAGGAGACATACTAGGGGAAATTGATTTGTTTGACACCTAGGAAATTAGTTTATCTCTCAAATATGAACACAAATCCAATGTTTAGTTGAACATTTAGTTGAAAATAGCATGAGAAAGGTAGAACAAAGATGAACAAGTTGAGAAATTGGACCTTGAAGTAGCAGATATCATTCAGGGATTTAGATTGTAACTTTTATGAAAAGAGGGACCGTGTCCAATTTTATTATCCTGAGGGCCTAGAAGAGTGTCTGATAAATTATGGTGACTAAGTAAATATTTGCTTAATGAATAAATGAAGACACCAGAATAAGAAATTCAATTATATACAGTATCAGAGATGTAAATAACTCAGCCCCCAAAAATATTAAGAAAGGAGTAGTTAGAGAACAAGGAAGAAATTGTGGCAATTTTTAAAAAAGCACAGATTATGAGATCATCAGTAGAAAAGATGTATAAAGACATGGAAGGAAATCTACAAAACATTAAAAAAAAAAAGATTAATCCAGAAAGTTTAAGGATTTCCTAATGAAAGTCCCCCAAAATGACAACAGAGAAAACAGAGTGGGAAAAATAATTAAAAACAAAACAAAACAAAAAAATCATATCAAGTTTGAGTTTAGGAAAATATAAATTGTCATTTATCATTGAAGGGGTCAACCAGCCACAAACCAGATTAACAATCTCTCCCCTCCTCCATATCTCAACTACAGATACCCTTGTGAGGTGTCAAGTCACTAATAAAAGCTTTGGAGAGCCTCTAAAGTGGGGCAGGAAAAACAAACATTATTCAGAGAAGAAAATGACTCTTACTAAAGAACTTTCAAACTTTTCATCATTAGCATAATATGGTGGAAGACGATAAAACTACGTTTTATAGTTTTATATATAGTATATGTTTTCCTTCCTTAGATGGAAATTATTTGGAAATTAGAATTCTTTAGTTAAATTATCAAGCGACTGAAAGAACAAAATGATTTTCTTTTTACTAAGAAGAGCAAGAAGTCAGAAAAACTGGTTCGTTTAACTTCTTTTGAATAAGGAAATCTTTAAAGAAGACCTGTAGCGAAAATTGAATAATTATGTAATAGAGAGGAGAACATAGCATGTGTAAAATATTGGAACTTACCCAAAGGTGCAAAGAAAAATCAGTCTTAGTATGAATAGATGCACTGTGGATCAGAGAACACAGAGAGGATGAAAGGTTGAAAACAGAGAGCTCAGGAGGGATAAGAAATTAAAAAGGTGATTTATGCAGAAGTACTATGATTAAAAGTATGTTTCTTTATGGAAATATAAATTGATAAGATGAAAGATAAGGCATTTAAAAATTTAAAGTTGTAGTAAAGTTTCACTCTAAAGTAATTATGCCAAATACTGATGGATATGTGTGACTAGTTATTCTAGTTTATAATGTAAGCTTAGAGAATTCAGTTACATTAAACTAGTTTCTGGTGTTTTGAAGTAATATGACCATAATATGACTTTTAAGCTTTTAAAATTTTAGGTATAATCTATTAACATTCAAATATAAAGGATGAAGAGCTACACATTTTATGCCCATGTCACTCTCTTTTCTTCATTCCCTCTCATTATGGGGGAGCACATCTTCTATTTTCCTTCTGAGAAAGTGCATTGAATGTAATCTTGATTACATGATTTAAATTATATTTGAATTTGATCATGTGCTACAATTTTAGTTCAGAAATAATTTTTTTCTCACATTTTAGAACATTGCTCTATTATTGTACCAGATTCTAGTGTTACTTAAAGAAATTCAGTTCAATTTTGATTGGATAATCTTTGACCTTAGAGCTTCCTTCTCTTTCCCTAAGAAAGGTTGAGTGACTTTTTTTTCCCCTCATTTTCTCAGAATTTATAAACAGGTACCTTAAAGTCTTGTCTGTCCATCTTATACATGTATCTTTTTTGCTTTTGTTTTTAAGTATCATACGAGTTGGGCTCATATTTTACACTCTTCAACTTGCTATATTCACTTCATTATATTTGTGAATGCAGCTGTAGTAGGGTTTTGGGAGGAGTTTCTAGTTTAATAAATTTTCTTTGCAAATTAACTTATTAATTGCATTAAATTAAAATACTCAATATTCTCTTTTTAATGTTTTCCTTTTTTTAAGATTATTTATTTATTTATTCATAGAGAGAGGAGAGAGAGAAAGAGAGAGAGAGAGGGAGAGGGAGAGAGAGGCAGAGACACAGGAGGAGGGAGAAGCAGACTCCATGCAAGGAGCCGGACGTGGGACTCGATCCCGGGTCTCCAGGATTGCGCCCTGGGCCAAAGGCAGGCGCTAAACCACTGAGCCACCCAGGGATCCCCAAAATACTCAATATTCTTAATCCATTCTCCTAGTGACAAATATTTGGGTCATTTCCAATTTTATTTTGTTCGGAGTATTATGCTGTGAACACTTTTTCATAGGTCTCTCATATACCGAAGTGAACATTTCTTGGAGGCATGAATATAGAATAGAGATGCTAAATCATAGAAAAAATGTACATCCATCCTCACAAGATATTGAAGAAATTGCTTTCCATTGTGATTATACTCATCGGTGTCTGTCTTTCTTTGGGGGTGGGAGCATCTTCACCAAACACTGTATTGCTAGATGTTCTAATTTCATTGATTTCATGCTAATATGAGGTTAAATTCATTGGTATTTCCCTGATCCCTGGTGAGGTTGAGCATGTTTTCATATTTTGGCTATTAAGACATTTTATTCTGAAACTTGCCTTTATATGTGTCTTTTATTTATTTTCCTATTATTTGTTTGCCATTTTTACCAAGCCGTATGTGCTCTTTATAACTTGTATTCTAATCTGGTGACAGTTTTAGTAATTGCAATTATTTGTGACTTGCCTTTTGATTATTAAATTTTTTTGATGAGATAATTTCTAGTTTACATGCAATAAAATGGATCAAATAGTTTTGTTTGCTTGTGTTTTGTGTACTGTTTAAGGAAAATGTTTCTACCTTATGATGAAAGTATTCTTCAATATTTTCTTTCAAGATTTTTATAGTTTGGGTTTTCACATGTAGGTCTTTATCCAGATGTATTTTTTTTTCTTTACTAGCAAAGATTGAATTCAATTTCATCCTCTCCTCCCATGTGGGTCATCCATTCAAGCAGAAATAACATTTCTTTTCCCATTGATGAGTAATATTACACATGTCATATATCAAGTTGCAGGTATATGTGTGGGATCTGATCGGGGCTATTGGCTGTGTTCCATTGCTGTTTTCTTATTCTTGTCCAAATAACTCCTTGTGAGTCCCCACAGTGTGTAAATTATAATTTTCAGGTCTTGATACTTGATTCAGCAGCTTCCTATCTTGTTCTTCTTTACAGTTGTCCTGGCTATTCTAGACAGTTAGGCTTTTTTCCATATATATTTTATAATCTAGATCTATGAAAAACTTGGCACTGTTAATTGGAAATGAATTTAAATTATTTTAGAGATAGTATTTATGTTTCAGTGATACTGAGTTTTTGATTCCTAATTATGATATAGGTTTCCATTTAATTACATTACTTGCATAACATTCATTAAAATTTTGTGATTTATTTTCTGCTGTATCACAGCTTTGTCAGAGGAATGTTTAGATATCACAATTCCAGATGCTTTTAAAAATTCTATTTTTATAAAAATTCCAGATGCTCTTTTTTGCTGATGCACAGAAGCACCATAGATTTGTGTATATTGATCTTAAGTCTAGGAAACTTGCTGTACTTCCTTTTTAATTGTAATAATCTGTCTGAATTCTCCATGCCTATAATCAATATAATTTTTAAAACTTGTTTCTTTAGCTTTTTATGATTAACCAATTGTTGCATGTATTTCATAATAAAATAAAAAATAAAATAAAATAAAACCATAATAAAATGGTTTCTAATATAATTAGCTTTATATTAACTTAAACCCTATTTAATTCTAGTTTACATTAATACATTTTATCTCTTCCACTCCCACTAGGTATTAATTTATTGTCTCTCAATTCCGAATTTTCCCTTCAGTATTTGCTCTGTGATAATGGATTTGACTCCCAAAGATTTCCTCTCTAGTGAGCCTAATGTTATGCTTTGTCAGTAGGTGCTGGTTTTAATTCCTTTGTTTGGATTCCTTTGTTGGGTTTTCTTGGTCCTACTAGAGTCCATTGACAGTGCATGGGTAGGACATCTAGTGGTGTTCCGGGGACAGTCTCTTGCTGATCATACATCACTTCATGGTTATAGTGACCCAACTGCCAGTTACAATTACTTGCCAATTACAGCGACCACTTCCAACACAGACAGCTTGTACTCCAGGTCTCTTACTGCAGTGCTCTGAGTTTCCTTCTAGCGTGGTGATTGTGAACCAGCTCTAGCCCCAGAAACCCAGAAAGATTATAAGCCGTCTACTGGACTGCAACTGCATTTTCTCCAACAAGGTCTGAACTGCAGCCTGGTGAAAATCTGTTCTTTTACATTAGTCCTTCCTCGTTTGCTCTGCTTCAGCCCCAGGGTACTTTAAAGGTGTTTCTGTCATCCTTATAGTTACTCCCCTATTCTATAAATTCATAATTAATTATGTTAATATTCCCCTGTTTAAATCATTGTGTGGCTCTATATCCTGTTTGAATCCAAGCTGGTAACTCTTATTTTTCCTTTAGAGAATGGGTTTTCAAAATTTTACTCAGTAATGTAAAACTTACCAACTTTAAATAATCTGCCATTAAGTATTAGCATTAGAATTTTTAAATCCTAATATGTTCCTATAAATTGACAGAAAGTTACAGTAACATTACTAGCAATGATATTTGTGGTAGATGAATGAAAAAGAGACACGAATGATTGTTATGCCAATACTCAGAAATAAAATACTTGTAACTGTACTAAACGGTGGTCATGTCTCCTTTACACCTGCTGTGATTGCTTTTCCTTGTACAGAAATCAGGCTTTTCACTGACAATCCAGAACCATGGTTAATTACTTTGTGTGGCTAATAGGTTATTCCAGTGAATGACTTCCCAGTATCTGAAGTAGATGATGTCTCATTAAGGGGACTGAATGAACATCACCTGTCTAAGGATATGACTAATATTGAGTGGAACAAACATCTGAAGATACTAATTCCATTAGTAAGAGTTGTAGGATTCAAAGTAGTCATTTAGAACTTGTCCATCAGTTGGACTGATGTAGTGAATAAATAATACAACCCGAGTTCTAGGACAACCAACTTAAGTTACTTAAGTAGTTTTGAACAATAGATTAGTCTTGGATTTCCTTTCTGTCACCCAAGAAGAGTTGGTACCACTAACAGTTCGTGTGAACTGGAAATGTGAAATAATCTATATATAAGTTTAGAGAAATGAAAGCCCAGTTTTGGGAATTTTTTCCTCTGTCTTGGTTCATTGTTCTAGAATCTCTTTTAATCTCTTCTTATAACTCTAATTATGCTTGTTCTTTCTTTTTTTAAAAGATTTTATTTATTTATTCATGAGAGACTCAGAAAGAGAGGCAGAAACACAGGCAGAGGGAGGAGAAGCAGGCTCCATGCAAGAAGCCTGATGCGGGACTCGATCCCGGGAATCCGAGATATGCCCTGAGCCAAAGACAGACACTCAACCGCTGAGCCATCCAGGTGTCCCTATGCGTTTTCTTTAATGTTTGTCATATAAAGTTGTAAATACTTCTCGATAGGTTTTTTTTTTTTTTTTAACAGGTCAGTCACAAAGTGATTCAAAGACAAAACCAGGATGAAATCAATAAACAAAAAATGTTTATTGGCAAATGAAACCTCATTTCAATAGTTAATAGGGATGATGTGGGCAATCCTTGGTGGTCCTTCCTGCAGCTTTGGCTGTGTAGAAACTGAAATGACAAACTGAGAATAAAGTATTACCACAGTCTTAAGAAAAGACTCATTATTCCATACCTATTTGTCAAGTAGTCATCCAAATTGGATTTTAACCCACTCAATTGATTGATGACAGTTTTTTACAAGCAAGCCAAGCAGTAACATCTTTTTTACTTTATCCAGTCAGACAAGTAGAAATGGACTTACTTCCATAAACACACCACTGAGTGCCAACCAAATGACAATTTTATCAGAGTAACCATATTTTGACAGCTAATGTGATCATATTGAAGCCTTTGAAAGTCTACCAATCTACGACCTCGACACTTCCAAATTCCTACATAAATCTAACAGCTTTTCTGAGAGAGACTATACCTGATGAGTATAGTCCCCTTGGTGATGCTTTTATGAGTCTTTGACAGTATAGTTTTTCCCATTGCAGAATGGGTAGTTATACACTTCATTGTAGGATTCCTTTTCAGTGTTAGAGCAATCTTCCCCCTCCAAAACAAAGAAGTTTAAAAAAAAAAAAATAACAACTCAATTCAAAATTAGGTAAAATAGAACTAAAAAATATTTTAGTAGAATTTGTTTTGCTGAAAAACATTTTAGTAGAATTTATTTTGCTGTTGTTTCTTCCCTAATCTTATCATTGCCTCTTGGTTACAATCAAGATGCTTTATTCCACAGATGATATAATTTAACAACTTTTCATAACTCTACTCAGAAAAAAATATTTGGATAGCAGAATTAAGAAGTGGCTTGACAGCAACCATTATTTTTCTTCTTCATATTTAAAGGAGTTTGATTTTTCTCAATTTTTTTTACTACAAAAAGTAAATGATTACATTTTTCTTCATCTGTATATAAATGCATTGACAGTATAACGTTCATAAAGGAAAATCTGCTTATGGAAAAATCAGGCTTCAGGAAAAATTGTCTAGATTTTGCTTTTTTTTTTTTAAGATTTTATTTATTTACTCTGAGAGACAGAGAGAGAGAAGCAGAGGCACAGGCAGAGGGAGAAGCAGGCTCCATGCAAGGAGCCCGATGTAGGACTCAATCCCAGGTCTCAAGGATCAGGCCCTGGGCTGAAGGTGGGCACTAACCTGCTGAGCCACCCGGGCTGCCCTCTAGGTCTTGCTTTTTAAGAAATAGTTGAACATTCAAATTTT
This sequence comes from Canis aureus, assembly GCF_053574225.1. Lineage (NCBI taxonomy): Eukaryota > Metazoa > Chordata > Mammalia > Carnivora > Canidae > Canis > Canis aureus. The sequence goes on along the minus strand of NC_135623.1, from coordinate 65,665,072 downwards.
TCTGTCATGATAGAAAAATATTATTCAGATAAAATGAAAACAAACTTAAATATCAGTAATGATTCTAAAATAAATATTTTAGAATAGGAATTCATTGCCCATATTATTTGTGGTGCTGCTCCGCTCTCACTGCATTAGCTTTTAGATCATGCATTATAGAATTCATGGCCATTTTCTGCTTATGAATGAGAATCTGTACTTTGTGAAAACACAACATTGAAGATGTCAGGAATACATATATTAAAACATGTCAGTTGCTGAAAAATGATCGTTTTCTCACTGAGGAAAATTGCCTTTAGATTTGACTATGTTCAGCTCTGGGACAAAAATGTGCTTCTAACTTAATAAAAGTGTAAAATATGGTTGTTTTAAAAACTCTGTTTAAAATTAAAGTCCATGTTTATAAAACATTATATGTGACTTCATTGCATTATCCTTTTATTAAATTTATGGCTATATATTCAAAATCTTGTTGTTTTTAAAATTACACCTATATCAGCATACTCAGATTGATTCAGTGAGTACCCCCTGTGTATAAATATACTCAGAGTTTAAGTTATACATGAATAATGTAACTTAACCTTGAAACTCAAAGAATGTTTTTTTTTCTTTCAAAATGGGTGACTTATTAACTGAATCTTTAAAGTCGTTTTTAGGGACTCTTGGGTGGCTCAGTGCTTGAGCATCTTTTGGCTCAGGTCATGATCCCAGGGTCCTGAGATCAAGTCCCCACATCAGGTTCCCCACAGGGAGCCTGCTTCTCCCTCTGCCCGTGTCTCTGCCTCTCTCTTTGTGTCTTTCATGAATAATAAAATCTTTAAAAAAATAGTAAAGCCATTTTTAGCGGTAGAGAAAAGGGAAAGGTTATCATATGTAGATAACAATTATATAACAATAGAATTTGGACAAATAAAATAATATTTTAGAATACATTTATCCAAAATACTATATGGGACATTCTTATAATAAAATATATTTATTTGTGGGGCAGCCGGGTGGCTCAGAAGTTTAGTGCCTGCCTTAGGCCCAGGCTGTGATCCTGGAGACCTGGGATCAAGTCCCATGTTGGGCTCCCTGCATGGAGCCTGCTTCTTCCTCTGCCTGTGTGTCTTCCTCTTTCTCTGTTTCTCATGAGTAAATAAATAAATAATTAAAAAATCAAAATCATTTAAAATATATTTATTTGTATAAAATATATTTATTTGTATAAAATTTAAATTTAACTGAGTGTTTTTATTTGGAAACGTTAGAAAGGGGAGGATTAGGACAGGATGCTTCAGACAGAGGAAGCAGTATAAACTGAGGCCTGGGGGTAGTAGAAATGGGGCACCCTTGGCAAATAATATGTAATTTATTGGTTCTCAAACATCAGGTACGTGGACAGGGATGAGAATTGTGTTTAGAGCTGGAGAATACCTGCATTTTCCTCACAAAATATAGTAAAACTCAACAAGGTATAGATGCCTCAGACCCACATGTGTGTCTTGTTTAGGAGAATAGGCATTTACTGTATGTATACATTTAGTTCCAGAATAGCACCAGTGGTAAATTTTGACTTTTAATATAGGATACTTAAATTATCAACATTGCCTCATAACTCCCTCAATTTTTTAAATTTCAGCTTAAAGAAGAAAAGGGAAGTTCGGGGGGAAATGCAGTGTTTTTTTGTTTTTTTTTTTTTTTTTTTGAAAATACAGTGTTTTTAAATCTCCCCAAACTCGCCATAAAAGCTGACAGAGTTTTATTAGGGTAGTGAAACTAAAACTCCATGGACATCTACAATAAAGATAAAGTGAGGGCAAACCACTGAGAGCTACAAGATCTTCATAATATGAGAATCCATTTGGAAAGAGCCTAAAGTGTGAGGAACAGGGAATCTAAAAACAAAGCTAAAAAACAGCAAGCACTCGCTGGCATTTGTGGCAAGGCAATTTATTTATTAGTAGCAGCTTTGGAAGCCTGGAAGACTTTTCACATGTAAATTCACAGGTAAGTATGAGATTTTGACTATACCGTGAAGAGTCTTGAGAAGCCTTCATCACATGACCTCTTACAACAAATCAGCACCACTCCCCTCCCAGGTAGAGGTGCTACCGAATAGAAACAGTGGAAAATAGAATTCACACAAAGCAGTACAAGGATAATAGGAGTTCAGAAAAGAGAAGATTCATGTAGAAGTTGTGGACAAGGAGACAGAGCCAGGAGGTTTCAGACAATAGTGGCTATATTGTTTTGTTTTTCAGGCCTGTAAATAATAAAAGAGGAATATTTATCCCTATGAAGCTCAAAATGTTATTCCTGAAGCCCTGCCTTTTAAAAGAAGATAAACTCGGGATGCCCGAGTGGCTCAGTTGATTAAGAGTCTGCCTTCAGCTCCGGTCATGATCCCAGGGTCCTGGGATCGAGCCCCGCATCAAACTCCATGCTCACTGAGGAATCTGCTTCTCCCTCTCTTGCCTCTCCCTCCTGCTCATGCTTTCTCTCTCAAGTAAATTAAAAAAATAAAAATAAAATAAGATAGACTTATTTCATGTAAAAGTGTGGAATAAAAAAGAATTACTCTTGAATTATAAGTAAGATTATTGTAAGAAACTGATCAAAGAAGGAGGAAAACACCCTCAAAAGAAAGGAAAATGCTTCACAAATTCACTCTCCAAAACTGATAAGCTGGAATCTCATATTTTTAAGTGAACAAAATGGAATTATGAAAATATCTGAATATATAAGAGAACAATATAAATTGGAATTATTATAACAAGTAAAATCGGAGGTGCTAAAACTCAGGAGTTAGAGAAGAAACCATCTTCAAAAATAAAGTGTAAACTAGAGTAAATAAGCATAACCAAAATGGATGGATACTCTAGGAGTCCCTCTCACCCCTTTCCTTTAGCTGCTGAGGGGCCTATCCGCTCAGTTGAGCTGCCAGCTGTCGATAGAGGCTAACTGATAACAAAGCAAATGGATTGTAAGGAAAAGGAGGGAAACTGAGTGGGAAAAATTAGAGAGGGAGACAAAACATGAGACACTTAACTCTGGGAAACAAAGGGCTGCAGAAAGGGAGGCGGGTAGGGGGATGGGTAACTGCGTGACGGATAGAGGAGGGCACTTGATGGGATGAACACTGGATATTATACTATATGTTGGCAGTTCAATGTAAATAAAAAAAAATAAAAAGAAGCAAATGGAAGTAATAGTCAAGCCTTTAATTACTTGCTGTGATGGTAGAAGTGAGGGTCTAAACTGGAGAAAGCACAGACTCTCTCTATTTTTTTTTTTTTTTTTGCCCCTGCACTTTTTATGGGTCCTGGGCCTAATGGGAATGTGAAGGGGAAGATCTAGGAATGGAATGTATTAGATATCAAGTCAGAATGAGGAAACGTGTCTTCAAGGTTTTCCTCTTCTCTTCTCTCCTAAAGAGGCCCTTAAAACCTTGACAAAGAGCCTCAGATAAGGGATGTGGGAATGATGAGACCTGTACCAGGAATGCAGGTGTGCATAAGAACATGGGTCCTTCACTGCAACTCTCATCAGAGTGTAATGTCCTGGCTGTCACCTGGTCTGGTGTTTGGGGGGCAGATTTCTACCATGAGGCCTATCACCCAAAGCCTTTGTAATGGTCTATAGTCAGACCTGAAAACTCACGGGTTTTTATATAGGAACCAGATTCCTCATACAGAGTTAAACCTTTCTCTGGAGACTTTGTCATAGCAAATCAGGAGTAAATCTTCCCTAGCAGCTATTCTCCACCTCACCCACACTCCCACATCCCTTCAGTCAATGAATAACTGGCTTGGGGTATTAATCATCAAGGTGAGACGAATGCCATGGTGTATTTTGTGTTTCAGAGTCTTGCAGTCTGATCAGATGGAAGAAAGTCTCCAGCTGAGATCCCCTTTTTGCCTAGCTTTGTTCCTCTAGCCTTAGTCTAGCGAGAGCACTCACAGAATAAATGTACTTCTTCTAGGAGAGCACTCACAGAATAAATGTACTGCTTCTAGGAAATCCAACTGTATTTTGTTACCAAGAGTGGATCATGGAAGCAAACTCTAAGGAGAGGTTTAGTAAGTCATCACTCATTGGCTGTATGGTACTGAGAACCTCACCACTGGTGTTAGATGTGGTATACAAAACCCCTTGCATGCTGTAGCAGTGATATTGCTGAGAAATTGCTAAGAATTTCACTAGTGGAAGAATTTGTTACCTGGAGGGAAAAAAAAATCATGCAATAATGAGAGATAAAGATATTTTCTGGGCCACCTGGGTGGCTCAGAACCCAAGTCTGCCTTGGGTTCAGGTCATGATCCTGGGGTCCTGGGATTGAGTCCTGCATCAGGCTCCCCACAGGGAGCCTGCTTTTCCCTCTGTCTATGTCTCTGCCTTTCTCTGTCTCTCTCATGAATAGATAAAAATAAAATATTTTAAACAAAGACTTTTTCATAAAAACTGCATGAGATGGAAGCATAACAATCTAGCTAGGGGTATAACTTCTTTTAGCATTTCTGGTACTAGATTATCTTAGATTTCATGATTTGAAAATGTCTTTATTTTTCCTTCATTTTTGAAGGATTCTTTTTATTCACTTTAGAATTCTGGGTTGACTTTCTGTTGGTTTATCTTTTTCTCCCACAGTTTAAAGATGTTTTTCCTCTGTCTTTTGGATTTCATAGTTCCTGATAAAAATTTAGTGATCATTTGAATACTTCTGTCTATATGTGAAGTATGCTACTTCTGTAGTTTCTTACAAGATCTCCTTTATACCTTGGTTTTTAACAGTTTGGTACTAATATGCCTGATTTTCCTCATATTTATCCATGTTGGTGTTCATTTAGCTTCTTCAATCGGTACATTTATACCCTTCAATAAATTTGGAAAATGATCAGCCATTATTTGTTTAAATATTTTTTTCTGACCATCTTATACATCTTTTTCTTCTAATACTCATGCATTAGAACTTCTAAGCTTGTCCCACAGGTCCCTAAGTTCTGTTAATTTCTTTTAAAGCATTTTCCACTGTTCTCCATATTGTATAATATCTACTAATGTATCTCTCTAAGTTTATTAATTTTCTTCTGTCACAATTATGCTGTCAAATAATCCCATTATTCTTAACATATATTTTAATCTAATAGTAGAATTTCCATTGGTCCTTCTATAGTTTGTGCTTCTCTGCTAGGGTTTCCTGCATTTTCATTGTATTACTAGCAAATTTTCTTTACTTCATTAAAGACCGCTATAATAGCTGCTTTAATCTGTGCTATCTGCATTAACGCTGATGTATTCTTTCTTGATTAACAAGTATGTTGTGTGTTATGTATCTTAGTCAAACAATGTCAGTTTGTATCTTGAACATTGTGAATATTGTTGACATTTTGAGGAAGACACCCAAATGCCATTTAAAAAAATTAGTATCTAGGCTGTTAAGTGTGATCCTTAGGTCAAAGGGAAATTTTGATTGAATTTATGAGCAGAATTTGGCGAATCTGTCCTAGCTCACTCCGTTATAGAATTCCTTTCTCATTGTCCAGTTGCTGAGGTTACCCCTAAATCTGTCCTCTGTTCTTCAAGCCAGAAATAATCCGGTTCTCTCCATAGTTCAAAGTGCCAACTGCACCCATTCTTAGACTACAGGGAAAACATACAGAAAATCCCTCATGTCGTTTATGTTTACCAAATATCATTTCCTCTTTACATTATACCTTCATTTGTTCCATTTTTCTTGCATTTCTTAAAAAAATTCATTAACCTATATACTTTCTATGTGTGGAGAGTGTCTTGCATGAACTTCTTTGTTCTTACCAGATACGGAATTCCAGGTACATATTTTAAGTTAAAAATTTATGCACACACACAAAGAGAGACATATATTTTTTTGTGCATGGGTTTATATCTTAAAAAATAAAAAAAAAAACACTGGCTGCATAAATCATAAAATAGACACAAGTGGCTACCTAATGTAGTAAGAATAGAAGAAGATACAGTAGAGGATCCAGGGATAGAAGTAGAATTTTTAGAACATACTTTGCTTTGTAAATTTAACTATGGAGCCATGTAAGTATTTCACAGAAATATAGAGAAAAAACAAATTTATAAACAATTCATAAAATAAAAAAAAATGAAGCAGAAATGTGTTGATGCAGTCACATAGAAAAAAATGATCGGTAATTTTAAACATTACTTAATTTCATATTTCTAACATACTTTAATAAGAAAGAAAAGATGTGTGGAGAAGTCCATGATAATCATATTGTTGCATTATAATGTTAATAATTTCATTCTCAGACTATTGTATGTATAATACAAAATAAAGCAAATTAATAACCAAGATATTCTATGTCTCTCACCCCTAATTGCTCTTTGAATCAGGTTTAGGTATGGGATAAATGAGATTCAGATTATCACAGAGAACTATAGTAAAACTGCTTGAGTCTTGAATTTAATTGTAGGACTGAACATATGGCATATTTTATCTTAACGTGTATGACTAGCCATGTCATATGAAAAGGCCAATTCAGTTTCAGCAAACAACTCTTTTGCTAAATCTGGGACTTCCAGATATGATTTACACTGTTTATACTTACTCCTTGAGCATCATTAGATGAATATAAACTGTCTTTATGGAAAGTCATTATGGAAAATAGTATGGATATTCCTCAGAAGATAAAAAATAAAATTATTATATGATCCAGCAATCCCACTTTTGGGTATCCAAAGTAAATAAAATCACTATCTCAAAGAGTTATCTGCACCTCCATGCCCATGGAAGCACTATTCACAATGGCAAGATATGGAAACAACCTAAATGTCCACTGACAGGTGAATGGATAAACAGAATATCACACACACAGAGAAATATTATTCAACCTTAAAAAAGAAGTAAATCAACAACTTGGATGCACCTGGAGAATGTTATGCTAAGTGAAATAAGCCAGTCACAGAAAGACAAATACTCATGATCTCGCTTATATTTGGAATCTATAATAGTCAAACTCAGAGGATTAGAGAGTAGATTGGTGGTTGGCAGAAGCTGGGGGGAGTGGAAATAGGGAGATATTGATTAGGGGATAGAAAGTTTCAGTTATGCAATATGGATAAATTCTAGAGATATAGCTTACAGCAATGAGACTATAGTTAACATACTGTATTGTATATCTGAAATTTGCTAAGAGGGTAGATATTAAGTGATCTCATCACATACAAAGAAAGGTAACTGAAGTGATGGATGTTTATTAGTTTCTGGTGATTATATAAAAAAGACCAAGTTATGAACCATAAATATATACAGTTTTTGTTAATTATAACTCAATAAAACAAGAAAAAAAGATTATGGTTCAAAGGGTTCAGAAATCAACATGAAACCCTCCACTGAAGGTAGCTGGGACAATTTATATATGAATAAGGATAGCAGTTGCAGTGGTCCTAAATACATCAAATATTTTAATGAATTTATATTATTATACTTAAGCAAAACACTAATTGTTCCCCTACTGGACTATAAAGGAATTCAGTCTTAAAAAAAGAAAAAAAAAGAAAAAAAAAAAAAAGAGGGAATCAGTCTTATCCTGTCTTTCCTAAAAACTAAGACTGGGTAACCAAATAGTTGCCATGTGTAAGTTTCTCTTCACAGAAGTATTCAGACTAATAAAGTGAAGAAAATATGATTTATAATAGCATCATTTTGCATCTCCTCAGTCCCCCATCACACAGCCCCCATTTGTGTTATATGATACCACTTATACAGTTAGGTCTAATTGTGGAATTAAGAAAAGACTCACCAAAAACATTTCTTGGGAAATGTTTATTTAATTATTTCTAAAGCATAGGTATTAGGCAGCACACAACTAGCAGGTGCATGGGGCATTTCATATCATATTTCTGCCCAGTGTTCAGACTTCTATATCTCACAGGTCACCCTGAATTACAAAATTCAGGTCTCCCAACAAGAAACTTCTTGTGATCCACCCTATTCAAAAGCAAACAGGGAAGGGAATTCTGGGAACTGTAGTTAAATCTAGCTGAATTGACACACTACAAAGTCAACACAGGGATGAAAGTTCAAGATGTCTCCATTTTATGTTCACCTAGTTCAGCAGCACTCACTCTGGTACATGGAAAGTAAAAGGTAAACAAATGTGGCAAATGTTAATGACAGTTGTTACCTAAATGAAGGAATTGCAGGTATTTTACTATTCTTTCAATTTTCTCTTGGTCTGAAATTTTTTTCCCATGTTAAGATAAAATAGTAAAAGTTTATAAGAATAAAGAAATAAAAATAAAAAGGAACCAGTTAGACTTTAGCCTAAAGATTTGGACCAAAATAGGAAGTTAGAAGAGTGAGGAAAACTCTTACAAAGCCAAGGTAAACTTCCTTATTTTGGAACTGGAGGGTATTATGCTGAGTGAAATAAGTCAATCGGAGAAAAACAATCAATCATCATATGGTTTCACTCATATGTGGAATATAAGAAATAATGAAAGGGACTATGAGGGAAAGGAGGGAAACTGAGTGGGGAAAAATCAGAGAGGAAGACAAACCGTGACAGATTCCTAATTCTAGGAAACAAAGGGTTGCAGAAGGAGGAGGAGGGTGGGGGATGGGGTGATTGAATGATGGACACTAAGGAGAGCACTTGATGGAAGGAGCACTGGGTGTTTTACTATATGTTAGCAAATTGAATTTAAATAAAATATTTTAAAAATAAAAATTAAAAAAGAAAATAGCCTTTGAACAAATTGAGTTAGGGACCATCCATTCTAGCATCCTAGATGCTAGAGGATAGGAATCAACTAAAAGAATGTAGCAGATGAAAAGATAATTCAGTCGAGTTTTCAAACTTTCTCTTGTGCATTTTTCAATACTTCTAAAATCTGAACTACCCATTTTTCTTTCTGTACCCTGGACAGTGATAGAAAATGGTAAGTGTGGGAACACCTGTGGCTCAGTGGTGGAGCATCTGCCTTTGGCTCAGGACGTGATCCCGGAGTCCCACATCAGGATCCCTGCATGGGGCCTGCTTCTCCTCCCTCTGCCTGTGTCTCTGCCTCTCTTTCTGCGTCTCTCATGAATAAATAAATAAAATCTTTATTAAAAAAAGGAAATATTAAGTGCGTGCACATCAGGTTTTTTGTATACCATGTAAAGATAACATGTTCTTTTTTGTAACTTTTTTTTTGTTTATCAAATGGCTCTTCTCTTTCAAAACGATTCTATTTATTCTAACTTCATTTAATTTTTCATACTTTTTTCATTCATTCTAAATAAAGTTTTTTTAGACTACTCAACACATTTATAAGCATTCTTAGGGTAACTGACCAAAATATTTAATTTCATCAATTATGTGCTGCTTATTTCTTTTCTTTTTTAGGATTACCTTAACTTCCAAACTCTGTAGACACATTTATTAATACTGAGGAATTTGAATAGTAACATCATTTTATGTCATAAACAGAAAGGGCAGAAAATCTACAACATGTGCAGAATATGACTATTATTTACTCAATAACAATCTTACAAAGTCTTGTCATTAATTATGCACTAAAAGTATGCTAAAATATGTCCATTAATTTAATTTATAGAGCTCTCTAAAGCATGTCAGTCAAATTCTTTTATTGTGACCTGAGATGCTAGGAGGAATTCACAGGCTTTATGATTCAGAATAATGCTGAAGCTTTCAATTCTTTTATCCTTTTTGTGTAGACTTGGGGACAATATTGCAGAGTGAGGGATTTGCAATTTACTAGGAGAGTTCTCAATCAAGTGACACAAGGCAAGTTAGTTTTTTTTTTTTTTTTTTTTTTTTTGTAATTTGCAGAAACAAAGCATACTTCATTCACTAGTCCCATATCCCTATGTGTTGACATTATGGGATTATATTATTTAAGGTAGAGTGATAGTATAGTATTCTGATAAGCCCTTTCTCTTTATTTACTCCCTGAGAAGGAGTATATATTTTGCTGTGCTTTCCCAGTGTGTTTTTAAAAATATAAGGCTAGTATAAGTTTGAATTCAAAAGGCATATTAACTAAAATATCAATCAGTAGTTCTCCTGCCAAATATCTTGCTAGAATTCTCAGTGCTAAGATTTGTGCTTTAATGGGGATTAGCAGAAATAGGCCTATTGAGTATTACATTATTTATCCTATTATTATTCTTCAAGACTTGGTTTATTCGTAACACTGTTATATTCCTCTTTAATTCTCATCCAGCTCTGTAATGATCTCAGTTCCTCATTTTTGTTAATGAAGGGCAACAGGCAAGTAAAATGAATTCCCCATAATCCTTTACTCTAGCCTCTGGTGAATTGACTTTCCCTGTATTCATTGAGATGTGTTATCTCATTTATCTAGAAATGTCAATGACTTTTAGAAGAGACTGCTTCTGAATGTGACTTGGATAAACATGAGCTAATAACTCAAAGCAAATGTCTTTCCCTTTGCCCTATGGATATAATTTGTTAATATTAAATGACCTTGTTTTGAGAACATTAAAGTGGAGGAAAACAGATGCTACATGGAACATTTAAGAGGATAGATAAAGTGAAGCTAATAACAACAAAGATATTATTTTGCTTTCAAGACTGAGGTCAGGGACCAAGATTGTGTGTGTGTGTGTGTGTGCGCGCATGTAGGAGGAGAAGGAAGAGTATGGGTATGTATGTATGGAACTAACATTAGCTTTGAAGGTACTATGTGCCAGGCACTATTCCTATATAGAATGTACTTGTATTTTATCATTACACTTTCATAACCACTACTTGAGGAAGTGTAGTTAAAAGAGGCAGGTCCTTGAACAAAATGTAGACATAGCTGTGGAGGTAGTGTGTGGGACAGGAAACCGTTAGTTTGTAGGTGTGGGGCACCTAAGGCCCGTCCTGTGATTTCTCAGAACCTAGAAGAGATGAATACAAAGAAGGGTAGGGTGCTTTGTGGAATCTTGATGATGACTGAATGTAAACATGTTAGAGTTTGTTGCTCACTTCTGGTTGCCTTGGTCATAATACAACCTAAGGAAGAGAAATTCTGGTTCCGGGTCACCAGCTTCCATGCTATTAGGAAAAAAATGATGCAATTTTGTATATCTTTTGCTTGAATCCTTTTTTTTTATTTTATTTTATTTATTTATTTATTTTTGCGTTTAGTCTAGGTTGCTGAAGATTAGATAAGCAATTTATACAATTTGCAGAAATGAAGAGACAGTTTTTGATTGTCAGTTTTCTCACTAGATACTGCCCAAGAATGGGATTCAACTACATTGACAAATGACAGTGTTCGGTGTAGGTTGAAGTAACGTTCAGGCACAATCAAGAGTTCTTTAAGAAAGTTTATTTGAGAGATTTAGAAGGAAATTAGCACCGTTAGGATACCCAATAGAGAGAGGTTAGTAGGGAGCACAAGTGTGGGTGATAATGTTCAAATACAGAAGTATATTTGCCCTTCCTTAGTGATTAGGGCTTGCCATAAGCATATAATATTATCTAGATGTAACTGCAGATCAGGGATCCCTGGGGGGCTCGTGGTTTATCACCTGCCTTCGGCTCAGGGTGTGATCCTGGGGACCGGGGAACGAGTCCTGCATTGGGCTCCCTGCGTGGAGTCTGCTTCTCCCTCTGCCTGTGTCTCTTGAGTCTCTCATGAATGAATAAATAAAATCTTAAAAAAAAAAAAAAAAACTACAGATCACCTCATTAGATCAGGTGTACTTCATCATTCTTAGAATTGCACAGGAGAAAAAAATACAGTTATTGGTGCACAAAACAATTACCTTAACTAAGTGACAGCTTATACAGGCTAATAGAGTCTGGTCCAAGTATGTTGTCAAAGACAAAAATAAGTAAAGCGATTTATTTCAGTCACACCATTACTATAAGAATAGCGCTCCAGGTATAGACACCATAGTGTCTCAGGAAAGTGGATATACCTTAGGCTTTGTGGGAAGGAGTAGAGAAGGCACAGGTTTAGAGTGAGGATTACTTTTTAAAAAAGAGGAAACCCTAGTCAGCTTTATGGGAAATGTTTATTTCTGTATCCAGTAAGTTTCAGGGGGCAAATAGTTCTAATCTAAGTTAATCATTCATCAAACAAGGAACAGGGAGTTAGATGATCTGTGTCTGACCTTGTCAGCAGGTTTAGGCAGAAAGAAAAAGATCTGTGTTTGTCCTGTCACAGGCAAACAAGGGAATCATTGTGAGTCTTATGGAAGCAATGAGAAAGAGTGGACAGTGAGTCTTATCTAAGTCATATGGTAATATTGGTTGAGTTTTGCAGTAAGCCATTTCCCAAACACAAAATTGTGCTGGTAGAGGGGGATTGAAACACAAAATGTTGAATATACTTCTTAACTGTCACTGTTTTGGGGGATCAAAGAGCTGTGTTAAAGTTCAGTATTGTCAGTATTTATAAACCTAGGGCCATGAAATAGGGCCAAGAGCCATTCATCCAGATGATTTTGGAAGTTGTACCTTTAGACTTGTAGGGGTATCTGTGATCTCATTAGATCAGGAAAATAGAGACATGGGTAGCTGTTTGTATAACTAGGAATCTATATCCCTGGATCTCTAAAAAAATTTTTACATAGGATCTCTCTATCTCTCTCTCTCTATTTTCTCAATGTGAAGGTTCTTCTACTTCAAAGATGAGGTTTTTATGTTACATGGGCTATCAGAGCAACTTCCCAAGATTATGGAAGAATATCATTCTTCTGCTTCTTTACTGAATACTGTTGTTCATCTGTTCTGAGATCAAGGCCATTACCAGGACAACAATGAGGACAAATAGCAATAACCAGAGGTCTTAATTAAGGAAAAGTGTCAGACTTGCCGGTTTTGGAACAGTCTGCATGAAGATGACATGACAAAAAGAATCCCCAAACTAAATTGATAGACCACTAAGGTGCTGTGTTATCAGAAATCCCAAAAATAAAAGTATTGCAACTAATTTAAGTGAGTTTGGAGGCTATTCCTCAAGTACCAGTCAGGAGTGGACAGTTGTAATGATATTGCACCTAAGCCCACCCTCATGGGGGAATCTTCATTACCTTTTTAAGATAAGCCTTTGATCATACCTGACCAGTGCCACTCTTGCAGCATGAAGTGATACCAGACCAAAATTCAAACTCCGTGAGGGCAGATGTTTTTTTGTTTTCTGTAGAGTACTCGAGACCTAGAACAGTGTCTAGTATATAGAAAGTGCTAACTCATAATTATTGAATTAATTAGTTAATTCAAGAGTTGAAAATTGAATGGATAGGTGGTTGCTGAGAAACTCTTCCATCCCCGAAGAACTCAGTCCAAAAACTAATTCCAATGATGTTCTTTAAGTCTTTTCACTCACCAAACAAATCTTTACCTTATACGATTCAGAAAGAGATAGGATATTTCAGTATGTGTTGGAATAGGTGCTTGGGTGGCTCAGTTGGTGTTAAGCATCTTTCTTTGGCTCAGGCCATGATCCCAGGGTCCTGGGATCAAGCTCTCACATCAGTCTCCCTGCTCAGTGGGAAGTCTGCTTCTCTCTCTCCCTCTCTCCCTCTCCCTGCTTGTTCTCTCTCTCTCTCAATTAATAAAATCTTTTAAAAATATATGTCTTGGGAATATTTTCTTACTAGTTTCTAAATTTGAATATTTTGCCATAGTCCTCTTTTTTCTTCCATCTCATATAGCTTTTTATTTTGTTTTCTTGACATTTTATGATCACCAGAAGTCTTCCATGCCTCTGTGTATGAATAGCCCCAAAGTTTCTCTTAATTCCATTTTTGTAATGTAGTTCATTTCTATAGAATATGTATTTCCATTTTTTGAAGGAATACATTAAGTTCAGCAGGCCCACCAAGTACTAAGTAATTATTGGTCTATGTGTGGAATGTATTAATGAATTCAGTGTATAGATCTTTGTCTCTGGCATGATGTCTGATATATTAGTAATGAATACAAATTAAATTGGAGCTGTGGCTTTCATGGTAAACATCAGTTTCCTTTGTTGTTTTCATTCCAAATATATATTAATTGAAAGAATACAAAACAACAATTAAAATAAACTAAAAGATTAGTTGTAAACATTTACCAATATACATTACAAGTACCAAGGTAGTTGGTGAATTTGAGTCACTAAATATAGTGACCGATGCAATATACAGATATGATTACTATTGACTTCTGTTTATATAAATTTGCACTTCTATAAGATAACAAAATATGTATTATATTGAATTATCTTCACCTCATTATAACAAGAAATTTTAAGAAATCTATGATGTAAAAATGACTATATTTGTGTCATTAGACTCTATGAATGCAAAACAAACCCTTGTTAACATTTTTCTTCATGGTCAAATACAAGTTTATAAGGTCAGTATAGTTGCAAGAAAATATTTGCTAACAAATTCAAAATTAATTATAAACAGGGGAATGGAGTTTTTTGTGGATAATTTCCTGTATTATCCAGCACTTGTAAAAGAGCCATCAAAGAAAATTGCTCATTAATTGTACATTAGGAAATTATCCCCGAGTCTTTGCTAATTTCTTTTTGACAGATTCAGCCACGATTCCCATAAGATAACAGAAAATGTAAGTCCACAACGAGATAATGCCAGTTGGGTTCTCATAAATTTCTTCTCAATCAACACTTTCTTACATACTTCACTAGCTCTGTCTCATCTTCAGCATTAAAGAGGAACAGTAGGAAAATAAATGTGTTGTGTTTCACTGTATGCTTGGCTTATAAAAATAAATTCTCACTTATGAGAGAGCTTTTTTCTGTCAGCTGCACAGAAGGGGGTAAGTGATCAAAATATTGAGCAGGAAATACATGGATAAAAAGTACTAATGAATACCAGGTGTTTTATGAGATTCATTTTTTTTCTTAAATTATGCAAGTGTCAATATACTGCCTATAAAAAAATGCTTTTAGTAACATAACTATTCTGCTCAGCATGGAAATAACACACTAACCAATTATCTATAATGACTAGCCCACTGGGACAGAAAGATTTGTAGATAGGAGAAGCCAGTATAACAAAAGAACAAATTTGATCTGCCTGAGTTGGACTTAATACTGCTTTTAGTGTCTTTATTCTAATTTTTGCAGGTGAGATATCTATCCATCCATCCATCCGTTACTTTTCTATTGTGCAATTATATCTTGCTTTGTTCTTTCTGAGACACACATATCATCATTATTTAACACTTAGTAACTACTTAAAACGTGATAAGCAATGTATAGAGTAAAAGAAATATAAGAGATGAAGCATGGAAAAATCCCAGCAACTGACAGTAATTTGATATTATTGAATATAAACATTTATTAGGTGTCAGCAGAGTAGTTCTATAAGAGAAGAGTTCTGCATGAAATGTTGAGTATGAATTGGTAACTGCCTTTTATTATTTAAGACAGTTGAAGCAGGGAATATAAAGGGGGAGCCATGAGATGTTTTTACATTTCATTATTGTTAGAAAGTTTTGTAGAAAAAAAAATATCTGCTGTTGTTTCAAATGTTAGTGTGGACTTTACATTTTTTATGTTTAAGCATTCTCTGTTAGTAATTTATAAATATCACAGGTCATAAGTTATGTATTTAATTTACTCAATAGAAAAATATTCCATTAATTAACAGCTGTTTGGAATAATACAATTTGGTTAATAAATCAGTCTCCTTATTACTCTTACCCATTTCCAGCTTCTCAAACATCTATAATATTTAGGAGAAAATGTAATGCACTTTACAATAAAATTATGTTGAAAGTAAGTTTGCTTTTATTAATAATTTATAAAGCGGTTGTCATAAAATTAAAAACAAAATCAAATAGAATGCAGTAAGGAGACTTTGAAGTAAAAAGAAAAAACTTTTTCTTGCTAAAAAGACAGTCATTTGACATTATAATGAATGTATTTTTTCCTTATCTAACTAATATGAATAAAATTTTCATATAATATAGAACTCATATTTAAGATATTGGAAGATATTTGTGTACATTCCAAATATAGCTTATCCTGAAAAGAATAAAACAGTACTAAGTAAGCCTGTAAGTTTTTTAAATCACCTATAGATGGCAGTATGACTTTATATTTTAAGTTGCTTTAAGGCTTTTGGCCCTCTATTCTAATACTGCATTGAACTCAATGTTGACCAGAAATTGTTATATTTACCTTTAATCAGCAACATTCACCGGAGTTAAATGTAAGTATATATATATATTTATATATATATGCATATGTTTGTATGTATATTTACATACATGTACATATTCATATATCAATATACATATTTATACAGTATATTGATACTCTTCCAGTATATCAAATTACTCGAAACTTAAGAGCAAATATTCATTGTTTCACATTGTTTCTGAGGGTCAGGAATGCAAGTATGGCATAGCTGGGAGGTTCTGGTTCAATGTCTTTCGTAAGTTATTTTCAGGTTGTTAGGGCTTTAGTGACCCAAAGGGGCCAGCAAATTAGTCTAAACTCATTCAGAGGGCTGATTGCAAGAAGCTTCAGTATCTTGCTATATGGGCCTCTCCATCTATAATGCTGCTCGTGTGACATGAATGCTGGCCTTCCCAGAGTCAGTGAAGAAAGAGGGAATGAGAACACAAGCAAGCAGGAGGGCCTCAAAGAGAGTCTCTATAATCTGACTTCAGGATGGCATATTCTCACTTCCGTTTGATCTATTGGTCACATAGACCCACCCTGGTATAATTAGGGGGGGACTGCACCAGGGTGGTGCTAATCCCAGTGAGAATGGAAAGATGCCTCTTGGGGGCTGTTTATTAATATATACACTCAATTTTATTATTCTTATGTAAAGTTCAATATTTCTATTTCTGTGATTGCAAATGCTCTTTTTCTATCTTTCTACTCAACAGATTTCCTTTTAACTCCTGTCATCCTTCCTCCCTTTTTAAAAAAGATTGTTTTTAATCTATTTATTCATGAGAGACACAGAGAGAGAGGCAGAGACACAGGCAGAGGGAGAAGCAGGCTCCATGCAGGGAGCCCAATGTGGGACTCAATCCCTGAACTCCAGGATCACGCCCTGAGCGGAAGGCAGATGCTCAACCGCTGAGCCACCCAGGGGTCCTTCATCCTTCCTTCCTGTTGACACCTGTCATGACCAAACAAAAGTGAAATGCACATATATGCATAAATGTGTTTTTTAAAAAAAACTGCTTTCTTGATTGCGATATTATTAAAACTTTTGGAAATAGAATGCCAGAGAAAACAGTATTTATTATTCCCTAAGAAAATAGTATCTTCTCATCACAGAAGGTTTTATCTAGAATAAAAGTCTTTCTAGATTTCTAATTTACCTTTGGTCAGTCCATGAGAACTTTGATTTGCTAGGGAATGTATGCCAACATCTCTTTAGAGTCAAAATAAATTTATTAGAGAAAAAGCAGTTGTTACAAATAAAACTGAACACATTGGGGTAAGGAGTGTAGGAACAGAGGTATAAATCTTTTAAGGAATCAATTCTATATAAAAACAACTTTCATAATGTTTTAAAAACTGTGGTGTTAATAAGATAGTGGCTAGATAGTGATAAAAATAAACCAGGAGTGCAAGAAGGAGAAGAAAAAGAGTGCTTACCTAAAAAAAATAATAATAATAATAATTGAATTTGGAAGTGCTTTCTGGTTTACAGGTTATCTCCATCAGGGTTCAGTTGAAGAAACCAAACCACTGTTAAACAAAAATTTTTAACTCAAAGTTAGTGTTTACAAATTCATTGATTTGTCAGGGAGAGTTTTAGTCTGGATCTCCCTAGAAGGACTCTCAGAATCCTTTAAAACTGACCAGTGAAGGAGCTTCTACTTGAGAGATAATTAAGAAGGTATTAGAAGGCAATCATGGAAAATTCCAAGTTAAAAAATTTACTGAATTTGTGATCTATCAATATGAAAGATGGGATTACTGCAGCTGTCAATACGATTGCTTCTGAAAACCTATGAAGCTAGAAATTGGACAGTTCAATGATCCTGTAGAAAACTCCCATATCTTTACAATCTAGCAAACAGAAGATATCCAAAATCAAATGAAAGAGGACTTCTGTTTTATTTGCATTTTTTATACTTCATGTGAATGCATGCAAATGGCAGTTCCTAATACATATTAGGAACCCAGTCTAAAAGAACTCCTGAGAAATGTTCATTTTCCAGAACTTTTAGACTCTAGGAGGTGTCAAGCATGGATGTTGAACAGCAACGGACCATATGCAATGTGCAAATTATTTGCTTCAAGTAAGTGATGTCTTCTTCACAGCCTCTCTTTCTCCTTGATAATTTCTTTTCTCTGCATTGCTCTAGAGTTAGGTAAAACATATTCCATGTTTTTGTTAATCACTCTTTCGTAGTAGCACGCAATAAAAATAGATTTTAATATCTTCTGTTGAAAAAATAATAATCTTCCTTTTTGAAGAATTATCAGCTTACTGAGAGGAGTTAATCATTTAATAATCAAATACAGGGATGCTTGGGTGGCTCAGCGGTTGAAAGTCTGTCTTTGCTCAGGTTGCCATCTCAGGGTTTCGGGATCGAGCCCTGCATCAGGCTCCCTGTGAGAAGCCTGCTTCTCCTTCTGCCTGTGTCTCTCTCTGCTCTCTCTCTCTCTCTCTCTCTCTCTGTCTCATTAATAAATAAATAAAATATTAAACAAAATAAAATAAAATAAAATAAAATAATCAAATGAACCTTCGTGCCCAGGACAAAGCTGGGCTCTCTGGCAACTTCTCCTTAAGAATGCTTATACCTGAAAATGTATAAGAAAAAAAATTAACATATATACCAGTTTCTGAGCATTTATTAGGTGACTATAGTCATTAATCATTCTAATAATTGTGTAAAATAAATATTATTACCATTTTACAGATAAGAACACAAAAGTTTATAAACTTCAAACAACTTGCCTAAGATTATGCAGTAACCAAACTGAAGATTCACTCTCACCATCCTGTTTTCATTCTAGTGTATAGAGATCATCATTGTATGTTCTATCTAAATACTTTTATCATATTGATACATTTAAATTCATCCATATTTGTTAGCTATAGTTTGTATTTCGTATGAAATGGGGAACTACCTACTGTGATTACTTTTCTTGCTTTGAGAGGTGAGAAATGAAAAGGGATGTGAGGAGAGAGAAGGATGAAAAGCACAGGATTTTGTTTATTTTTAATCTCAAACAATTTACTTTTAAGTTTTATGACTAACTTAATAGCCTTAAAACTTTGATTATTTTCTCCCAAACTATGCAAAGAATAGCTAGTAGGTTGGTCATTGGTTTGGGCTACATTGTAACAGGCAACAACTTAATCAATTTGTGACACAAGGGCTTTATTTTCCTAGTGTAATGCTGAATACAAGGGGAAATAGTTCAGGATTGAACTATTGCATCCATCCTTCTCTGCCATTTTTAGCATAAGATCATTTCCCCTCACAGTTGTGGGTTGGCTGCTCCCCTACTGGTCACCGCGTCTGTCCTCCAGGCAGGTAGCCAGCAAGAGGGCAAGTGATCAAGAGCAGAGCATAGGAGCTAAAGAGTGAAGTCAGCTAAACCTCTCCTCTTTTAAATAGCTTCCCCAAAAGTCCTACTCAGAAACTTTTGCTCATATTTCCTTCACCAGGACCATTTGTTACTGCTACATGTTACACGGGGAAAATATGATCAGTGAAGAAACACTTAAGGAACTTACAAATGAATGTTAATAGTTGGAGTGGAAGAGTTTTAGTAAATTAATAAGATCTTAAAATGTTAAGTACCTAGCTTTCTAGGACCTTGGAAAATCAGGTATTTTAATTGGATTTGTTTCAGCTCGTAAATATCAAGGTTCTTATAAGTAAAAAGGGAGAATGGATTTTTGGAAAGCACTGTCTGTAACACTCCTACAGAATTGTAATGACCCCAAAGCATAATTGTTAATACAATTTTATTGGCTAATACTCTATTTTCTGGGGCTAAAAAAAAATCAAACACTTAAAAATCCCAAATGCTACTTTCAAATTCTCATTCTGATAAATGCTTTTTTTAAATGTATATACTTCATATTGTACTATGCTAACCCTTTGTCCATAGTTTCTTCAGATAGGGGGGAACATTTTTTTTAATATAAAGGAAATAAATATTTTTAAAGGAAACAAAATATATTTAAAGTTAAGCATTGGGGATTCCATCTCAGTACAGTTTTCAGTATTCACTGTCACTGGGGTTGGGGGGACCACATTGACAAGTGCATTGGCTGTTCAGGCTCATACCAAGAAATCAGAGCCTTCACTGATGCACACGTTTTATTGTCTAAAGTAAGTCGCATAGTCATGCTGAACATCAAAGAGGAATACAAAACCAAATGTGGCCCTAGCATAGTAACTAACATATCTGTCTGCTTTTTTAAAGTAACTATACTTGAAACTTCATGAGCCTATGTAAACTATTACAAAGTTGGAAGGTGAAAAGTGCTATGAAAGAATTACAAGAGAGAGGTCATTGAGCAGCTAGCAATTGGCTCATTAATAATCATAAAAAAAAACTTGATGTGTAAAATAAATCTTGTGAATACACCAATGCTGTCTAGGTTCTTTTGCACAAATAGAAGTAAATAAAGTTCTTGATAAAAGGATAGAATAAGAGGCCATATAAATAATACTGTCCTTTACTTACTAGTTTACCAATATCATTGAAAATATTTATTTTTAAAAACTGCATATTTGCCACTGGATTGGTATTGGGGGTATAGTCACACAGAGAAGCAAGACCCCTTTCATGGAAATTCTAGGCAACTGGAGATAAGAGTGTGGCAGTGTCATGGCTTTGGAGATGAAGTTGAAGATCAGCCATATGCCGATAGTGAAAGTAAAATAAAAATCTAAGTCATATTTGAACAGGGACAGAAATTTTTGGTGAGAAGAATCTTAAAGTTTATATCATGATTCTTTGTATCATTTATATTTTAGTATATATGTACACTAAATATATGTGTTTTAGTACACATGTACACTGATACCTACATAGTTCTCATTTCTTAGAGCTTCAAAGAAAAGTCTCAAATTGTCACATAAAGGTTAGGATGAAAGGACCCTACAAGGTGTTATTTAGAATGCCCTAGTGAGTTATTCATGGTTATTATGACCAAAGTGGACAGAATTATGGAAGAAAGACACCACAGGTTGGTTTAAAAATTTATAAACAGAGATGTGTTACATGTTACATGCACGTACACCTACATGTTTATGGGGAAACATTTAAATTATTTATTTTTTTAATAAATTAATTTTTATTGGTGTTCAATTTACCAACATACAGAATAACACCTAGTGCTCATCCCGTCAAGTGCCCCCTTCAGTGCCCGTCACCCATTCATCCCCACCCCCCGCCCTAAATTATTTATAAAAGGCTTTTAACTAGGTCAGGAAAGGAAATGGTTCTGAATCAATTAATAGCAGAAACAATATTCTTGAAGTTATAAGGACCTACCTTTTTAAAAAAAAAATTATAGTTAACAAAAAAAATAAGAAATGATCCTAATATGCAACAGTAGAGATTTATATCCCAAGGGAGGAATACTTGCAGAACCTGGCTAAAGAATAGAACACACCATGGAAGGACACATTGTAATTAGCAATGATAGGGCTATGCATAAAAATCATATCTGGTAAACATGTATTGACATGATGCAATATGTCCAAAATGTGTACACGTATATAAAAATACATGAACTTAAGGAAGAAAGGCAAGTGGAAAACATTTGGGTTAAGATTGAAATAAGAAAAGAAAATGACAGTGAACACACAAAAATGTTGCGGTTTAACAGACCACTAACAAGAAAAGAAAGTCATCTAATAATTTTACTATTACCCATCAAATTGTTTAGTGGTGACTTGTAAATAATCTAAAATGTAAATATGCAAGAAGTGGGTGTGTCAGATAGTTACTGATTTGTATTAACTTTTATCAGCATTGGTATCAAAGTGAAGAAAGAAGTGGGAAAAAAAAGAATTAAGTGGGGATGGAAATGACAGAATGTTCAGAAATCTGAAATATCATTGTAGGTGGTCAAGTAAACAAAAGAAAAGAATGCTGAACATTGTTCAACCATATGTCCAAGATTTAAGATTTGAGAAAGTTCATTAAATAGCTGTAAGAGTTAAGAGAAATATTTCATTTCATTAGAAGCTAGAATTTTCAGGCTGCTATAATTTTCCAGATTTAAGTAGATTCCTGAAAAGTAATAGACTAGTTGTGTTTTTTTTTTAATTGAATGAGAATTAGAAAAATATATACGAAGATTACAATTTAGAGTGGGAATTGAACTAGATGACCTTAGATTATTTTTATGACTGTAAATTGTTCAGAATGAATGTGTCATATGTCCTTTGTTATTTAATAAGTTAAAATCTGTTTGTGAAGGGCAGAAAAATGTAATAATTGCTGGAAAAATTTCCCCAAATCTGTTAGAACTACTGGTTTTCATAATGAAATCACATTTTAAAAATTAAAGGCTATGTTTCCAAATTTTCTACCTTTTTTTTCCCCCAAAACACACATCTTGAATATGCTAATCTCTTCTATGATAGTCAAATTTTGAACAATGCAACATTTAGTGGCACTGGCCCGGCTGGGTAGTTGAAAATCTGTGTATAACTTTTGACTTCCTCAAAATTTAACTAGTCATAGCCTACTGTTGACTGGAAGCCTTAACAATGAACAATAGGTTAACACATATTTTATATGTTATATATATTATGTAGTGTATTTTTGTAATAAAATAAGCTAGAGAAGAGAAAATCGTTAAAAATCATAGTGAGGAGAAAATACAATTATAGTACTGTAGTGTATTTGTTGAAAAAAAGTCATCCATGTATAAGTGGACCCACACAGCTCAAACCTGTATTGTTCAAGGGTCAACTGTGCTACCAGGTTTCACAATCTTTTATTTATCGGTTGCACTTGATGCAATCCAGTCATCTTCCACAGTTTAGCCAGAATGTATGACTCCATACTGTGGTCAGTGCTTTGATTAAAAAGTGTCAGTAACCTCCTGCTGTATTTGATATACAAGTATATTTTTATAAGCATTTGTACAAAATCCTAAGTTGTATGTCCCTGTCTAGCTTCTGTCATTTCTCTTCTGCTCACTAGGATCAAGTCACATGGGCCTGCTTTCAGTTTCCTACATGAAATAAGCTCGTATCTGTGGCAGAGGCACCTTCCTCTACCTTGGAAACCATGCTTCATCTCTATTAGCTAACAGATCTTTATTGTACAAATGTCCCGAAGAGATACTCTATGAAATACAGCCTAAATTATTTGCTTCCTGTATTGTCTTTCACAAATTTGTTTTTCCTTTGGAAACATTTTGCATTTTAAAGTTATTGTTTAGGGTGCCTGGGTGGCTCAGTTGGTTTAGCATCTGCCTTAGGCTCAGGTCATGATCCCCCATGATTGAATCCAGCATCAGGCTCCCTCCTTAGGAGGGAGTCTGCTGCTTCTCCTTCCTCTGCCTCTCTCCAGTTGTGTTCTCTCCTCTCCCACTCTCTCTCAAATAAGTAAATAAAATCTTAAATAATTGTTTATATATTATTCTTTGTTTAATCAAATAATGCATGTGATACAGACTTTGTTATAACAAATGCTACCACAGTACTTCTATTCAATAATTTGAATTGTGACAGGACAAGAATTTCAGATATGATAGAACAGAGTAGCTTTTATAGAAATAAATATAAACTATGGACAAAATATATTTTTTAAAGATTTTTTTTTTTTTACTTATTCCTGAGAGACACAGAGAGAGGCAGAGACACAGGCAGAGGGAGAAGCAGGCTCCATGCTGGGAACCCGACGTGAGACTCAATCCTGGGACTCCAGGATCATGCCCTGGGCCAAAGGCAGACACTCAACCACTGATCCACCCAGGCATCCCTGGACAAAATATTTTAAAAATAACTATTTGAAGGCATTGTAAACAAAGACGTTCAGAAACTGGAGTAAATTTACCTTTTAACAAAGTAAAGTGGAATTAGGCAGATATACAACACTCTCTTTCCCACTCTGCTCCCCGCCAGTGTTCATCCCAATCCACAAGTGATGAACAGAACTTAAGCAGAAAAGTACACCGGAGAAGGGCCAGAGGAGTTTTGGGGCTGATAGTATAAATGGAAATTGAGACCATCTATAGAGGATGGAGAATCAGGACAGTAATCCAAAAGCTGTGTAGAAACTCACCTCAAATCCTAATTGAACAGTAAACTAATTGCATATGAGGATGAGATTTTAAGAAGTTCAGGGGGAACAGAATACTGAAAGAGTTGCTATTTCGGCTCTACACAGAGGAGGCAGTATTTAGAATTTGGATCCCACACAAAGTTAGAGGATTGGTATAGTAGTTGGGCTTTGTCTTCAGACAGCAGAAGGGCCATGCCTGGAGAGTCAAAGACTAGGGAGTTCACCCTGGGTTAATGACACAAATGAAAGAGGCTCATTAAAACAAAGTCCACAAGCTCAAGGTTATCCATCAATACTATAATTATTTGCTAGAATAAAACTCAACACTCATAGGAAACATATAACAGAAACCTTTATTTTTTTAAAGCATAGAGCCTAATGTCAGGCTTGAACTCACGATCCTGAGTTCAAGACCAGAGCTGTTACCAAGAGCCAGATGCTCAACTGACTGAACCACCAAGCTGCCCCCAGAAATCATTTTTATAATGCATTTTCCACAATGTCTAGATTTGTCCTTACAAGAAGCTCTGGAATAGGCAAAGTAATCTACAATGGTAGAAATTAGAACAGTCGTTTCTTGAGTGAGGGGGATTATTAACAAGAAAATGATCTAAGAGAACTTGGGATTCTGATAATATTGTTTCTATTAATTTGAGTGTTGATTACATAGGTATATTCATTTGTCAAAATTTATCAGGCATTGCTGTTCAAAATCTGTGAATTCATTTTATGTAAATTATATCTAAAATGAATAAATTAATGGATGAAAGTATTTCCTTTGGCTTGTAAATAATATGTAAAAATGCTATTGTATATTCATTGCTCATAAATTAGAAAAAATAGCTAAAATCATAATTCATGTAACAGTAGCCAAAATTTCTTTGGTTTGTGCTTTTTTTCTCTAATGTTATATACACATAGTTCTTCAATAATTCTAAATCCCAATTTGACAATTCTTTTCTTTGTCTTCTAATTTGTTATTGCTTTCTAATTTAGAGTCTTATCACCATCTTCACCCTTTGATTTGAGTGTAAGTGGCATGAAGGTGTGGCAATAAATACATTATGGACCGGTAATTCAGAGATTCTCACTCATAATACAGTCTGGATCACTGAACCAGTAAGCATCAATTTCACAATAAACTGCCTCCTGTTCTCTGCTTCATTTCTCACTCTTGAGGCCCCACCTCATATACAGCAATAATAGAAGTGGAATCTATTGCAGAATGACACATATATGGACACATATACTTAGTACATGATATATGTCATTTTCAAAGAGGAAGCCCTTTAGAGTTAAAATCCTGCAGTTTAAAAAGGCGAATAAAAAATAGACAATTCTGTCCTCATAAAAGGAGCCACAGGATGGTTGTTCAGATCTAAGCAAAGACCCTTCAAAATAAACCATACACTTTTGATTTACGTATTTGACTTCGACTGAGGAACTTTAGGATTTATCTTCTGTAAACAGAAATACTGGATTTGATGTCTAAGGAGAAATTTGAGAAGTATATCACATAATGGAATTTGTCTCTTTTATTTTAGGTTGAATTTATCTCTTTAATTGTACTTCACAGTTTCATATCAAATATCTAATCTATAAGTAGACTATTTTGATAATTTAGTTTTAATTCAAAGAACTATAAAGAATAATGAATTGTTTCATCATCCTGTCTCACAAATGAAATAACGTTACAGTACTTTTGGGAAAATCACACTGGAGCGCATGTATTTATAAATCTTTATTTTGACACAAATCTATTGGGATTAAAGTCCAGGGTAAGCACCAGTGACTAATTTCTTAATATCCTTCTCCTCTGGAATCAAGATGCGTTTAGAAGTTCTTGGTTTCACAATATTTTCTTCTTAGTTTTGTAGAATAAAGAACTGTATAAGTTAAAGATGATTTATATCAAAGCCTTAATTTTATAAGAAAGTGGACATTATTCCAGAGAGATGAAGTAAACTGCCAGCGCACAGCTCGTTAAAGAGTAAAATAGAGTTCGGACAGCACATCCCAATAACATGCATCTTAGACTCTGAACATTTAAGCATTTTCTTGTGTAATTCTCAATGCTTCAGGTTTTGCCTTTCATATGATATGCTCTGAGCAAATCCAAACCTCAGCATAAATCTAGAACTAATTCACTTATGTGAGTTAACATTCTGACCTGGAACACATCTTCTCAGATGAAAGAGGGGAACGAATGGACATGGTTTATGCTGCATGAAATTTAAATAGAGATGCATCTAGAAATATTTCCTTAGAGTCAGGAAAGCTATTATTGTACAATTTGTTTAAAGATTCTTTCCTAATAAGAAACCTTTTTTTGTAATCTCTCTGTGCAGACCTAACTCTGCTGCCAGAGACCCAGAGCTTTCAAATTATAGTCTTCAGTATTTTTAAGGGCTCTTAGCACAGGCTTTTAAAAATATTATTCAAGTCATCTTTACTTCATTCCCATAATACTATTCTGTGAATTTTTATCTTTTAGTTATGATTAGGTAATTCTTCCATATGAAGAATGTATTCAGATTAAACATACATATATCAAATGAATTAGTATTTGAAGCAAAATTGAAGTCATCCTTTTCTGTATCTTTACCAGTAAAGTGGAGATTTTGGGGGACAATATTTCTATGTCCTTTTAAGATTTAAATTTTTTTGAGATACTCTGCATGCATTCATTCTTTGACAGTTAAGGCTCAGGCCTTAATCTATAAGCCAGTGGACCCTCATAATTCAGTCATAATCATTGGTGTTTTCCTCAGGCTATCCAGCATGACAACTATTTATTGCCATTAGATATGACAGTATGTTCAAGTTCAAGGTAGCAGGATATGAACAATTTTAGATTTTTCTTCAGAGAAAATAAAAGAAAAAGGATTGGGCAGCCCAGGTCAGTGGTTTAGTGCTGCCTTCAGCCCAGAGCGTGATCCTGGAGACCTGGGATCCAGTCCCGTGTTGGGCTCCCTGCATGGAGCCTGCTTCTCCCTCTGCCTGTGTCTCTGCAGCTCTCTCCCTCTCTCTCTCTCTCTGTGGCTCATGAATAAATAAATAAAATCTTTTTTTAAAAAACAAGGGATTAAAAAAGCTTTGAGACATTTTTTTATATAAATTTTTTGACTTAAGGAATTGCTGTTTTTCCTTCATACAGCTTTTAAGACCATATATGATAGAGAAATGTAGCTACTGCTATATTATATGTTTTCATTTATATTTGTATATGTGTATATATGCTATTTATATTTATGAAATATTTTTAATATTTTTATTTCATTAAGAAATGCTAATAGTCTTAAAATCTTGAATGAGGTAGAATGGTTAATTTTATGTATCAAGTTGTCTGAGTCATGGTGCCCAAATATTTGGTCAAAAATTATTCTGGATGTTTCTGTGCAGGAATTTTTTTGGATGGGATTATCATTTACATTGATAGATTTTGAGTAGAGCTGCCCTCCATATCCTCATCCTGTCAGTTAAGCCTTAATAAAACAAAGACTGATCTCTGCAGAGTAAGAAGGAATTCTTTTAATAGGGTGTCTTTGGGCTCTGCCAACTGTTTTGTGAATCTCTAGCCTGCTGGCCTCTCCTTAAAATTTTGGATTTCTCAAGCCTCCATAATCATATGCCCAGTTTCTTAAAATCCCTTCTCTTTCTCTCTCAATAGTTATATACACACAATCTTTGAATAATAATGTTGAATGAAACCTTAATGGGGATGTGGGGATTACTAGCAAGAAATATTAAAAATGAAATATGAATAATTATTATTATATACTACATTTGCTATATATGATATAGTATATATAAGATACATATATTTTATATATGTATATAATCAGTTGATTCTCTTTTTCTGAGAAACCCTGACAGAAAGTATTGTCAATTTCACAGTCATTGAAAAAAATGGATTTTATTACTAACACTTTCCTTAAAGCCAGCTTTTCCAAACTTTATATTTTTAATAAAATCAGTAACATCTCGTAGACATGTAAGTATTAAATTGCTTTTTATTTGAGTTAGAAAGGTGACCTGTAACTTTATTTAAACTAAAAGTTTATATTTGAAATTTAAAAATTGAGGTATTTAGGTAGTTCTTAAATGGCTTTACTCCCTTTGTTTTTGATTCACTTTTATCAACCTCTGATGACAAAGGAACTTTGCATCTCACCTAGGGACTCAAGAGAAAGTGTTATTAGCAGGAGTTTTCTATGAGAAAATTGCATTGAGCCATCGGGGCTTTCCGGATCTCTCTGTGTTACAAATGGGGATTTTAGGAGGGTCGAGGGAAATAAACTACTCAGACTCACAGTGGAGAGTATTTGAGACATAAAAGAGGAGGATCAAGACGATATAGGAAATTCCTATCACCTACGATTTCAAGCTTTCTGCAGTTTCACTTACCCTCAATGAACCCTAGTTCAGAAATAGATGATTTTCTGACAATGGTCAGAAAGTCAATAATAGCCTAATACTACCTCACAGTACCTTCATCATACACCTCATGTCATCTCATCAGGTAGGCATTTTATCATCTTACGTCATCACAAGAAGATGAGTGAATGCAGTACAGTAAGATATTTTGAGAGAGAGATCTCATTCACGTGACTTTTAATTACATTGTTATAATTGTTTTATTTCATTAGTAGCTTTGTTGTTAATCTCTTACTGTGCCTAATTTGTAGATTACACTCATTCATAGATGTGTATGTCTAGGAAGAAAACAGGGTGTATATACAGGGTTCAGTACGCTGCAGTTTCGGGCATCTGGGACCTTGGAATGTATCCTCCACGGATGGGGGGCCTACAGCATTAGTGTCAGTTTTTTCCCTTTTCAGAAGTGTCTTTAGATTCTGCTCTGAAGTTATATGAGGAAATATGTGAAAATTGTAACTCATTTTACTGAGTTTTGAAGGCAACTTATTATACGTGAATGAGACTTTTGAATGATTTATTGTAGCAATGGAATGAAAAATAACCCAATTTTAGTAAGATAAAAAATACCATATCTATTACAATTAACAGGTTCAAGTGGGCCATGTATCTAGCTAATAGCCTATTTAGCCTCCAGCATTGGTACAAGTAATTGCTTGCTTTGCCCATGCTATCATGTCTTGCATTACCATTACTATTAGAATCATTAATTGCCTATTTGGCTGTTTCAATTTGCACAGATGTCATAGCAATAATTAGATAGTCTGCCCATTTTCCTCCACAACTGTCCCATTTTTTATTTAATTCTAATGTAAGAATTTAGGACTATCCTTTTTTGTCCAAGTCATAGACCTTTGTTTAGTTAATCATAATTGATTGGTAGCACAGGTTGATTTAATCTTTTCCCAAGTTTTTTGCCACTAACCTCCATATCCCCCATGAAATCTCACTCAATATTATTTTTCAAACATTGTTTTTCACTCTCTGGTTTCCAATGTAAGCACATAGAATCAAAGGATTTCAGTATCAGAAGAGTCTAAATTAAGAGTCTGCTATTCAAATTATTGGTCTGATATTCAGTACTGGCTGTACAGTTATGGAACTAAATGAAAGTGTAGATCTTCTTGCCCCCCAAATTAAGAATTTTAAGACAGTGACTGAAGACCATTAAACTAATCATAGGACCCTTCAGAGCATGGGTCTGTCTCTAACTGGCCAGTTCACACACAAGGCCAGTTTGAATTCCTTTCTTATTGTCCTTACCAAGTGGTTATTGGGCCTCTGTTTATACATTTCCACAGATACAAAACTCACTAGTTCTCAAAGCCATCCATTCCTTAAGTCAATAGTTGTGTCTATTAGAGATTTCTTCCTTATCCTTTTAAAATAAGGAGGGGAGGTGATGATGACATATGATAAAATAGTGATGCTTATTATTATTGTCTGTAACTTGCTTTATCACATTTTTTCTTTTATTCAGTGGTATCAAAGCAAACATGGGGAAGATACTAAGATGATTTGACCATCCTTCCCACTTTATTACCGTTACTCCCTTCAACTTCTTTACTAAATAGTTCTTTCCTCTCTCCTAAAAGTAGAACGAACAGTATCACTACCAATACCTCTAATACTGGTTTTTAAAAGGAAATGAATAGGGTAAGAGATGAGGAGAAAAAAATGTTATGATTCCATCCAACCTAATTTTTGCTAAGCACGAATTATATAGAGAATGCATACTGGTAGAAATCCAGACACTGAAAGAAATTCCAGCTGTAAAGACTTCGTTGCCAAACTAAACCAATACTAGTGGGCCTCTAATTCACTATTGTGTGAGCAATGAAAGACGGTCTGTTCTTTTTGGTGTATCTGTGTCTGTAGATAATTAGATGCATTATTTTCACATATCCAGTCTAATATGATATTTTCCAGTCTACTGATATTTTCACATTCATCTCGTTCATCACAGATAAATCACATCATTCAGACACTTAAAAAAAAGGCATTTGTGTTGCATGTTTTTTATTAATCTTACTACGTATACTTAGCGTGAACTTCTTTTCCTTGTCTATTGTAAGAAATCTTGTTTATTTAGGACTTTATTTTGCTCTTAAATCTGAATCTTCCCCCCTCTCCTCAATTAGATACAATCTCTTCTTCATTTGAATCCTTATTAAAATTTGGTTTGATAATTCCTTATTGCAATTCTACCCACGTTCTATACTTTGGTATAGTTGAAGCAACTTGAAGGTCACCCTCATAACACATAATATAGCCATTACCAAAGGTTCATTTCATTTATTGAGCAAAATATGATTAACCGTAATTTTGCTTTTTGGTGTTGATTAATATTTATTGAATTTGGTTAGAATACATGCAAAAACAATGACAACAACAACTAAACATCCAAAAATCAGAAAAGAGTGCTACTAGTTTTAGACTTCTCCAGTTGTCTGTGTATAAATATTTGGTTTAAAGTCCAGTAAATATTTATCTTTGACATAAAATTAACTTCTAAATAATATCAAAATATGAAAGATTAATATTTGTTGATTTTTTAAAAAATAAACTCTCTATTATATTGAAACATACCTGTATAAAAATCACTTTGACAGGATTATTTCTGACACTTGTACAATTTTATTTTATTTATTTTTTATTTTTATAAGACTTTATTTATTCATGAGAGAGACAGAGACATAGGCAGAGGGAGAAGCAGGCTCCATGCAGGGAACACGATGTGGGACTCGATCCCAGGACTCCAGGATCATGACCTGAGCTGAAGGCAGATGCTTAACCGCTGAGCTACCCAGGAGTCCCTACAATCTTATAATTACAAGTAGCATAAGCTAAGCAACTATTAATACTAACATATAAACAAAGCTCTGGGTAAAATCCTTTTTTTTCCCATTATGTATAAACCCACGCCTTAAAAAAGATACATACTTTTTTCTGATTAGAGGATAATTTAAATAGATTTTAAAGGAACTTGTGACATACTGAACTACCATCACAAATATGTTTTTTTACTGGTCATAGTATTAAAATTGAGACTTTGTTAAGCAACCTCCATTCTGGGAGTCTGATGCGGGACTCAATCCCGGGACTCCAGGATTGCACCCTGGGCCAAAGGCAGGCACCAAACCGCTGAGCCACCCAGGAATCCCCACCAAACTCTTTATTAAAAGACAAGGTATCAAAATCCCTGAGCTCAAATAATTTTTATATACTTCCACTTATCTTCCAGAAATAGATATGTATTTTACTTTATAATATTGTATTATTAATTAGAATAATATTTCACTGTCATGATTCTGTACAACCTAAACTTAGTTAAATATAATGAAGTTTTCACCAGTATATTTTCAATTTCTTCAAATAGTCTTAAAATTTAAATTCAGGAACTATTTGCCATTACGGTTATCAGAATCATCAGTTTTGTACAGTTTTAATACATGCCCTTTACAAATGATTACATGGATTTATTTTCTCATATAGTTACTGATCCTATTTTGTCCTTTATAATAGATTAATCCTTATGGAATGATATGCTTAAATATTTCAATGCCAGATTTTGAAATAATCATTCATTGTATTTTCTCATAGATCATGGTAAACTACTTGGTCAGTTATAACTTAATAAAGATGCATTTTCTATTTTTTTGTAGCATTTTAGGTATTTTATATATTGAACAAAATTTATTGAGTTTTTACTATGCTTCTGGGAGGACACTAAGTTCTGAGGATAGATAGATAAAAGATTATATATATAAAGTGCTTAGATACCATACTTGCCATAGAAATTTTCAATTAAAAAAAAACCAAATAAGTAAGACTATTTTAGTGCTATTTAAGACAAATTACTTAAATGCAATGTAAACACAAAAAATGGAACAACTTTCTCTGGGGAAGTTGAGGAAAAATGCAGATGTGATATATTTAAACTTAAAAAATTACTTGAATTGAAAAATATATGAAAAGTGTTTACGCTAATAAAAGCCACAACATGTAAATTTATTCATTCAGTAAGAAATAGCTATTGAATATCTACCATATGCCAAGTACCCATGAGGCAATGAGTTTCACCAAGGGCTAAAATGTGCAGAGCATTCAAAGATGATTAGCTGTGGTAGGAGCAATAAAGTTGGAGGTTAGGTCTGAAAGGTGTTGGCATAAAATGAAAATGGGCAAATAGGTTGAGGACAGAATGTGCCAAAATATGGAATTTGGATTTTATATTATATTTAATAAAGTTCTTCAGCAGCTGGGTGGCATGAACCATTTTACTTTTAGAAAGATAACTCTGACAGCTATATGGAGAATGAACTAGAGTGAAGGAGAAATAGGGTGTCAGTTAAGAGAGTTATGGGGCTATTATTGTAATCGTCCAAGGGAGAAATGATGAGGACCCAGACCTGGGTAGTGACAGGTGGATGGAGAGGATAGACTGAATTTGAGAGACATGTTTAAAGAAGAATTGACAACGTTTGGTGACAGCATTTTACTGTCATTCACAGTAAAAATACTTTACTATAAGAACTATATAAGATAAAAACATATGTACTTTAACTATTTATTCGTATTTTTTATTTAATAATTGTTTTGATGGGTTTGATCATTTTTATATAGCTCAAGATTAAAGAGACTATAGGTTGACAATATTGGTAATAGAAATAGAAAGCAATAATTAGTTCAAAACACAGGAATTTTGGAATCTGTGCTGAAGTCATCTCTTTCATTTTAGAGAAGAGACAGAGATCCAGAAACATAAATCCAGTAAGTGGCAATCACTGTTGATTTAAGGCATCAAAATTGGCTTAAGTCATTTCATTGTACAAATGAAGTGTGTTTGTGTGTTTTTGAAGTAAACTTTATTTTTTATATATATATTTTTAATTTTTATTTTTTTATGATAGCCAGAGAGAGAGAGAGAGAGAGAGAGGCAGAGACACAGGCAGAGGGAGAAGCAGGATCTATGCACCGGGAGCCCGACGTGGGATTCGATCCTGGGTCTCCAGGATCCCGCCCTGGGCCAAAGGCAGGCGCTAAACCGCTGCGCCACCCAGGGATCCCTTGAAGTAAACTTTAAAAGAACCTACCACTTTCAGCTGTTCTGTACACAATAGGCCTGTAGTAAGTATTTTTTATTAAGTTTTTAATTTTAATTTCAGTATAGTTAACATACAGCATTATATTAGTTTTAAGTGTACAGTATAGTGATTCAATAACTCTATACATTACTGAGTGCTTATCATAGGGTCCTCTGTAATCCTCATTCCCTGATTTCCCCACCCCCCACCCACTTGCCCTCTGGTAACCATCAGTTTGTTCTCTGCAGTTAAGTTTGTTGGTTTGTCTCTCTCTCTCTCCTTTATCCATTCATCTATGGATGGACACTTGGGCTGCTTCCATAATTTGGATATTGTAATAATACTGCAATAGATATAAGCTTCAGGGGTGCCTGAGTAGCTCAGTCAGTTAGGCATCAGACTCTTAATTTAGGCTCACATCATTATCTCAAGATGTTTAGGTTCAGCCCCACATCAGCCTCCCTGCTGGGTGTGGAGCCTGCTTGAGATTCTCTCTTCCTCTCCTTCTGGCCCTCCTCTCACTTGTTCTCTGTATCCCTCCAAATAAATAAATAAATAAGTAAATAAATAAATAAATAAATAAATGCAAAGGTTCATGAATCCCTTTGAATTAGTCTTTTTGTATTTTTTTTTGGGGGGGGTAAATAGGTAGTAGTGCAGTTATTGGATTGCAAGGGTAGTTCCATTTTTAACTTTTTGAGGAAACTCCATACTGTTTTCCACAGTGGCTGCAACAGTTTGCACTCTGAACAGTAAATAGTTGATGAGTGAAGACATGCTCCTGCAAGAACCATTGTGACTGTATCATTTTACTTTATTTTAATTTACCATTATTTCTGAGAGACTATAAGGATGTGATCCATACCTATTTTAGTACATTATGAAAGAAATAGAATTATGTCATTCCTCAACATATGTTAACTAACTGGAATTTAAATAAAAACTAAAAAAAATTTCCATTCTTAGATGTTACCCTCATGTTAAAGAAAAACTGAAAAGCAAATCAGAAGAAAGCACAACAAATTGTCAACATCTAATATAAAAATGCACAGTAAACAAAAAAGATTTTGAAAAGAAAAGTAACAAGAAATTTGGAACATACACATACACAAAGAGATCAAAATAGTTTAATGAGGTTTGTACAATGATATCTAATGAAATAAAATTAGATTAGAATATATCTAATTCAATTTGTTTTTAACTCTTCTAAATAGAACTAAAAATGATTATAATTCTGTAGAGATTTAGTAATTTTGCTCCTAAAAAATGAAGAAACAAAGTGAAATAAGTGCATTTAAATGTAAGCACTTTCAAATTGAGGTAACCTTAGATGAAGAAAATATTTTCCCCATTTTCAGATAAACATTGTCCGGTTTTTCACACAGGGAAAACAGAATGAAATATATATGAAGATGGGAGGAAAATACACTCAACCAATGCACAACATTGATACTTAGTCCTAAATGGCGAGGTAGTTCATACGCTGACAGGTATTTTGGTGGCTGTAGTGTGTGCAGTACTGCAGTCACGCAAGTTCATTCAAAAGCAGAGCGTTCTCTGTGGCTCTGAGTGCACTCCAGTGGATACTGCAGATCTGGTCTGCACTCCCTTGTGTTCAGGACAGATTGAGGAATGATTCCGTGTGACCAGACTTCGGAGATGGCTCTCCCAGAATCTCTGAGGTTTCAGTGTACAGATACTCCTGTTCAGCGGCTGGGCTGCTTTGATAACAGAATTAATTTGGCCTCTAGAGAAGGTCTGTTCTGTTGGGAAAAATATTTCACAGAAGTGATTTTCCCTCCAGTCATTTATCAGCAAAATACCAATTGAGATGGAAAATAAAGTCATGAAATTACTTATAATTTTCTGAGTAAGGTAGTTGGGACACCTGGAAGATTCTTAAAAAAAAAAAAAAAAAAAAAGATTTTAATTAATGGCATCTACAGAAGTTTATCCATTAAACAAGGATTATAAAATTATCCTGTATTTGGAAGTTTGACAATAATAGGAGAGCTAGTAAAATTAAGTCTAGATACTTTATGCTTCATGTACATTTTATTACATTTCTATCATGTTATTTTAATTTTTGAAAGTACAGCTACATTTATTTATATGAGTACCCTCGTTGGATTTTTCAAAAGAAAAAAAAGATTGTAAATGCATGTCTCTGGGAGAGAAAAGAAACCACAATGTGGGGATCCCTGGGTGGCGCAGCGGTTTGGCGCCTGCCTTTGGCCCAGGGCACGATCCTGGAGACCCAGGATCGAATCCCACATCAGGCTCCCGGTGCATGGAGCCTGTTTCTCCCTCTGCCTATGTCTCTGCCTCTCTCTCTCTCTCTCTGTGACTATCATAAATAAATAAAAATTTAAAAAAAATTAAAAAAAAAAAAGAAACCGCAATGTGCAGATATTATTTGTTATATAAAGTCCAGAAGGTACAGAGAGAGTTTAAAGTTAAGAAATATGTGGTGTATATGTTTAAAGAAAGAACAAAATTGACTGAGGGAAAATTGAATTATATATGACTTTACATTGCTTGCTCATTTATCTCCTTGTTAATATTGATGGGCTTTGGAAGTCTACTTTTAATAACAAACTTGGTGGCATTTTTAGGCTTTATAGACTTTTGACAGATGGAATCATGAATATATTTAGATTTAATATTCTGACACCTAAAATTCTCCAGATGTAGATATAACATAATAAGGGTTATAGCATAGTTTGAATTTGTTATGATATATTTCAGTATTTTTATCCTTAGTACTGGGTTCATTTTCAATGTCAAAATATTGTTATGGTCTGTTATAAAAGGATCTAAATTAATTTGATGAAAACATCATTTGCCTGTATGCAGATTTGGGTAGGTTGTTTCTAATTGACATGCCAGATTCCACACAATATAACTAAATTGCCACAGGAGATTGAAAGCAATTATCTGAGCAGTCTGGTCAAGACAAAGTTATACTGATCAACAAATATTTACGGAGTGTCCACCCAGTGCTTAGATTTATATTAGTTGCTATCAATTTGTTTACATTTCTTGAAGTAGATCTGATAGTGAGGATTGAAATGGGAGAGAGATAAGTGCAGGGGCAAGATCCCATTAGATTCTAAGTCTACAAAAAGATGAACTAGAAATTCAAAAAAGAGAAATTCTTGTATGTATTTCTACTTATTATAATTTCTGATAATTCTAAAATAGGGCAGGTGCTTTAATTAGATTTTTAGGAAGTCAGTTAACTTAAGGTATTTAAAAATAAATCTTTTTTTAACAGAAGGTTAGAGCATTATGTAGGCACATTTAGTCATACTTAGAATCAACAAATTAATTTTGGAGTGACATACTCTAAAGAAAGAAGAAAAAAAAAAAAAAGAAAAGAAAAGTGGTATGTGTCCTGATTTAGAAGACCTAATGTCATTTTTGCTGTCAGAGGGGAAAAGAAAACCTCTGACAGCAAAAAGCACTTTATGTTTTTAAAGTATTTACCTTTTATACCCATAGATTTCTAAAATAAAATCTTGCATTTTTACTGCCCTTTTTTAACTTTACGAACTAAAATTTTTATGATGTGCAGTAAGAAATACATTTTGTGTTATGACCCATTTATTGCAATATACACAGTTCTTGCTAAGAAATCATGTGATGTGTTGGTGATTGATTATATTCTGTTCCATTCTACATAATTAACTTAAAAGTGCTACCACATGCTACATTGATTTGGTACACACCTTGTAAGTGACTTTTCTAGAATTTTGAGAAAAATAAACACAAAAGATAAAAAAAATTATCTAATGAAATTAGGTAGTGGACATATGGGCCTAAGTTCTAAATACATAGTAGATGTTTTGTTTTTGTAACTTAAAAAATTGAATTTAATTGTTGATGATTTTTAGAAAAATCTTCACGGTAACTACTTATTACAGTCACTTCAGTAGGACATTTCCAATTAGTTTGTGAGGGAGTGCAGAATGTCTTTTGTGGTAACCTGCATTTTTAACTCTCCCTGAGCTAGGTTAGCTGAGGGTAATGAATTGGTAGGGCATGTTTGTACTCTCTATATGTTAATATAGCTGTATTGTGAGGGATAATATGCAGGTGAGCACATCTGTATTGTTCAGCAGAAGAACAGCAGTGTTTCCAGCTTTATAGACGAGGTTGGGATTTCAGACATGACTGACCTACTTACGGGGCTCTTACCACCTAACAGCAGCTTAATCCTTAATTGAAAAAAATGTATAAAAGATTAGGCTACCGATATATTGCCAATAAAAACATTTGGACGTATTCAGCACTACCAAATTAATATCTTTTTCTTTTGATACATGTGTGGCATATGTACACACACATATGTATAAACGTACATGTGTATATGTGTGTGTTTATATACATATATTTCAGAGTGTAATGATTTAAAATGGCTCTAGGGACCAACTGTAACATGTAAGTGCAGCCATTTGAAAGTTGAGTTGAAAGATAGAGGTGGGAACTCTGGCAACCTTATCCAGGCCATAACTATTGAACTCCAACTTATTCTAATCAATATTGAAGGGAAAACCAGATGCAGAATCTTCAGAGCCTCTTGTTTTCCAAGAGAAACCATAAGTGTGCATAGGAGATATCCCTACTTAAAAACAGAAAAATGTGCAGTCCAGACACACACTTCTCTGGAAAAGATGGCAATAATTAGCAAGCCTTTAGGTTGTATACTAGAAGGATACGAAGCCTAATACCACTTGAATTACAACCTAGACTAGATGTTGTAACTGTATACATGATTTTTAAAGATTTGTTTTATTTTTATTTTTCCAAAATGAAAATTGCTTTCAATTGTGAAATTTTTTTCTTTTTGTATTTGTTTCTGGGTGGTAGCTTCAATTGATATTGCACCATATACGTTTATGTTAAGTCATTATGAAGCACATAGAGATAAAATTATAAAACATATATGAAAATTAAGTATTTTACTTAAAATAAAATATATATTTATTATTTTATATTTATTATGTATAATATATGTTTTATATTAATTTATTATTAAATATAATGAATTAAATATAACATAATTATAAAATAATAAGGATTCTTATCTTTTAACCACCTAAAATGGCAACATTTTTCAAGTATGAAGGGGGAGGGCATAGAAAGTATAATGAAGTTGACTAAAGACAGATAAAAAGAGTTACGGCTGTTCAAAAGACACATCAAAAATCTTTTTATTATCTTTTTTAGATAACTCACTAAAATTATGATTATAAAAGTTGTTTATGGTTTATTTTTGTTTGTGTTAGTTATTTTTATTTCTTGTTTTGTTTAATGCCCATAATAATGGGCAAAAGGACAGAATGAGAATGTGTCAGGAGAATAAAGATTTCTGGAAAAAGAAGACAAGGATGAAGATTCTGGAAGATTCTGGAAGAATGGGTAAAGATTCTGGAAAAATAGGCTGGATGGAGCAGGGAAGAAGAAGCCATTAGCCTCAGCATATGAGGAAAAGTCCTCATGTAAAAAGAACTAATCTTTATTGAACCGTAGTGAAGCTCAGGACTTAAACACTGGATGCATTAAAAGGCGAAATGAGAAATGGAACAGAAATTCAGTTGCTTAGTTGAGGGTATCATTTGATAACTCCAATTCCCTCCTCTTCCTGAGCTTGTAAACACGTGGCAGGCATGCTCTACACCCAAAAACACAAGCTCTATCCACAGAGATAAATAATAGAAATGCTATAAATATATTGAAAGGAAGGAAGGGGAGGAGAAAAGAGTGGTGTGGAGTACTAGATCCATCAAAGAGCTGCATCAGCATGTTAGTGTTTGGGCACAATTACCAGACAAAGCAAAGGGACTAAGAAAGATTACATCAGGAAAGTAGGATTTGGGGTCAGTGTGAGAAGAAAAAACAAGAGCTTCTGTTGCTTTTCACCATATACACAACTTTGGTACTTACTTGGCTTCTTAAATATACACATATGTAATTTTTATTGAAATATTTTAAGAAATCAGTTCAATATGTAAAAGTGAAGAAAATTGTGGAAATCATTGATTAGAGTCCCTTTTGGTTAAAATGGGCAGCTGAATAAGAGTGTCCACAAAAATGCAGTGGAGGTGGCAAATTATGCTAGAGATTTCATTTTGGTATCCACCTAATTTTAAATATTTTCAAGCATTTTGGTTAGACTGTGTATACTGTCATTGTGAGCAAGATACTAATATGTATGGTTAGGTATTTTTTTGTTACTATTTTTCTTTTCTTCTTGATAGTGATTCAAATTGCCATTTGGGCAGCAAGACCCTTGTGGCAAATCACTGTGTTGTGCCCATGCATATTGGACCGTGTGCAAAATTACATGATGAAGATTCTGTGTCTGACTATGGGGCAAAAGCATTAGAGAACAATTGAACCAGAAAAGATAAATGCATAAAAATAAAAATGAAGATTAGCCACCTATTCCTATTAGGAGTTGAAATTGCAAAGGACACCATAAGGGTGGCAAAATCCCAGAAGCAAGGAGGCGTAAATCTAGTAAAAGTTGACTTTTTATTTTCTCTTGTCAGCCTTGAAGAATGTAGACTCCTAGTCAGAAATCAAGTTGAGTTATAAAAAATAACACTGTATATCTTGTCTACCTGAGTTTGCTGACTGTGATTCATGTTCAATACACCGGCCTAAATTTAAATAGAAAGTGGTACATGATGGATGCAAAAAGGGCATAAATGATAGTGACATCTTACTCTAGTAATTAGTCTAATTCTGTCTGTGTCCTCGGCCTTTTGTTATTGTTGCTGAAAGAAATTTGCTTTTTAAGAATTTCCTTTTACATTTTCTGCTTTGGAGCTTAGGGAAGAACCCCTGAAAGTACATTTATAGACTTTCTCATGTGAGAACTGATTGTGATTCTGGGGTCCTGGCAATGTAATGTGTAGGTAAAATCTAGACCATGAGATTGTGACACTTTTGGGTTCCTTCTGTTTAAATACTTAGATAACTGCTGAATTTGGGGAAGTGTCAGAGAGATACATTACAGCAGTCAGCTGAGCTAACCAAGCCACTTAAATTAACTGTAATTCACTTACACTTAAGTAAATTACTGGGTTTTATTTCATTGTACTCACACATAACCCTTAAACAACTTGTAGATCGGTGTTAACCTTTTTCTCTTTCTTAATATTTTATTTATTTGAGAGAGAAAAAGCACAGAGGGAGAGGGAGAGGGAAAAGCAGACACCCTGCTGAGCAGAGAGCCTGATGTGGGACTGGATCCTAGGATCCTGAGATCATGGGACCTGAGCTAAAGGCAGACACTTAACCCACTGAGCCACCCAGGCACCCCCAAGATCAGTGTTACCTTTATAAAATTAATTTATATTTCAAATATATTTACATATATTTGTATACATTTGTTTTAGATATCTTGAGATCTTTAATAGGCAGTATAACAGGGGCACAGACAGACATGAGTTAGTATGTTTTTACCTACTTAGTTCAAAGTTTCCTTTCCTATTTGAAGATTTGTTAGAGATGGAAGAGTAAGTTTACTCTTCTGTATAAATGAAATGGAATGACTAAAGGGAGAAGTATAGATACTTTCAGTTAAGACCTAAGTTGAACAGATAAAACAATGAAGCAATAGAAGTGCTCATACGTTTTCTGATACCTAAGATAAGAAGACTTCCATATTGGATTATTTCTTTGTTGCAATAAGAAAAATACACTCTGAAGACTTAATGTAAGTAATAAAATATTTTATAGGTTTTTATACTAAAGTGCAAAGGTTACATGTAGAATATAAAAATGGCATTTATTGACTTTAAAAATTTATTATTAAATCTATTATTAAAATAAATCAGTCAGTTGAGCGCCCAATTTTTGGTTTCTCCTCAGGTCATGATCTCAGGGTCCTGAGATTGAGCCCCACATCTCGCTTCTCCCTCTGCCACCCCTTTTCTCTAAAATAAATAAATCTTTAAAAAATTTATTATTAAAATGCCGTTTTCCTAATATACAATACATATTATTTCCAGCAATCTTAGAAAACAGTGAATTAGGGTTGCCTGGGTGGCTCAGTAGGTTAAACGTTTGCCTTAGGCTGCCTGGATTGAGATCCACATTGGGCTCCCTGCTCAACAGAGAGTTTGCTTTTCCCTTTCCCTCTGCTCATGCTCAAATAAATAAGTTAAAGTCTTTTTTATAAAATCTATTTATCCATGAGAGACACAGAGACATAGGCAGAGGGAGAAGCGGGCTCTCTGCAGGAAGCCTGATGCAGGACTTGATCCCAGGACCCCAGGATCACACCCTGAGCCGAAGGCAGATGCTCAACCACTAGCCACGCAGGTGTCCCATTAAAGTCTTTAAAATATATGTGTTTGTACATATATATATATGTATGGCATTTAAAATGAATATATTTAAATCCAAGAGAATGAAGTAATTAGCTTCAGAGACAATATTCAGAGAAAAAATTAAAAAGTTTACTTCTTAGCCCTAAAAATTCTGGATAGGAGATCTTCCAGGTAAAACTGAGATTGACCAATAATGTATTAGGAAAATCGTAAGGCTTTTTGTTAATTTGTTTGTTTCCCACAAAAGCTATAATAGAAGAGTTACAATTAAGAAGATGGGAGAGATTTTAAATTTATGTATTTGACTTGATAAATGGAGGTCATTAAATGATTCTGAAAAATACAGTGTTACTTTTCTGGTGATTGAGATTGAATCCAGACTGAAACAGCTAGAACGGATTTGGAGACTGTCATTGGGTAATAATGAAAATTACATATTAAAACTAATGGCTGCAAAAATGCTTAGAAAAGCTAAAAAAAATCAGCATTAAAAATGAATATCCATAGTGATCATTTCACAATATATACAAATATTGTATCATTGTGTTGTGCACCTGAAACTAATACCGTGTTACATGTTGGTTATACCTCAACTAGAAAAAAAGAATAAACTTGAAGAAAGGTAGAGACATCATTTGTCATTAGGGGTCAAAAATAAAGGCAGACTTGAAACACAGAGTGATTTGATACTGTGAAAATTATAGTTGTCCTAGAGGCTAGACTGTATCTGGGTAATTTTGATTTTAATGAATAATAGAGACAGGGTTCATTACCTTGATCTATTGAAAGAGAAGGGTTGGAACTAAAATCCAGAAAAAACTAGGACACTGAGTATAAAGAGAGAATAGAAACAATCCATCATTAAACAAACAAACAAACACAAAAGCAAAAACTTACGTAGAAACTTGACAGTCTTGGCTCATTCTCTAAGTGGAAAAGCAGTTTTCTGCAAAGATTTATTAGAGCTGGCCTGTCCTCATGCAGAATTGTGTTCAAATATATATTATTTCATTACCAGTGGAAACACAGTGGACAATGAGTTGAGTCACTTTTCTTTTCCTGGAAACAATCCAACACAATAAAGAGAGCATATATTTTTTCTTAGGAAAACTAGGAGTTTGAGGAGAACTTAGATTACAATTTACATGTAAGTATTCCCCAAAGCTATTCAGGTAATCAGAGTATTCATCAAGTCCCACAAGAACTTTGCAGTAACAAAGCAAAAAAGCATGACCATACACAGGAGTCTAAAGATGTCAGATCTTTGAAACTGTTTTCTCTAAGAAGAAACCACTCTGAATGGAAATTGCTATCATTAGGGAGGGCTAAGATCAAATAATGTATGAAAACTGTAGAACCTGGAGAGAGCAAGTAGAAAAGTGCTTAGGGGACCCCAGAGGAGGAAAAACACCAGCAAAAAAATACACCATCTAATGGAGGCAGGGGCTTTGCCACTTGGCACAGCCTTTTGAAGGAACTGAAGATGCTCACTCATAGCTGGCAATAGAACACTTTGTAAATCTGGCAACTTCTTAGAGGTATCAGTGGTATGGCCTTTCAGATATACCAGATGAAAGACTATGTCATTGTGACAACAGAGGGACAGACCCTGGCGTGGAAAAAATGGAGCTTGGCTTGAAGCTCATCCTGCTCATCTTCACCTCAACAGAAAACTCTTTGAATAGTTGGTCTAGAAAAATCCAATTCTTTCAAATATATACAGGAGAAAGAGTGGCATAGCATTTATGTGAAGCCATTAGAGAGTGAAAAGGGAAAGAGTTTGTGAGAGAGAATGAAGAAGCTAGAGAGAAAGCTATATTCTTTCCCAGCTAATTTTTAGAGATAGCTAAAATTTTTCCATGAAGATTCATGTCATGTTGAAAAAGTGCAGGAACTATCCACGAAAGCTGATTCTAAAGAAAAAAAAATCAAGAAATGTTCTAGTGAAATATTCTTGGTCTTTAGAGGAGACCTCTCTTTCCAATTTTTTTTCAAGATTTACCTATTTATTTTAGAGAGAGAGAGAGAGCACACATGGGAAGTGGGAGGGGCGGAGGGAGAGGGAGGGGAGTAGACTCCACTGAGCATGGAGTCGGACAAGCAAGCCTCCATCTCATGACCCTGAGATCATGACTTGAGGTGAAATCAAGAACCAGATGCTCAACCACTGAGCCACACAGGCGCCCCTCTTTGTAATTTTTAAAGGAGTGGAATAATTTTGCATATTTCTGTGCTAG
Organism: Canis aureus; assembly: GCF_053574225.1. Lineage (NCBI taxonomy): Eukaryota > Metazoa > Chordata > Mammalia > Carnivora > Canidae > Canis > Canis aureus. The sequence continues at coordinate 65,620,759 of NC_135623.1, read as the reverse complement.
AATAAGTTGTCTTTGAGAGGTTAAGATATTTGATAAAGGATCAATAATGGATAATGGAGATACAAATTCTTGATAATGTGAGAGAATTCAGCTCACCTGGAGGGACTGATCATGGAAAAGATAAATAGTGAAGAAGAAAGAAAACAGCAGACGGTAGTAATAGTTTTAGTCTTAAGAGGATTGAAATGTCGTATCTCCTAGTTTCTATTTTCATAGTGAAATATGAAGGAATTATCAGCACAAATTGTGTATCTAAACATGATAAGGGGATGAAGGATGTTTGAAGAGTGAGGAAAAAAGGTGAAAATGCCATGACACAGTGTTAGCCTGAAAAGTTAAGAGCCACAATGAGAGGCAAAACAGTATGTATTTGGGATTAAAGGATTGCAGTCTGGGGAGCACATATTTGGATAACGACCAGAATACTTCCCCACTTTTGTGGGGAAGGCAAGGGATTCTTATGAGGAGGGACAAGGGTATGTGATTTTGATGAAGAAGAGAATAAAAGCCCACAACAGTTAATTGATGCTATCAAACAAAACTATTCTTGGAATGCATTCTTGGTATGCATTAGTTATTCTCTCTTCATAAAGTTCATACCAACAGTTTTATGGTCCAAATGCCAGTTTTTCTGTTGATTTTTATGAGCAACTGCTTATGAAAAAATTGCTGCGTCTGGCCCAGTTCAAGAGTTCATTAGTTAGGAAGGAAAATGGAGCTTCAAAATGGAGTCTCTCATGTCTAGAAATTTTATACAAGAGAAAAGAGCTATAAACTTCATAATGATATTTAATAGCATGAAAAGAGGATATGAAATAGTATGAGGAAGAGCTCAAAATATAGTCTTATAGAAGTTGTAGTACTCATAAAATCATAAGTAGTACGTAAATTAAAATTGATGATATCTCACTCCCAGAACTACTTCCCATTGTATCCAGATGGCAGATGTTGATAGTTTGAAGGTGTAGTCTTTTCAGTATTTTTCTATAAATGCCCTGAGATATATGTGTATTATTAATATACACTACTTAGCTGTATATCTATATTTATCTGCCTAATTTCTTTTATTTTCAAAAGTAGTATCTTCTTTTCTTGGTTTCCTTTTTTTTTTCCCAGTATGTAGGATCTATTTCATTCTTAGAGTGGTTCTGTGGTATCTGTAATACAAATATATTATGCTGTGTTTATGTTATGTACTTTACTACTTCTGAAAATTCAAATAATTGCCAGATTTACTACTGCAAAAATGATATTATGAGCAGTTTGCATGATATTCATAAGCACTGGTGAAAGTAGGTTTGAACTAATGCCAGTTTCTGAAATCTGTTACTTTTTAGTTTATGTGTTCTTTGCTTTTCCAGAGTTTGCTTCTTTGTATTCCTTTATTACAATTTTCTAGTATTTCTTGTGAAAATAAGTATTTTGCCTTATTATGTTACTTATTACATATATGTATTATTTAATAATAAACAATTATAAAATACATTTAAAAACTAAAGTTATGTGGATAATTTTATACCCATTCTTCCTTTCAAGAATGTTAAGTTTTGGGGTGCCTGGGTGTCTCAGGTGATTAAGTATCAGCCTTCAGCTCAGGTCATGATCAAGGGGGTCCTGAGATTGAGCCCCACATGGGCCTCCCTGCTCCATAGAGAGAGTCTGCTTCTCCTTCTTCCTCTGCCAACCCCACCCCCATTTGGGTTCTCTCTCTCTTGCTCTCTCTCTGAAAAAGAAAGAGAGAAGGAAAGAAAGAAAGAAAGAAAGAAAGAAAGAAAGAAAGAAAGAAAGAAAGAAAGAGAGAGAGAGAAAGAAAGAAAAAAGAAAAGAAAGAAAAAAAGAAAGAAAGAAAGAAAGAAAGGAAGGAAGGAAGGAAGGAAGGAAGGAAGGAAGGAAGGAAGGAAGGAAGGAAGAAAGAAAGAAAGAAAGAAAGAAAGAAAGAAAGAAAGAAAGAGGAAGAAAGAAAGAGAGAAGAGTTCTTTGGGGCACCTGTGTAGTTCACTCTCGGTTTCTGTTCAGACCATGATATCAGCGTTGTGAGACTGAGTCCCAAGTGGGGCTGTGTGCTTAGCACAGAGTCCTGCTTGTCTCTCTCCCATCCCCTCTACCCTTCCCCTTGCTCACATGCATCCACTCTCTCTAAAAGATAAATACATAGGGACTCCAGGGTGGCTCAGCAGTTCAGTGTTTGCCTTTGGCTCAGGGTGTGATCCCGGGGTCCTGGGATCAAGTCCCACATCAGGCTTCCTGCAGGGAGCCTGCTTCTCCCTCTGCCTGTGTCTCTGCCTCTCTGTGTGTGTGTGTGTCCCTCATGAATAAATAAATAAATAAAATTAAAAAAATAATAATAAAAATAAAATGATTGAGTTAAAATATTACCAACAATGAGAACTAATGTTTTTAAAGTTCTGAATAATGCTAGATACTGGGCTAAGCATTTAAAATATATTAAGATACTTAATCCTCATATCCTGTTATCATTTTTTGAAAGTGATATTATCTCACTTTTTAAGAAAACACAAATAAAAGGCCAAATTATTATTAAAGTTTGAGCAGTTTTAGTTTGCATAAGAGGAAGGCTTTGAATTCTGCTCTCACTGACTCTGAAATAATAATGCAAATAATATGTTTAGATAACACTGATAATATGGAAATAACATATCAAGATATGTGTTTAAAGAAAAGAGAACATATATAAGAACAGTTGTGTATAGATGATAATAGAAACCAACTCAGTAGGAGAGAAATCAAAGGGAGGAGAAAAATAACAAAGAATAAAAATAGAACAAATTTATAGCTGAACTACTGGGTTTTATTTATTTATTTTTAAAGATTTATTTGAGAGAGAGAGAGAAAAAAAAATCATAACGCTAGCAGGTAGAGGGACAGAGGAAGAAGCAAGCTCCCTGCTGAACAGGGAGCCAAACTCAGTGCTCAATCCCAGGACCCCAGGATCATAACCTGATCTGGAGGCAAATGCTTAACCAACCGACTGAGCCACCCAGGTGCCTCAGAACTACTCGGTTTTAAAAAAGCAAAGGCAAGAAATCAGCTAGAAACTGTTTTAATTCTGTTCTAAAATTCAGAGAAAGGAGAAAGTGACTGAAAAGGGGAGGAATATAATAACAGTGAGAATTTAAGGGATGAGGGATGTGAAATGAGAAGTAAAAAGACATCAGACATAAATGAAAGAGAAAAGTAACTAGAGATGCATTTATTAAAGTCATAAACTTGCAGAGAACAACAAAAACTATCAGTCATAAGTGAAAATAAGAATTGAGTGAGCCATATAGCAAATATGTGTCAGAGGTGAGTTATTGCCTGTGTAGTCATACAAGTTCAAAATGGTAGGTGATATTTAACATACAGTATGAAACAGTGATTAAACTGTGTATATAAAAATATAGCAATCTGAACATGAGAGGCAATTATAAAGAAAAATAAGAACATAATTTCCATTGTGTGTATGTGTATGTGTGTATATGATAACTAATATTTGAGTAAATAATGAAGAATTTCTATTAAGGCATGGAAATAAACACCATAACTTTCATCAAGAAGTAGAATTCAGTGACAAGTAAAACAAAAAGCAAGTATATATATTATTAAAGCTAGAAAAATAACTTAAGATGCCTAGGATGATATCATATTTTGGAGTGTGAAAATTTATTATTTTGGAATTCATAAGGAGGAAAATGGTAATTGGTAGGCTTACAGGTTCTAGTAACTCAGGACGGAGTATTCAGATATTCCATAGAAACGAAGTGAAAACAGCCATATTACCAGCACAGCTTGATGCTAGTGTGTGTGTGGCAGGAGATATTCATGCTTATTTGGGAGTTTTAGTCTTCTTTTCTATGTACCAGAGTTTACTAAGTAAGCATGAGGAAATTAGGATTGCTAGAAATAAGATTCTGCATAATGGAGGATTAATTAGCAGATATATCAGGACCCAGCAAAAATAAAGTGAATTTTAAGAATGAGAGAAGTAGAGGAAGTAAATTAGAAATCTTTATTTCAGTATTAAGAATGATAGATTTAGGAAGCTATGGGATCTATGTATATGAAAGACAAAAAGAATTGTATAGTAATTTCAAAAAATATAATCCTGAAGGAGGGGAAAGTGGAAACAGAGGGAAATAAATTTGAGACTGAGAAAACTCTATGCATAGGAAGAGAAAAAAAATAAATGTATGAGATATACATGAATTTTTGAAAACAAACATAAAGGAGAGATAGAAAACAGCAAAAATCTAAAACCTCAAATAACCCCTTCCTTGCATGGATTATTATCTGTACAGCCTATATCGTCTTCTAAGAATTGTTTATATAGACACAATCCAGTCTTATTTCCACAAAGGAAGAAACACCCAATCATCAAAAATTCATATAAAATACTTTTCTGAGTTTCAAAACTTTTAAACAAAGCCCTGCAAAAGCACAGATTTGGGGTTAGGGAGGTATACAAGAGTAGAGCCACATGTGACTGGAAGCCAGGAATGCACTTCTCTGGGAGGATTGCACAGATATCCATATGCAATGGACAGAATTTAAAATTTTTTTAAAAACAGATATTTATATTACTCTAGACCACAAATAGTAACACAGATTATAAAAAAAAAACAAAACACAGATTATAACTGGAGATATCAATGGGTTATCACATAGTTAACCCATTTTTAAACCATACTTAACTGAAAACATAAAATATTATCAACACCAGAAACTTCTGTGTTTCCTGGATTCTTGCTACAGGTAACATTATTTTTACTTTGAAAACCAAAGGTTGGGCACCTGGGTGGTTTGGTCTATTAAGCGTCTGCCTTCAGCTCAGGTCATGATCTCAGGGTCCTGGGAGCCAGTCTCGCATCGGGCCCTCTTCTCCACGGGGAGTCTGCCTCTCCCTCTCCACTGCCTCTCCCTCCGTTCATGCTCACTCTTCTCACCCTCTCTCGAATGAATAAATAAAATATTAATTTAAAAAAAAAGGAAAACCAAAGGTCACTTTTCTGTTTTTGAACTTACACAATTTCACACTTTTAAGTATGTATCTCTTTATAACTGACCTCTTTCACTCAATGGCATATTTGGGAGACTAAATGGTGCTCTTGGATGGAACCATAATTCATTAATTTTTATTATTATGTAATATTCTACAAGTTAAATGTACATTCTATTGTTAATATCAGTTAAGCTGTTCTCCTTTGTAGGTATTATGTCTAATGAGACATAACATTTGGGGAACACTGTACATATATATTATAGGTATATTCCAAGGAACCTATCTTCTAGCTTATGGAGTGTGTATATTTTTCCCTTATTAAATGTTGTCTAGTTATTTTTCCCACAGGGACTTTCATAATTTCCTGACCCACCAATTGTATAAGAGGGGACATAATGATATATAGTATGTTCATATGGCAGAAAATTCAGTATTGCTATCAATCCTTTTAAAATTGATCTATGGGTTTAATGGCAACCCCAATGTTAGAGAATATTCACTGTCATATTTCAAAAATTATAAGTTACATGAATCAAAATTGTTGCATTGGCCTACAGCTGAAAAATACTTCAACATAACAGAACAGTGTCCAGAATTACGTGCATACATACTTATATGTATATACTCAATTTATTTTAACCAATATATCAACTTAATAAAATGAGAGAAAAAAATCTTTCAACATATGGCTTGCGACAACTAGATATTCCAATAGGCAATAAAAAACATATCAAAATGTATAAAGGCCACATTAAATTCAATAACAAAAAAAACAAATTTTAAAATATCAAAAAATTTCAACAGAGATTTCACAAAAGATGATATGTATTATTACTACATAACCGCAATAATGGTTAAAATTTACAAGAAAAAAACAATAGTAAGGATGCAAGGATTGTCAAAATATGGAGCAATTCGAACTCTCTCACATAATGTTCATGAGACTATGAAATTATAAAATTACTTTGGAAAATATTTTAGCAGGTTTTTTTTTTTTTTTTAAGATAATGTATGCTTTGACTCAGGAATGAAATGAGAAGTGAAAGCATGCCGCCTAAAGGAGACTTCTATGAGAATAAAATCAGAAGTGTTATTCCTAATAACCAAAAGATCTGAAGCTAAAGAATGTCTTTTCTCAGGTGGATAAATAACTATTATGTAGTATATTCACAAATATATATATACACACATATATGTGTATATATGCAGTATTGCACAATAGCTATTAGGTTCAGACAAGAAGTCAAATACATATTGTATGATTCCATTTGTATAAATTCAAGAGGAGGCAAAATCATTGAACTGTACATTTGAGATTGATTTATTGGGTAAGAATTATAAATCAACTTACATCAAAGAAGGAAATAGGATATTGTTACATAAGAAATTTACTGAAAATATTGTCATACTTTGATAAATATTTTGTATTTTTCTTTCTGTATGATTTATTTAACTTAGTATAATGCTTTTAAGGCTCATCCATGGGTCTTGCAAATGGTAGAATTTTGTTTTTCTTACAATTTATTCTCCATCGTGTGTGTGTGGATGTGTGAGTGTGCGTGTGCGTGTGTGTGTTTGACAACTTTATCCATCCATCCATCCATCAGTGGACATTTAGGTTGCTTTTATGTCTTGGCTATTATATATAGTAATACTACTTAGAACTTCGGGGGGCAGTTGTCTTTTCAAGTTAATGTTTTTGCCTCCTTTGGATATACTCTCAGAAGTCGCGTTGCTAGATTATATGGTAGTTCTATTTTTAATTTTTTCAGAGTCCTCCATACTATTTTCTGTAGTGGCTATACTAATTTACAATCCTAATAACAATGCACAAATGGAACAATTGTTCCATTTTCTCCACATCCACACCAGTATTTGTCATCTCTTGTGTTTTGATGATCGACATTCACACAGGCATAAGGTGATATTTTATTGTGGTTTTAATTTGCAGTATCCTAATGGCTAGTGATGTTGAGCGTCTTTTAATTTATATTTTGGCCTTTCGTACATCTTCTTTGGAGAAATGCCTATTCAGGTCCTTTGCCCATTTTTCAATTGGGTTATTTGTTTTTTTGGTATAGAGTTATATGAGTTCTTTATATGTTTTGGATATACCCCCTTATCAGATATATGGTTTGCAATTTTTTTTTCCCCATTCTACAGGTTTTCTTTTCACTTTGTTGATTGTTTCTTTGCTGTGCAGAAGCTTGTTACTTTGATATAGTCCCACTGGCTTGTTTTTTATTTGTTGTTTGTGCTTCAGGTGCCATATCCAAAAGAAAGCCATTACCAGGAAACATGTTAAGTAGTTTATTCTTAATTTTTCTTCTAGGGGTTTGTTTCATGGTTCAGGTCTTACATTTAAGTCTTTAATTCATTTTGAGTTAATTTTTGTGGGTGGTGTAAGAAACAGACCCAGTTTCATTCTTAGAGTTGTGAATATCCAATTATCCCTCACCATTTATTGAAAAGATTATCTTTTCTTCATTGAGAATTCTGGGCTCCCTTGTCAAATATTATTTGACCATATATGCTTGGGTTTATTTTGGGCTCTCTGGTCTGTTCTGCAGATGTTTGTCTGCTTTTATGCCATACAGTTAGATGACTAGCTTTAAAAATTGTTTTAATTAAAAAAAATTAATTCCTCTATAATTAACATACAGTGTTACATTAGTTTCAGGTGTACAATATAGTGATTCAACAACTTTATACATTACTCAGTGCTCATCACAATGAGTGTACTTTTAATCCACTTCATCTATTTCATCCATTCCGGCACTGACCCTCCCCTCTGGTAACCACCAGTTTGTTCTCTATAGTTAAAATTCTGTGGGTTTTTTTTTTAATCTATTTTTTCCCATTTTTTCATTTATCTTGATTCTGAAGTGACACATATGAGTGAAATCATATGGTATTTGTCTTTCTTTGACTGATTTCACTAAGCATTATACCCTCTAAATCCATCCATGTTGTTGAAAATGACAAGACTGAAATCTTTTTATGGCGGAGTATTACTCCATTGTATTTATATACCTTATCTTCTTTTTTTTTTTTTTTAGAGATTTTAAAAATTTATTTATTCATGAGAGACACATACAGAGAGAGAGGCAGAGACATAGGCAGAGTGAGAGGCAGGCTCCATGCAGGGAGCCTGAAGTGGGTCTTGATCCCGGCACTCCGTGATCATGCCCTGAGCAGAAGGGCAGATGCTCAACCGCTGAGCCACCCAGGCGTCCCAATACCTTATCTTCTTTATTCACTCATCTATCAATAGACACATGTGCTATTTCCATTATTTGGCTATTGTAGTTAATGGTGCAGTAAACAGAGGCACATATATCTTTTCAAATAGTGTTTTTGTTTTCCTTGAGGAAATACCCAGGAGTGGAGTTACTGTATCATATGATAAATACTATTTTTAGATATTTGAACAACAACAGGGACTGTACCAGTTTGCATTCTTACCAAAAGTGCACAAAGGTTCCTTTTTCTCCACGTCCTTGCCAACACTGGTTGTCTCTTGAGTTTTTTATTTTAGCCATTCTGACAGGTGTGAAGTGATACTTCACAGGTGATACTTGGTGTCGTTTGATTTGCATTTCCCTGATTATTAGTGATGTTGAGCATCTTTTCATATGTCTTTTGGCTATTGTATGTCTTCTTTGGAAAAATGTCTGTTTATGTCATCTGCCCATTTTTAAATTGGATTGTTTTTGTTGTTTTTTGTTTTTGTTTTTGTTTTTGTTTTTTTTGGTATTGACTTGTATATGTTCTTTATATATTTGGATACTAACTCTTTATTTGACACGTCAGTTGCAAATACCTTCTCCAATCAGTAGGTTGTCTGTTAGTTTTGTTGATGGTTTTGTTTGTTGTGCAGAAGCTTTTTACTTCAATATAATCCTAATAGATTATTTTTACTTTTGTTTCTTGCCTCAGGAAACACATCTAGAAAAATGTTGCTAGAGCCAATGTCAGAGGCATTACTTCCTGTGCTCTCTTCAAGGATTTTTTATGGTTTCAGGACTCACATTTAGGTCTTTAACCCATTTTGAGTTTATTTTTGTGTATGGTGTGAGAGAGTGTTCCGGTTTCATTCTTTTGCATGTAGCTGTCCAGTTTTCCCAACCCCATTTGTTGAAGAGACTCTTTTACTCTGCATATTCTTGACTCTTTTGTAGAAGATTAATTGACCATTTAATCATGGATTTTTTCCTGGGCTTTCTATGCTATTCTATTGATATCTGGGATTGTGATACCTACAGTTTTGTTCTTCGTTTTCAAGGTTGCTTTGGCTATCTGGAGTTATTTATGATCCTGTATGAATTCTGGGATCATTTTTCTAGTTCTGTGTTGGTATTTTGATAGGGATTATATTACATCTGTAGATTGCTGTGGTTAATATGGACTTTTTAAGAATATTTGTTCTTCTAATATATTAGCACAGAATGTCTTTCCATTTGTTTATATCATCTTTAATTTCTTTCACCAGTGTTTTATTATTTTTAGAGTACAGGTCTTTCACCTCCTTGGCTAATAAGTTTATTCCTAGGTATTTTATTTTTGGTGCAATTGTAAATGAGATTGCTTTCTTAATTTCTTTTTCTGGTACTTCATCATTAGTGAATACAATGGAAATAATATATAGAAATGCAATGGATTTCTATATATTAATATTGTATCCTGTGACCTTACTTTATCAGTTCTAATAGATTTTTGTTGAGTCTTTGGGTTTTTCTATATATAGTATCATATAATCTACAAACAGTAAGTTTTACTTCTTACCATTTTGGATACCTTTTGTTATCCTGTTTGGACACCTTCCAGTACTATGTTGAATAAGACGGTGAGTGTGGACATTCTGGTCTTGTTCCTGATCTTAAGGGAAAGTTTTCAGTTTTTCATCTTTGAGTATGTTAGCTGTGAGGTTTTCATATATGGCCTTTATTAGGTGGTAGTATGTTCCCTCTAAACCTATTTGTTGAGGGCTTTTATCGTTCTACTTTGCCAAATGCTTTTTCTGCATCTATTGAAATGATCATACGTTTTTTATCCTTTCTCTTGTTGATATGATGTTTCATGTTGATTGATTTTCAAATAATGAACCACCCTTGTATCCCAGGAATAAATCCCATTGATTGTGGTGAATGAATTTTAAAACGTATTGTTGGATACAGTTTGTTAATATTTTGTTGGGTATTTTCGCTTCTGTGTTCATTAGATTTATGAGCCATTAGTTTTGTTGTTTTTATATGTTTTTGGTATCAAGGTGATGCTGGCCTCATGGAATGAATTTTGAAGTGTTCCTCTTCTAGTTTTTGAAAGAGTTTAAAAATAGGTATTAACTATTCTTTAAGAATTTGGTAGACTTCACTTTTGAAGTCTTCGGGTCCTGGGCTTTGTTTGTTGGGAACTTTTTGATCACCAATTCAATTTTATTGCTGGTAATTTGTCTGCAAATTTTCTGTTTCTTCCTGATTAAGTTTTCATAGTTGATATATATATATGTTTCTAGGAATTCATCCATTTCTTCTGGGTTGTCCAGTTTGTTGGCATATTACTTTTTATAATATTCTCTTATAATCTTTTATATTTCTGTGGTGCCAGTTGTTACTTGTTTTCTTTCAATTATGATTTTTCTTGAGTCCTCTATCACTCTCTCTCCCTCACCCTCTCTTTTAATGATTGGCTAAAGGTTTATAAATTTTGTCAATCTTTTCAAAGAACCAGCTCCTGATTTCATTGATTTTTCTTTCTTTTCTTTTCCTTAGCTTCTGTTTTGTTTATTTCTGCTGTAATCTTTATTATTTCCTTTCTTTAGTTGGATTCCGGTTTTGTTTGTTCTTCTTTCTCTGGTTTCCTTAGGTATTAGATTAGGTTATTTACTTGATATTTTTCTTTCTTCTTGAGGTAAGCCTTTATTGCTATAGAGTACTCTCTTAGAATAGCTTTGGTTGCATTCCAAAGATTTGGGACCATTGTATTTTTATTTCATTTCTCTTCACGTAGTTTTTTATTTTTCCTTTCATTTCCTGTTTGTCCCATTCATTGTTTCATAGTGTGTTGTTTAACCTCCATGTAATTGTGTTCTTTCCAGGTTTTTTCTTGTATTTGATTGCTAGTTTCATTGAGTTGTGATCAGAAAAAATGCATGGTATGACTTTAGTCTTTCTGAATTTGTTGATATTTGTTTTGTGACCTAAAATATGATCTATTCTGGAGAATGCTCCATGTGTACTTGGAAAGATGTATATTCTGCTGTTTTAGGATGGAATGCTCTGAATATATCTATTAGATCCATCTAGTCCATGGCGTCACAGCCATTGTTTCCTTGTTGATTTTCTGTTTAGATGATATATCCATTGATATAAGTGGGGTGCTAAAATCCTTTACTATTTTTGTATTCCTATCAATTACTTCCTTTGATGACCAGCTTGAAATCAGGAAGTGTGATGTCTCCTGATTTGTTCTTCTTTCTCAGGAATTCAATGGCTTTTGGGGGTCTTTTGTGGTTCCATGTCAATTTTAGGAGTGTTTTTTCTACTTCTGTAAAAAGTGCCATCAGAATCTTGATAGGGATTCCAAGGAATCTATAGATGGCTGAAGGTAGTATCGACATTTTAACAATATTAGTTCTTCCAAGCATTGAACGTAGAATACATTTCCATTTATTTGTGTCTTTTTTTATTTCTTCATCAGTGTCTTATAGTTTTCAGGGTAGAGATTTTTACTTCCTTAGCTTAATTTATTGGTAAGTATGTTATTGCTTTTGATTCTACAATAAATGAGATCTATTTTGTTGTTTCCTTTTCAGAAAATTTGTTGTTAGTGTACGGAAATGACATTGATTTTTGTTAATTTTGTATCCTGCAACTGTACTGAGTTCATTGATTAGATGTAACTGTGTTTTAGTTAACTCTTTAGGATTTTCTATTATAAAATGTTGTCATTCCCAAGTGTAGACAATTTTACTTTTTGCTTTCTAATTCTGATACCTTTTATTTATTTGTCTTCTCAATTGCTCTAGCTAGGACTTTTACTACTATGTTGAATAGAAGTGATGAGATTGAGCACCTTTGTGTTATTTTCATGACCTTAAAGCAAAACTTTCAATCTTTCAGAATTGAGTATGATATTAGCTGTGGGCTTGTCATATATTGTCATTATTATTTTGATAACTTTTCTCTCTATATCTAATTTTTAAGAGTTTTTTTTTGTGAATGCATGTTGAATTTTGTCAAAATTCTTTTTTTTTGTATCTATTGAGATGATTATATGATTTTTTTCTTTCATTCAATTAATGTGATGTGTCACATTGGTTTGTGTATGTTGAAATATTCTAGCATCCTAGGGATAATCTCACTTGATTATCGTGAGTGATCCTTTTAATGTGCTGTGTAATTCAGTTTTCTGTTATTTAATTGAGAATTTTTGCATTTATATTCATCAGTGATATAGGTCTGTCATTTTCTTTTCTAGTAGTTTTCTTCTCTGACTTTGATATCAGAATCGTACTGTCCTACTAAAATGAGTTTGGGACTGTTCTTTCCTATTCAATTTTTTGCAAGTGTTTAAGAAGGATTGGTGTTGATTCTTCTTTAGATATTTGGAAGAATTCACCAGGAAAGCCATCTGGTCCTCAGCTTTTCTTTGTTGGGTGATTTTTGATTACTGATGCAATCTTCTTACTAGTAATTGGTTTATTCAGATTTTCTGTTTGTTTGTTTGTTTGTTTGTTTTTTCCAGATACAGTCTTACTAAGTTGTGTGTTTCTAAGAATTTTTTTTTTCATTTCTTTTACGTGGTCCAATTTGTTGGTATTTAATTACTTGTTATATTCTCTTAGGATTCTTCAGGTTTCCATGGTATCAGTTATATTAACTTTTTAACTTATAATTTTGCTCATTTAGGTCTTTTCTCTTTTTTATCTTTGATTAGTGTAACCAAGAGCTGTCAATTTTGTCTTCAAACAACTAACTCTTTGTTTGGTTATTCTTTTCTATTGTTTTTCTGTTGTATATTTAATTTATTTCTGCTCTAATTTTATTATTTTCTTTCTTCTGCCAACTTTGGTCTTTATTCTTTTTCTCGTTCTTGAATGAATAAATTTAGGTTGTTTATTTGAGATCTTTCGTATTCCTTAATGTAGGTGTTTATTGCTGTGAACTTCCCTCTTAGAATTGCTTTCACTGCACCCTCCAAGTTCAGGTATCTTTTGTTTCCATTTTTGTTTGCTTCAAGAAACTTTTAAATTTCCTCTTTACTTTCTTTTTTGATCCATTTGCTGTTCAGGAGACTATTGTCTAACTTCTATGTTTGTCAATTTTCCATATTTCCTCTTATTATTGATTTCTTGTTTTAGGGCATTGTGGTCACAGAAGATATTTGGTATAATTTCAGTCTCTTGAATTTGTACAGACTTTGTTTCATGGCCTAATGTATGGTTTGTTTTAGAAAATATTTCCTATATAGTTGAGAATCTTTATTTTGAGTACTCTTGAGAACCTATATACTTTATCCCTTTATTTTGCTGTTGTTTGATAGAATATTTTGCATATGTACATTTGGTCTACAGTGTTGTTCAATTCCATGGTTTCATTATCAATTCCCTGTCTGTATGATATATCCATTGTTGAGAGTGGGATTTTAAATTCTCCCAACTATTATTCAATTACTGTTTATTTCTCCTTTTTATTTTTTAGCTGTGTTTATTTCTTGCTTTATATATTTAGGTGGTTCAAGATTGCATAAATATTTACAATTATTATATCTTCTTGATATTTCAACCTCTTTATAATTATATAATGACCTTTTTTGTCTGATGACCTTTTTTGTCTCGTTTTACCATTTTTAAAAGTCTTTTTTGTCTGACATAAATATAGCTACCTCTGCTTTTTTGGTTACCATTTGCTTGAAATGTGTTTTTCTAGCCCTTCAATTTCAGTCTATGTTTGTCTTTATGGCTAAAGAGAATATCTTGTAGGAAGCATGTTGTTGGATCTTGTTTTTTAATCTATTAAGTTATTGTAAGTCTTTTAAGTGGAGAATTTCATCCATTTACATTTAAAGTAACTATTGTTAGGTAAGTAGTTATGCTTGCCATTTTGTTAATTGTTTTCTGTTTGTTTTGTAAATAAATTGTTCCTTGTTTCTTATCTTGCTGTCTTTTTTTGTGTGTTTTAATGTCTTCTGGTATCGTATACTTTGACTTCTTTATCATATTCTTTTGGGTAATTACTACAGAGTTTTCCCTTATGGTTACCATAAGGCGTATATAAAATATCTCAAACTTATAACACCCCATTTGAAACTGATGACAACTTCAGTAGGATTTATAAACTCACACTGTTTCTTCTCCTCCCCCTCACATTTTTTATTGTTGCTTTATAATTTACATATGTTTATATTGTGTAATAATATTAGTTTATTATAGTTATGGTTCTTTTTCTGCATTTTTAAAAGTTTTAAATTGGAGTTGTAAATGAAGTATGAACCACTATTACCATATTGAGGAATGTAACTAAGACTATATATTTCTTTTACTTAACTTTTTATTTTAACCGCCTGGTGCTCATTAGTCCTAGTGTACTCCTTTATCTGCATCACCTATTTCACCCATCCTCCCACCCACCTCCCCTCTGGTAACCATCAGTTTGTTGTCTATATTTAAGAATCTGTTTCTTGATTTCTATTTGTCTCTTTGCCTTTGCTCACTGGTTTTGTTTCTTAAGTTCCACATATGAGTGAAATCCTATGTTTCTGACTTATTTTGCTAGGCATTATACTCTCTAGTTCCATCTATGTCGTGCAAATGGCAAGATTTAATTAATTTTTATAGCTAAATAATATCCCATTGTGTGTGTGTGTGTATGTGTGTGTATACCACAACTTTATCCATTCATCAACTGATGGAGACTTGGGCATCTTCTGTATCTTGGCTATTGTAAATAATGCTGCAAAAACTATACAGATGCATGCATCCTTTTGAATTACTGTTTTTATACTCTTTGGGTAAATACTTAGTAGTGGTATTGCTAGATTGTGGAGTTCTATTTTTTAACTTTTTGAAAAGCTTCCATACTGTTTTCCAGAGTGCTTGCACCAGTTTGCATTCCCACCAACATATGCTACATTTTTATGTTTTTATGATGTTAATCAATATTCTTTTACTTCTACTCAAAGAGCTCCTTTTAACATTTTTTGTAAGGAAGTTCTGGTAATAATGAACTTCCTCAGCTGTTGCTGTTCAGGGAGGTCCTTATCCCTCTTTTGTTTTTGAAAGACAGCTTTACCAGTTGTAGAATTCTTGGTTATCAGCTATTTTCTTTTGATGTTTTTGAATATGTCATCCCACTCTCTGATGGGAACGGGCGTGAAAAATTTCTGCTCAGGAATTCACTCATAGGTCTTATGGGGTTCCATAGTATGTAACATCTGTTCTCTTGCTGCTCTTTAAATGCTGTCTTTGTCTTTGACTTTGGATAATTTAATTATAATATGTGTTAATATAGTCTCATGTTTGACCTATCTGGGAGCTTTTTAGGTTTCATGAATCTATGTGCTTGTTTCATTTCTTAGGTTTAGGAAGTTTTTAGCCATTATTGCTTTAAATATACTTTCTACACATTCTCTGTCTCTTCTCCTTCTGGAATTTCCATAATGAAGATTTTGGTTTTTTTTGTTTGTTTTTTTCATTCTGTTTCATAATTCCATAGGCTTTTTTCACTCTTTTTCATTATGTTTTCTTTTTGCTACTCTGGGTAATTTCCAATGTTCCTTTCTCCAGATTGCCAATTCTTTCTTTTGCGTGGCTGAGTTTACTTTTGAAACTCTGTTGAAATATTCAGTTCCGTTGTATTTTTCAACTCCAGGATTTCTGTTTCCTTCCTTCCTTCTTCCTTCCTTTCCTTTTGAACTTCTTATTTTGTTCTTACATTGCTTTCCTATTTTCATATAGTTGCTTTTCTTCTTCTTCTCCTTTTTTTACTTAGTTCACTGTACTTCAGAAAATTCTGAATTATTTGTCTCTAAGTTCATAGATCTGTTTCTTTAGGGGCAGTTATTGAGACTTTTTAGTTTTCTTTGGTAGTGTCATATTTACCTTTTCCATGATCCTTGATTTCTTACATTGGATTCTGCTCATTTGAGTAATTGGGCCCTTCTTCAGATATTGCAGGTTTGCTTTGGCGCAGAGATGGTTAATTCTTCACCAGTCACCTCAGTTTGGATTTCTAGGTGTGTCTGCTAACAGTGTCCTTGGGCAGGTGAGGCCTACCTACTACTACGATGTATTTTGGGGCAAGACAACTATTCAGGCTCCGAGGAAAGGAGTGGAGGACTGTCTGTCTGATGAGAACAGTTAGATAGGATTTCTGGCTGGGTTTCTTATCCAAGTGAGGCAGTAGGTTGTGCTCCACATTAGCCTGTTTTCTAGTCAGGTTTACTACTTGGTCACAAGTAGGCACTATATACAGTAGTAGTTGGGACTATGAATAAGCTTCCCTGCTCTGGTGCAGCAGCAGGAAGAGACCCAGGGCCTGTACAGCTCACTGTTTGTGGAGCCAAATTAGGCCATAGTGTGAACTGAATTCCCTGGTGTGATGAGGCCACCAGTTTCCCTTTGTAGAAGGGGAAGCCATGGCCTGTGCTCTCTGTTTAAGTGGCAGTGTACTTAGGGTTGTGAATAGTTTATGCAGCTTCCCTTGTACTCTGTTTAGGTTCCCTGGTCAGACAGACTGAATACTGTATTCAGTGATGAGCAGGACTACAAATTAGATTCCCTGATCTAAGGCAGAGAGAATTAACTCTAAAGCTGATAAAGTTCTTTGTTCTCTTAATTCAAGCTGACCCATACCCCAAGTTTCCTGACCAAACAAGGCCACCAGCTTTGATCTGCAAACTCTCAGCTCTGCCTGCCTGCCTCTCAGCTGAAGTGCTGTCAGGGCTTCATATCTTATAGGAGGTGTTGTCAGCCCTTCTGGAAACACGGTGCTGGAAGCCCCACCCACTCTCCATAGTGGGTGGGGCTGCCATTTGTCTTCTTGCTTTGGGCAAGAGTGGGAGGGGCCATTCCAATTTTGTAAACAGGCTTTCTAGTTTAAAAGGGCCTGAAATTGTCCTTAGCTTTGGCTATGAATTAATCCCCCTGCCTGTGAATAGCACAAGAATAGTTCATGCCCAGTACTAGCTTTGCTTTGGAGGTGATCAGCTCTGCCCACCTGCCTCTCAGCTCAAGTGCCACTGGATTGCACTGCTTCTAGGAGTTGTCGCCTGTTTGCTGTTCCCAGTCAGATGGAACTAGAAGACTTTCCCACGTGGATGGGGCTGTGATTTGACTCCTTGCCGGGGCATGGGTAAACCCAGTTCTAGAGCTGGCAAAACTTCTTGTTTGAGCTAGGTATCCCACCAAGCTCCTTGGTCAGAATGTGTCCCTTTACTCATCTGCAGAACTAAGTCTACAGATGAGTAAAATCTGTGGTAGGGATGACTACTTGAGGGCTCTTGATCTGCCAAGAGCCATGTGCTGGTTGTGGCAAGTTCCTCCCCACTTGAGAAGACTATATAATGAAAAAAGATCCCCAAGTAAGCCTAGAGAAATACAATATTTAGTACCAGAAGAGATAAAAGTACTAAAGAGAGAGCTTATTTTAATTAAACGAAGAGGAAAATGTTTCAAGAAAGGATTTAAAAGAAATTCAAAAGTATATCCTTGACTTGAGTAGTATAAGAAATCATTAATCAGTATATCAAGAACTTTTATGGTAGAATTTTAGGGACCCTCCTAACTCAGACCTCAGATGAATTCAAGAAAAGCAATGACTTTGTAGGTTCTTTGAATTTTTTTATTGTTAAGATGGGTATCCTACTTTTTTTTATCTTTCTGCATCATAAGCAGATGTGAGAAGGACATTAAATATGTATTTTATTTGGAAAAGTGACTCACTGTTAGCATTAGCACTGTCATGAAATATACTTATAACATGGCAACATCTGCAAACTAGTCTGAATAATTTGATCATAACCAAGTCATTCTCTTACCTGCTCTTTTTTTTTATTTTTATTTTTTATTTATGATAGGCACACAGTGAGAGAGAGAGGCAGAGTCATAGGCAGAGGGAGAAGCAGGCTCCATGCACCGGGAGCCCGACATGGGATTCGATCCCAGGTCCCCAGGATCGCGCCCTGGGCCAAAGGCAGGCGCCAAACCGTTGTGCCACCCAGGGATCCCCCTCTTACCTGCTCTTATCCTGATTCCTAGAAATGATGTTTTGACTCCAAGTGTCAATATTTCCTTCCCTATTTTGTTTTTGACTTAACATCAATAGATATCTTCAAAGAAAAATACCTGTAGGTTGATCATCAAGTTTTAATTCTTTCAAGAAAATCATAGTACATTTTCTCTTTTTTCTAATTTATTAACTGGAGGATTTGGTAAAATATCAATTCTCTGAGAAATGCCAGACATGAATTCTTGCATGAAAACACTAATCAAGTATAGTTTGTGGAAGAAGAGATCGCTAGAGATGAATACATCAAGGAAGTGACAAGCTCAATTATTGTATGTATCTACCAGTGTGATACTGATGTCACTCAAGAAGATAGCAGTATTAAAGGTAGAAGGGAAATCGAGACAGAGATCAGTGGTTCAATGAATGAAATAATGACTGCAACATCTATAGCTGAGAGCAAAGAGCAAGATATAGCACCCAAATTATATTAGCCTTAGGTCTTATTATTTTACTTTTAATTAATAATAACAGTGAGGTAGTAATGGTCTGGAATGATAGCATTTTTAAAAAAAGATTTTGTTTATTTATTTGAGAGAGAGAGAAAGACAGAGAGAGCACACAAGCCAGGGAAGAGGCTGATGAAGAGGGAGACGCAGACTTCCTGATGGGCATGGAGCCCGATGTGGCACTCGATCCCAGGATCCCGGGATCATGACCTGAGCTAAAGGCAGATGCTTAGCTGACTGAGCCACCCAGGAACCCTTGGAATGATAGTATTGGTTTGCATGCTAATATGATGTTTTAGGAACTGTGTTACTAACTGCACATAGATTACTTCATTTAGATTTTCAAAGTCAACAAATTGTGAAGTATGAGTATTTGGATTTATGCCCCAGTCAACTGAAGGAGAACCCATGTGCATAGTCATTATAGACACTGCTTGAATAAGCTTCAGAGGGAAGGCCTGAAATATATTTGAGAGGCCTGGAAAAAAAAAAAAAGGCATTTTTTTAAAACAGAGCCAGTCTTCAGTTAATGAATAGAAATAGAGGCGGAAATCCCTGACATAATGAGCTTGGCAGCTGGTAGTGAGAAATAGCTGTGCAGGGCAGAGTTGGGGGAAAACAAAGGGTGATAAACTGTGCTCAAGAACATGCAAAACCACTTGGGAATAATAGAAAGATTAAGAATGGAATTCAAAGGAGTCTAGATTTTGAGTGTTGTCTATTGAAAACAAGGATAAATGGTCTGTTGGATTTAGTTTAATATTGGCAGTTTCTTTAAGGGGACTGGGCATTGGATCTAATGGCCTGGGGTGTCCTACTCAGGTTGAATCCTGAGAAGATACAAATTCAAGGCTGAATCCTTCATTTACTTGGCCTGCCATAGGGACAGTCCCAGTGGTTCCATTGTCTGCACCCAGGGAGCTCAGTCACCTGTTTATTTCTTGGAATATAACAACACTAGAGTAGCAAATATAAATATCTTATTTACCTGAATATAAAACACATGACTTGAATATAAGAGAACATTTATAAACTGAAAACAAAAATCAAATTTATTATTTTATATTTTATATTATTTTTTTGTTAAAGCTTTCTCTCAGTCGTCAAAGAAATATCTACTAAATTATAAGACAGCTAGGTGGCTCAGTTGGTTAAGCATTGGGCTGTTGGTTTCAGCTCAGGTCATGATCTCAAGGTCGTGGGATGGATCCCTTCTTGTTGGGCTCCTCACTCAGTGTGGAGCCTGCTTAAGATTCTCCCCTCTCCCTCCCCTTCTACCACTCTTCCCACTCTCTCAAATAAATAAATAAATGAATAAATAAATAAATAATAAATAAATAAATAAATAAATAGTTTTGTTTTTTTTTTTTTAAAGGAAGAAATATCTACTGAATTCTGATGATGGTGTCCAGACTGCGATTAAAGATGAAGACAGAGTTTAGGACCTTAGGGGCCTTTTAGTTTAGTATGGGGACAGGAGACAGATATTAATCAAATACAAATGAACATATAGTTAAAAACTGAGATACCTACATATTCAGTGGAGAGGAATATGCATCTACAAGAGCATATAACAGCAGCAAGATGAAAAGGAATACCCTTGGGGGAGTAACAGAAGCATCCCCGAGAAAATTGTTCCTAGTAAGATCTGAAGAATTGAGAATTCTTAATTATACACAAGTGGCTGGAGGAGGTCTTGGAACAGTGTACCTAGTGAAGGGCACAGATTCCCCAAAAAACCTGGAATGGGAGGAAACTTGACATTTTAGACATTTGAACTGGGCTGGGGCTAGAAGTGCTTCTTTCTAGAGTGTTTTCTAGTTGATACTGGGGAGATAGAGATAGCCTGCAGAGCCTGATATGCCATGTTCAGCATTGTGGTCTCTTTCCCCAAGAGCAATTGGAAGCCAGTACAGGATTTTAGGAAGAACCGACATGGTTATGCTTGCATTTTGAAAAGATAACTTCGCACTACAGATTGATGGAGAGCAAAGCTGGATGCCAGGAGACTAATTAGAAGGCTGTTATAGCCCAGGCCAAAGATGATAGTAACTTGGACCTCTGCGTTGGCAGAAGTGATGGAGATAATTGGACAATTTGAGATATGTCAATAAGAACTGACATTCTGAATTCTATTAAAACTTTTCCAGATAGTTTCAATAGCACATTGGTATTTTGAAATATTAATACTTTGAGCTTTTCATGTAAGTTCATTTTTTCTCCCTTATTTAAATAACATCTCTGTCAAACACAATACTAAGATTTAATTGTAGTTGTCTTTTCATTGAATCAAATTAAAGTTATATTACTTAAGACAAAATATCAATTTTATTTGCTTCACAAATATTTCTTGATTATTGCTTCTCTCATCTTGTGTTTATGCACATTCAAATTTTCCCACTATTCATCCAAATGACATGTATTTGCGTATGATTGGCACAGTAGCTATTTCACATTAGAAACTACATATTTCATTTAAATGAAATATATTCAGTTTAGTTGATAAAATACTCTTATACCCCTGAAACTGTTCTTCTGAAAGTAATGTTTTGCTGAAAAATTTTGTCATTCCTTTTCTTGTCATCACTTTCTTTTTCGTTTTACTGCAACATTTACCACTTCATAGCCCATGCAGTTTTGCTCTTGTAGGATGGAGACAGAGTGTGCATTGCTCTGTCTGCACTGGAATGGCTACTGCCCCATTTAGTGAGCTGCAGACAGTTGGCTCATTTAGAAAGCATTTTACCATCAAGGCAGATGTGGGTAACAAAGGAACTAAGAGGCCTTGGGACAATCTTTTTTTAAAATTCCTGAGACATTTCCAGGAAATCTCATATAAAAGGATCCAGATAATTTCAAGTCAATTTTAAATAAAACATTTTTATAAAAGTGATTTTAAATGAAAGATAACTATTAAAAATACCTTCAGGAATGCCAGATAAACTGGTATTCATGAAAGAGCAAAGGATGCATGATCTTGATATTTGTGCACATGTCCTGGTTCTACCACTCTTGGTATATGAAGTTCGGCCAATACTTAACTTTTGCCTCCATTTCCTCACTGGTAGGATGAATGCAATACCATAGTCTGTCCTCACAGGGTTCTTGAAAAGAGTAAAAGAAACCGTGGACTTGTAAAGTAGTCTTTAAAACTGGTATTCCTCACTTATCATGCATTTGGAGGCTTTACATTTTTCATAGTATTTTATGCAAAATTATGAACTTTTGTGCATTTTCTTGTACAGAGCATTCATTAAATTGTCAAATTAATCCCTAATCACCCACCATCAAATATTAACTACTCACAGCAGTGCTAGATATTGTCATCACTCATCATTATGTCACTATTGAGAAAAACTGGTGCAACAAAAGGATCAGAAACTTAGGAGGCATACGTGCCTGGAGATGAACTCAGACAGGTCACATGTGTGTTCAGTAGGAATGGGTTCGCCTCTCTGTGGCCCAAATTTTTCATTCTTTTTTTTTTTTTTTAAGATTTTATTTATTTATTCATGAGAGACACAGAGAGAGAGAGAGAGAGAGAGAGACAGGCAGAGGGAGAAGCAGGCTCCACCCAGGGAGCTCCCTAAGGGAACCTGATGTGGAACTCAGTCCCAGGACCCTGGGATCATGTATTGAGCCAGAGGCAAACAGACAATCATTGAGCCACCCAGGCATCCCTTGACATAGCATTCTTGATAATGTTCTTTCCTAGAAAGTTCTACATCCTTTACTGTTACTTAACCCAGTGTAACGTTTCAAATTAACAACAGCATGGCAGGAGTATAAATAACAGCAATATATTCACAACTGATACACAGTGCTTAGCCATGGAACACAAAGTGCTTCATAGGTATACATACTCACACTCTCTAAATTGGTAAGTGGATGTAAATAATTGTTACCCATTTGTAAATGAAGGTGCCCAGAGGCACAGGATTAGTTAGTTGACTTGCCTGTGGCAGAAATTGTTCTCTATTCACCAGCAACCTTTTCATCCTTTTCTGTTTCCTTCACCACACAGCAGATTTCATTTCCCAAACTCTTCTCCCTTAAGTATGGCTCTCTGACCCAATTTTGGCCAGTGGAATGTCGGCAGAAGCGATGCGTACTTCCCACAGGTCATGGTTTTAACAAGCATGTTCGTCTTTGACTCCCTTTTTCCCCTCCGGTTGTCTGGGTGCAGGCAACTGTGAGGCTGTGGAGAATGGCAGAGACCCAAGATGGAAGGAGTTGGTATCTTGAATCACCACAAAGAGAAATGCTGCTGGCTGTCCAAGGCGTCCTTCTCAGACAGTTATGTGAAGAGTAGAGTCCATCGGGTTTGAGAAATTATGTACTTTGGGGTGTTTTTGTTACCTTCGCTGAGCCCATCCCAAATAATTATACTGCTCTAGATTATTTAGAAAGTCAGCAATAAAACTTCAGTCTTCTGGAATAGAATTAAAATTAAGCATATGATTTACCAGAACACTGCTTAATGCTTTTTTTTTTTTTTTTTTTTTTTAAGATTTCATTTATTTTAGAGAGAGAGCACGAGCAGGGGGAAGGGCAGAATGAGAGGGAGAAACAGACTCCACACTGAGCAGGGAGCCAGATGCGGGGCTTGATCCTAGGACCCTGGGATCCTGAAGGCAGACACTTAACCAAGTGAGCCCCCCTGCTTAGTACTTTGCAATAACTCAAGATTTTTTTTTTCTTTTGGGAATTACAGAGTAGGAACTCAATATTGGCTCCTTTGTTTCTCCCCTTGTATTTATTGATAAACATTCTGAGAGGTTTGTAATAGTAACAATTTAGAATAAGTGAAATTTTTCTATATTAGTTTTTTTTTTAATATAAGGGACGTATCTTGTATGATTCAGCAACTAACCAGAGAACTATGAAATATGGGACATCTGCTAGAATTATGTTTAAACCTAAGTTGTTATTTATTAAAGTTTATAAAGTTTTTCCTAATGTCTGAAGAATGTAGGTCATCTTCATATGCAGAATCCATTTCTGGGACAGAAGCTCTTTTGTATTTTTTCTCTTTGTGAACTTGTCATTATAAGTTAATTTATATATTCATTGTTTATAAATTTATGATTTGCATGAGTTTATACATTCATTTAGACTCTTTGATTGCAATGCAATGTTGTCTAGTAAATAATTTTATATCTTGAATAGTTAGATAACACCTTTAAGATAAATTTTTATAGTGACCAAAATAGAACCATGGACTTGTGGGACTTCATGTCTTTTTTTTTTTTTTTTAATTTTTATTTATTTATGATAGGCACACAGTGAGAGAGAGAGAGGCAGAGACACAGGCAGAGGGAGAAGCAGGCTCCATGCACCGGGAGCCTGACGTGGGATTTGATCCTGGGTCTCCAGGATCGCGCCCTGGGCCAAAGGCAGGCGCTAAACCGCTGCGCCACACAGGGATCCCCATGGGACTTCATGTCTCCACACAGGGATCCCCATGGGACTTCATGTCTAACAGGAGGATACGGCCATAGGAAAATTTAGCAGATATATTTATTTATCTTGTACTTGTTAACATTAGTAGGGCCTTGTATTTGCAGAGTTGGAACAAAGCTTAAACCCTGTGCTCCAAATTTTCTAATACGTATGGAGGGTCATAATGGATGTATTGTGAAGTACTCAGAGTTACAGCTTACCAGAAGCTGAGCCTTGTCTATCACATGGCTAGCACTGATGTACTGCTTAGTATATGCTAGGCTTTGGACTTAGTCCATCATTTCATCTTTTTTCATTTTTGCCGACACACCATGAGGTAATTTTATCCCCACGTTATAGCTAAAGAACACAAATTTCTGGAAGATAGTGATATAAGACCACAAAACTCCCAAAGGGTAGAATCTGGATTCAGAGTCAGGGTCTGTTTAAGTTTAGACTTGTGCTATTGACTACTGTGTAGTACACTAAACCTTGGTCCACTCCAGTTTCTGTCTACTGGGTTTGTATTATAAACAGACTACATTTTGTTATGTATTTTATTCTACTTTGTAGGCATGGATAGTAGCTGCAAGCTAAATAAGTGACCATCGACAACAGTGGCCACGGGTAATTGAAGGGCTCTTTAGTGTTCCATTTTGCTATTCCCTGGTTTTGAGAACATACGGCAAAGGTAATGGTTATGTTTTCTTTCAAGTAGATTGAAGGGCCAAATGGGAAATAGCTTGAGTTCAGGGGTGTTTCCATAATTTTTTTAACCTGATATACAAAATCCTTCCCTTTATTCAGAAGGATTCTCTCATATGAATAAAATAATTTCATTTTCCTTTTTTGGTTTAATATATAATACTCTGTTTAGCTATGTGTGAATCTTGTTGCATTTGTTTTTATTAATTAATCTTGTTATGTTTATTCTTTCATCTTGTTATGTTTTTATTCTTTATTCTCTCATCAAATGAGACCGTCACGTATACATTTAAATTTATCCCCTCAAAAATATTCATTTTTACTGAATAAATTAAATTGTGAAATCTATTTGTATTGAATATATTAAATTATGATTTGTAAGCTTTTTTATAAAGGAAGTCATCTTTTATTCTAATAGTTAATATGAATGACTGCATGTTCCCTAAATTAAAAGCATACTGATGAATAAATCCAACCAGCTCGCAGCAAAGTGCATTCTCATTCCTTCTCTCTACATTTCCTCTTGTCATTTAAGTGTATAAGGACATTGCTTCAGCAACTGTTTGCACTCTCCTTCCCTCCCTCCCTTCAGGCCCCTACACTGATACAATTATCAGTGTATAAGCACCCTGTTATATGTATAAGCACCCTGTTATATATATTGAAAACAAACACTATATTTGTTTCGCATCCACTTTCACTGATTTTTTAATGCAAAAATCCACGTAGGTATTATGGATGTTTGCTATTTCCAACTTCCCTCAGAATTCTCTCTTGAAACCTATCCCAATCAGGCTTATGCCACAACCACTCCACTGAAACACCCCTTATCCAGGTCTTCAATGATCTTTTCATGGCTATACCCATTGAGTAAGAGATTGACCATCAGTAGTATTAGAAATGGATGATCTTCCTCTATTGAAACATATCCCACCCCCACCCCCACCCCCCACCCCCGTTGTTTCAGTTCTACCCCTTTCTACTTCCCTTCTGCTTATTGCTTCCCATCTATCTGAGATGTACATGTTGGAGAGTCCCAAGGCACAGGACTTGAATTACTTTTTTTTTTTTTTTCTGCAGTCAGGCCCCTGGTACTATCATTTAATCTAAGAACTATATGCCAACCACATGTCTGTGTCTTCAGAATCTCAACCTATATGATTACCTGTGTGAACACAAATTTGGTTACCAACTGGCTATTTAACATCTCCATACAGTTGTCTCAGAGTCATCACAAACTTAACATATTCCAAATGGAATTTGATCTTTTAGTTGATCAGGCCACACATGGAGTTATCCTTGATTCTTCTTTTTCTGTCATATCCCATGTCCAAGCCTAGGAGCAAATTCTGTCGGTTTGATCATCAATGTACACAATCCAACATTTTCTTCATTGCTTTTGTGGTTACCACCCTTCTCCAAACTGTCTTCCTCTTTCACCTGGATTAGTTACCTAGTTTTCCTACCTGATTTCCTTGCTTCCTCCTTTGCCTTATATTTCCAACCCATCTATAAAAGTGATAATTTTTTTTATTTTTTAAAGATTTTTTATTTATTCATGAGAGACACAGGCAGTGAGAAGAGCAGGCTCCATGTAGGGAGCCTGACGCGGGACTCGATCCCGGATCTCCAAGACCACTCCCTGGGCCAAAGGCAGGTGTTAAAGCGCTGAGCCACCCAGGGATCCCCAAAAGTGATTCTTTAAAATATAAATTACATCACATTGCTTTTTTGTTTAGAACTTTTCGGATGTTCCTCATTTCACCCCCAAGAAAGCCTTTCCAATGGTACTAAGAGTTCTGGCCACCCTGCCTCTTTGACATTTTGTCCTGCTAGTGTCTTTCTTACCCAGTCTCCTCCCAACCATAGTGTGACTTTGTTGATTCTTGAACACGTTCAGCAAGCTCCTACTATTGTGCTTTTTGTACCTGATGTTCTTTCTGCCTTGGGTACTTTCTTCGTGTCTTTTTGCTCAAATATCTTTTTCTTAGTAAGGCAGTACTCAACCATATAAAATATGACAAAACATGCTTACTGACAGGCACTTCTTATCTCTCTGACTTAGTTTGTGCCTTATTTCCACTTGACTATATATGCCAAACACAGAGAGTTTTTTGTTAGTTTGTTTTCACTGTGCAATCACTAAGACTGGATACATTGTATATTCAAAAAAAATATTTGCTTCACGAATGAATGAAGAATGAAGCCAGTTGCTCCAAAGCATAATGATCTTGTGACCTTTTATGTCAAAGAGTGGGTCTTCAGTGAAATTGTGGGCTGTCTTAGATTTATGCCCTTTTGGCTGGTCCTCATGTTACTCCTTATTAAATTGATTCTGATGTAGTATCCTATTTTTGGCTACATCTTTTCACTGTGATCCTATTTCCATTTTTTGGAGTCATTCTTTATGTAGTTTCTCTGATCTCAGAATCTACACTATTCCACAAACACTGTGACTTGGACATATCCATTATGGTTGCTTACTAAGAAGATGCCGCCACTTTTCCATTGTTTAACAGCCAATGACTTTATACCTAGCTATAAGACTAGGCCTAAATTGGTCCAAAATAGCCATGGTAAGTTTATTTATACTGCCACAGTGCTTGCTTCAGTTAATGCAGGACTAAGTCAATCAGCTCATGGCATTTACATGGCAGTGATGATCATTTTAGAATGAAGTTCAGAATACTGACTGGAAACTCTGGCACACATACAGTCTCCTTCTGGGTAATATGGTTGGTGTTTATGAAGTCTAGAACTACTACTGCCTTTTAGTACAAGACCAGGAAATACAACCAAATGAAGAAATTAGCACATGGAAAAAAAAAAAAAAAAAAACCTGGAGAAATGAGCCAGTGCCCTGATTAAACTGAACTTGAACTTGTAGTTCCATGAAGAAATGATTTTCCCTGAATGCTTAGGCCAATATCAAGTTGTTGTTATTATTGTTGTTTTTATGTTGCTACCAAAAAAAGCCCTATTAAAATTTTTATTGTCTTGTTTCACCCTGTTTTAATGCCAAGAACAAAGTGACATCTATATTTACCTTTACAAGTAAAAGGAGTTATTTTTGTTGTTTTGTTTTCAGTGAAGGAAAGAAATTAGAATTTTAGTTCAAACCAATTTCATTTGCTTTTTCCAATAATTATAGACATTTTTTAGTAACATCCATAATTAATTATTTTCCCTCTTTGGAAGAAACAGTGATATAAAATTCTTAGCATATTGGAGATACGGAGATATTCATACATAACTCGGATTCATTTGAAGCCTGGTACAATCTCTTTTTAGGTAGAGCCAGGTACTATAGTAGGTGAAAGAAGCCAGAATATTGGATACTCCTGAATTGAAATGTCTAAATTCATTCTCTGCTTTGTCTGGTTTTAGTTGTGAAAAAATAGACATAACATAAAATGTACCATCTTTACCATTATTATTATTTTTTTTAGATTTTTATTTATTTATACATGTGAGACAGAGAGAGAGAGAGAGAGAGAGAGAGAGAGAGACAGGCAGAGGGAGAGGGAGAAGCCTGATGTGGGACTCGATCCCTGATCCCAGGATCATGCCCTGGGCCAAAGGCAGACGCTCAACTGCTGAGCCACCCAGGTGTCCCCCCATCTTAACCATTCTTAAATGTACAGTTCAGTGGCATTACATGTATTTATATTGTAAAACTATCACCAGTTCTGAATGACTCCAGAACTCTTTTCGTCTTGTAAAACTGATACTTTGTATAAATAATAACTTGCCATTCCCCAACTCATTTCCACCACCAGATGCCAGCTAGATAAATTATTTTTTAATCACATTGACTGGTGGCATAGAAAAGTGATAGATATCATATATATGTAATATTACATATATGTATGTATATATGTATGCATATATATGCATAAATACAAACATAAATTTGCTACACTGGACCACTTAAGTAACTACAACCAATTCATTCAAGACGCATTATTGTATAATTATTTCTTCCTGTTTATGAAAAATATAAACAGAGATACATAGGTCAAGAGAGAGCAATGGAGAGAACAGTTAGATTAGAAGGGTATTTAACATTGAATTATTAACATTGATTTTGGTGGTGTATTCAAGGTGATTTTTGCTTCTTTTTTGTAAACTTCTCTTTTGAGATTTTAGTTTCAAATTAAGCAGGTGTGATTTTTACAACTGGAATAAACTTATTTCTAAAAGCAAAATAATCTTGTCATGCATCCTCCATTGTTCTAGATATTGGGAGAATATTAAGTAATGAAAAAGATATTTGAAATGACTGCCTTTCTACAACAGAATGACGTGTTAAAAATTATCGGAAACTGAAACCTACATCCAAATAAAATTGAAAATAACTTGTGTTCGGTTGTATGATTAATGATTTTAAATTTAGTCAGAGTTTAGGGAAGAGAAAAATCAGCATGGAGCAGAGTATTGGAATAAAGGTTCATGCAGAAAGTGAAGTTTTTATCTTGGGACCCTGGATCTTGTGACCCAATGTGAACATCTACAAACAGGTTAAAAGGCTAAGAATTAGAATGATCTCAGAGATATGGTATTAAGATTCGTGAAAGATTTAATTTGGGATTAAGTTTTAAGTAAATAACTTTAAAATGATATAATGAATGGAAATACTTTTGCTTCTATAAATTACTGAGTGAATATGTAATAGGAACTTGAATAATTGCACATCTGAAGAGGTTATCAAAATTAGTAAGTATCATTTCATTCCTTTGCTTTTTATATGTTGATATTTGGGGGAAAATGCCAGACATTTAATTATTGTCATCATATTAAACACCATTTATTTTTCCAGATGTCAATCCTGTAACATGTATATGATCTCAATATTGGGATATTAAATTTCCTTGAGACACCCATCACTTATGTTTGCTCTCTGAGCAATTTGTTTTTCTTCTCGTCTTTCCTGTATTGTAAAGGAGATAAAACGAAAAAGATTTATGTCTGACTAAATTTTAGCATCTGCTCTATCCTCCCATTATGTTGCTATTCTATATATAGTGCTGTTGCTGAAATATTGCCCTTGTCAGCAAGAAGAATTGCTTAGCAATATGATCTAATATATTTCACTTGTTCTTAAGGCAGAGATCTTTGTAGTAACCACATTACATGGTCGTGTTTCTTGTAATCTCATGAATATCTTACAGAACTACCAATAATTAGAATATTTAACACCGTCCTCGTAATTGAGAACCTACTTTTCTTTCCTACAGGTTCTAAGGGATATTATCTCTTGGTCTCATCCAACTGACCATAAATGAGTGCTTAGGAAGGAAAGTTTTCTTTAAACTATCTTTTCTCCTTACATACATAAACTTTCATCTAACCTCCTAACTTGTAACTTGAGATAAGTGTTTTCACATTTGGCCATACATAATGTTAATCAATCTTTTCACCCCTTGGAAGTGAGTGGTTTCAAACAAAGGATTTCATAAAATGTTTTACCAGGACTGTTTATTAATGGAGTGTGTGTGTGCATATGTGTGTGTGCTGGGCACTTGGAGTCTAGTCTAAGAGGCAGATTTATAATCAAAAAAATAAAAATCAGTGTTTTAGGTATTAAAATGATGCTATAAAGGGGCATCAAGGCACACAACAAAATCAGCCAACAGAAAAGTTGTTTGTTATTTATTTTTAGATTCCAGGCTATTTTACGCTAGCCCTGGGAGGCTGTGTGTGAGCAGAAGGTGGGTGTCGGAATAACTAGTGAATTTTTCATTCTACAAACAATTGGCTTCTTCACAAATTCTAATCCTTTCCAACCTCACTTACTCCACGATATGCAATTTGCCAAAATCACCCTACGTGTTTTTCAATAGGATGGCCCCGGGCTGAACACCATTACCTTATACTTGAAATAAAGAAAGAAGGCGTCTCGGTCTTGAAAGATAGAAATTATTTGCTGTTTATGCTCTAAGGCATAAAGCTAATAGTATCCATTCATTTGTCCTTTCATTTAATATACTATGCGCTTGAAAGTCTATCCTGGCCTCATATTGTGCTTTTTTAGATTATACTTACCTAGAAGGAAAAAGCTAAATATTTGCCCACCTCTTGACTCAGGTAACTTGTTGGATTCACTTGACATTTCCCCAACATTTGCATACTCGCTATTCAAATTTTGTTTATTTACCCAGTATACTAGCAGGTTTAAGCAAAGATAAAGGAACACTTGAAGCCAAGGTTAAACTGATGGTTGTGAAGTACTCACTTGAGCCTTCTAAGGCTGTAGGTGGATCAGTGTTACAAAGACAAAGGGGCTCACTCACAAAAACAAAGGTAGAGCTGTCGCATAGGAATCTGCAGACTGATAGGCTCCAGCCCCTGGGCACAGCACACACTGGCAATGCAGAACCCTAAAAGACTTTCATCCCACAGCTATGCTAGTTCTCTAGAGGAGCCTGACAGCTCTCAGGGCCTGCTTCTCCCTCTGCCTGTGTCTCTGCCTCTCTCTCTCTCTCTCTGTATCTCTCATGAATAAATAAATAAAATCTTAAAAAAAATTATTTTGAGGAGCACATAAACTTGTTATTTTTTTCCAGCTTTAGTGAGGTACAATTGACAAATAAAAATTGTATATATTTAGATTGCACATGTGATTTTTTTAAAGGTATACAATATGATGATTCAATATGTGTATACATGGTGAAATTAATACATCCATTGCCACATAGTTACCTCTGTGTGTATGATGAGAACACCTAGGATCTACTCCTTTAGCAAATTTTAAGAACATAGTATAGTATTATTAAGTACAATTACCATGTTAGACATTAGACCTCTAGAACTTACTCCTCTTATAATTGAAAGTTTGTACCCTTTGATTAATATCTTCCCATTTCCCTCAGCCCCTGGTAACTACCATTCTGTTTTTTTTTTTTTTTTTTTAAGATTTTATTTATTTATTCATGAGAGACACACACACAGAGGCAGAGACATAGCAAGAGTGAGAAGCAGGATACAAGAATCAATCTCAGGATCCCAGGGTCATGCCCTGAGCCAAAAGCAGACACTCAACCACTGAGCCACCCAGGTGCCCCCCATTCTGTTGTCTAGTTCTAGTAGTTCAGCTTTTTTAGATTCACCATATAAGTGAGATCATAAAGTATTTATAAAACATTATTTTTACTCATTAATTGAAACATTATATAGAATATCATATGCTAATATTTTATAATTTGTGAGTTAAAAACAATTTTATACCTTTTCTAGACAAGTCACTTAATACACAGATGGAATTGACTTTAAAAATGCTTTCTTGCTTCTAATTCTAGAAATAGTTATATAGGGGCCCCTGCATGGCTCAGTCAGAAAAAAATCTGCCTTCAGCTCAGGTCATGATCCTGGGGTCCTGGGATTAAGGCCTGCATTGGGTTCCCTGCTCAGCAGGGAGTCTGCTTCTCCCTCTCCATCTGCCTCTCCTCCTGCTCATGCCTTCTCTATCGTAATGCTCTCTCTCAAATAAATAAATACAATCTTTAAAAAAGCATTTGAGGAATAGTTATATCAATTGTAGGATTTATCTCAAAAGCTATCCCAGAAAGACATACCCTATCACTTTTCCAGCTTCACCAGAATCAAACTAGACATGAACTCAGACAAATGATCCTCCCCTAACTGCAAAAGATTGGATGAAGCATCTTATATTTTAGCCAAATATTTACCCTTTGGGGTATTGAGGAAATATATTTATAGCCCCATCTATTATTACTTTGATTTGAGGCTCAAGTAAGAATATGTAAGAAAAACAATGTTGCTCATGTTACAGAAATAAAATAATTTTATGGCATACATTTATTAAATTTATGGTTATAAAACTACAATCTACCAAATTGCAATCTAGACCGAGTTAACTTATAATACCGCTCATAGTATTCGATCATTTATTTGAGGAGAAAAACTGAGTGTGAAGGAGTTTGATAGAATAGTTAAGTTTACAGATTATGTAGTATTATTCTGTATAGCTGATAAAATGAATCATATATTAAGTACATATATACACACAGATGTATAATAATCTAATTGCTATTTTCGCACACACAGAATTCTAAGGTTACCATATTCATAACAATCGCTTTCTTTTCTATACAAAAACAGTTTTTACCATCAGTATTTCAAAACCCCATTGAATGAAGAACGAAGGGCTATCTTATAGAACAGTTAATTACACACCAGCATTTTATAGATTTTGAAAGGTATACAGGGATTTTTAAGGAATTTGGCCAAATGAGCAAATAGATTATAATTTAATAGCCACTAATCATGTTTGTTGGAACTTGAACATATAATAGAAGTTGGAACATACGAAAAAAATCAGGAAGCTAATTATTATGTATCCGCTTATGGTTTCCCTTTTTTTTTTTTTTTTTTTTTGGCATTCTTGTTTGTTGGCAATTGTGTATAGTGTTTTGTACATTTGTCACAGCCTCTGCCTTCTCTAAGGCTTTTCTGGGGCTGTGTAATCATGTTTTCCTTTCTCTCACTTGTCCTTGAATATACAATGATGCCCTTTGCTGGCAGTGGCTATAACCTTTGATTTGAATGTCTTCAGGTTGAGCAAAGCACATTCCAGTCCCTCCTCCTAGAGATCATGTGCAGTGTTCCTCTGGATATTTGCTGCTGACTGTGGCACCTGTCAGTCACTGCCCTGCACCTTTCTCTCAGTGATTCCTCCAGTAATTGGCATATTTCACATATATGAGGGATGTATTCCTATTAGTTTCTGTATGTTTAGAAACTAAAGATAAAGACTTTGTAATGAGCAAGGATTAGCTAGTTATGAATTGTGAACACATGTGTTTACCTGATATCCAGTATTTGGTGAATGGCAATTTTTCTGATCAGTATTTTTTTACACTTAAAAAAATATGGTTCAGAGTATTTGTCATGTAGCATCTTTGTGAGGAACAGAGGAAATGGCCAGCACACAGTAGAGGCTCCGAGAGTAGCACACCTTTATCTCTATCCCCTTTTAGTCTCCTGTATCTGCTGCTCCCTCTTTTCTGTCTTATGCTTTTTGAATGCAGAGAATTGCATAGTAGTTGGCAAAATAATATCAGAGAGTAGCAGTATGAAGAGTGGTTTGACAGCATGGCAAGTCAATGCTGTGGCATGTAGTGATTCTTTTGTAGGTGTGATGTAATAAAGGCCTCGCTTAAAGCAAGGGTGATGGAAATTGCAAATTGAAAGGAAAACTATAAGAGAGAATAGAACTAACAAGACTTGCACAAGAACTGAAGTTTTAAAAAGAAACAGATTTTGTATGTTCATAGTATTGAAAGCAGACAAGTACAGCATCCTCTGTCCAGGGTACTATGTTGTCCTGTGTCCATCCTACTAGGGATGCAGTAATGAATAAGAAAGAGAAATCCTTGCCCTTTTGTACCTTGTAGTCTACATCAGGGGTTACCAAACATATGTAAAAGATCAGATACCAAATATATAGGCTTCCTTCCCTTTGGGCCTCCCCTGCCCCAGTTCCGGTGTACATGTGCTCTCTCTCTCCAAAATAAATAAATAAAATCTTTAAAAAATAAATACACCCAATATATGTATTTTCAAATAAGATTTTTATTTTTGAACATTAACATTTGGATTTTATATGATTTTCTTAAAAGTGCCACGACACACTTCTCTTTCACTTTTTTTCTCAACAATTTAAAAATGTAAGGAAACATGGTTAGCTCACAGCCATACAAAAATAGGTGGTAAAATGGATTTGGCAGGCAGCCCTAGTGTGCTAACTTAGGTTCTACTTTCTGCATGAGAAGTCTGATTTAGCTTACTATGATTTTGAGTGATGTGGGACATCCCTTGTGCAGATATCTTGAAAATATTTGGAAGGGTAGAAAATGAAAGGAACAGGATTAGATGTCAGCCATGTGGAATTAGAAGTCCAGTACAAAAGGATTCAAATTGAGGAAGAGGAGACAAATGAAGAAAAGGAAGAAATGCAGTGGAGCCCCAGTACTTAAATTTGCATTAAAACCAAACCACTGATTTGCATTCAAATTAAATTCAAAATAAGTTCCAGGAAAGGAGAAAATCAGGCTAATATTTTACTGAGAAGAAAAAAAAGATTTTTGGAAATAAGACTTATAATTTGATATAAAGCAATTCACTCAGAGATCAATAATGTTTAAAACAATTTTAAATTCATATTATCCTTTGCCTTCACCCTCTTATGGTACCACATGAAAAGACATCAAAAACATCAAAAGAGAGGAAAAAACAGCATCACCATGGGCTGCTAAACACTCTGATCTATATTTTAGACCTTAGAATAAAATTGAGAAAATCTAGTGTATCATAAAATATTCTTGAAAAAGAATCAATTAACTCTTTACTATGTTTTTGAGAGTATAATTTACATCCCAATCTTTTTCATTTCCTCATAGATTGCTGAGTGATTTTTAATGATTCTATTGCTTATTGAAAAAAGCCTTATTATATTCATCATCATACAATTTTTATTCAATTGTTCCCTCAAAGTAATATTATCCTTTCATCATGTTTATCCAGCTTTATAACCATCTTAGGCACCCCCCTCCTCCTCTTTCTTCAAATAAAAATGGTTCGTAAATCTAGAAACTGTATTCTTCAATGACTAACACATGCAGGGATTGTAGCTTTTGTTAGAAATTAAGTATACTGCATCTTTTTGTATCATCAGTGACCTCTTTTACCTTGAATTTAACTGAAGACAGAAAAAAAAAGTGATATAAAAGTCTTACTTTCTACCAATCTTTACTTGTCTGAGAACTGCCAGTGTCAGAAGAAAAGGAAAATAATCTATTTTCATTGTGTCACTTCTAATTGCAGTTGCCCTGTCTGAAGAGTGGTTTTGGGAAATAACGCGGAGAATGAACAGGATGGTGAGTAGGAGAGAAATTTGAATAAAACTACTGTAAACTCTTAAACCCAACAGGATTTTTATAGAGCCCATTAGTAACTGAGAGTTACTTTTAAAACAGACTTATATTGTAATAAAGAGAAAAGCATCTCCCCTTTAAAAGTTAGAGAAGCCAATTGTACTTTCCATTCAAGTATTGCACTTAAATTTACATGATAGATTCTGCAGTCCTCACGATAACTGAAGCCCTGGATATGATTTGAGGCTTAAAAAGCTTTGAGCCTATCATAGATGCACCTTTCTGTAA
The DNA here is from genome assembly GCF_053574225.1 of Canis aureus. Lineage (NCBI taxonomy): Eukaryota > Metazoa > Chordata > Mammalia > Carnivora > Canidae > Canis > Canis aureus. The sequence continues at coordinate 65,584,695 of NC_135623.1, read as the reverse complement.
AGGGCACACCATCTGTAAAAACCCTGATGCCATATTTCTAATCTTCCCTGACTCTGGCACTATTGGGACATTATATGTTCTGGAAAATTTAGTAGTTCTCTTGAAGACCTCAATATAAATCTACATGACACCAACACCTTTGGCTGAGAATCATGACCAAGTCATGATTTTGGTTTGTAGTCTGTGGACTTGAGCCAATGAAGTCTGATTTATGCCTAATTAGAAGGGGGTTCTAACTTCAGTTGTCAAAGAAAGCACAAATAAAAATGAATATATATCTGAACACTATTTGGGGAAAGTAAAATTCCAAAAGATATTTTAAAAATTAGAGAACAAATAAATCCTTTATGATACAGTACATGCTTCCTTCTTTAAATTAAAATTTATCATCATGTTTCACTGCACTTTGACATAAATTGTTAGATTACTGCCTGAAGGCTCTTATTTTGAAGCATAATAGGAAGGGTGGCTTGGGTAATACCGTAAAGATTTACCAAAGGAAAGCCATTGTTAGTAAATTTTTATTAATCAGCAATATGGCTGAAGGATTTTTGAAATAAAAGATCTATGTTTGTTTAAAAGGAAATAATTTGTTAAAGATTTTATTAAAGAAGGATTTATTATGTATTTCCTTAAAGAGATAACTAATCTTTGTTACTGAAATTTATGTTTCTATTACATTTTAAATTACCTGAGAAATTAGGATCAGCAATAGCAAGCTTCATTATACTGAGTGCACATCATCAGTTGCTAAAATGCTGAAACAAAAAAGAAGTACAGGAAGATTTCATTTGGTCTATTACAGCACTAATCATTTAGGAAACAGGCGGAATTATAATAAGACATCCACACTACCCTTGAGAAAGAAATTTTTTTGTACCTTACAGGAGATGCTATAATTTTGCAATTAGGCCAGAGAATTTTATACTAGCAATTTTTAATTTTTTTTTATTTTTATTTTGTTTATTTATTTATGATAGTCACAGAGAGAGAGAGAGAGAGAGGCAGAGACACAGGCAGAGGGAGAAGCAGGCTCCATGCACCGGGAGCCCGATGTGGGATTCAATCCCGGGTCTCCAGGATCGCGCCCTGGGCCAAAGGCAGGCGCCAAACCGCTGCGCCACCCAGGGATCCTCTATACTAGCAATTTTTTTAATGCTACATTTATTTATTTATTTTTTATTTTTTAATTTTTATTTTTTTAATGCTACATTTAAATCTATTTAATCTCTTAGGTCTAAAAATACTAACAAATATTACTTTTTTAGAAAGGATATTGGCTTTTGTTTAGATTAAACTGCTTGTTATGATGTGTCACATGTGTTTTAGGTTGTATATTATGTATGCAAAAGAGAAATTTGAGTCATAGGATTTTTAGGGGAATAAGAACCTTCTTTTATGCTTAATTTCATGCATCAACTTGATTGGGCCAGAGTGCCCAGATATTTAGTTAAACATTACTCTGGAGGTGCCTATGAGGATGTTTTGGGTTGAAAAAAAAAATACATGAATCCATAGACTGAGTAAAGATTGCCTTCCCCAGTGTGGGTGGGCCTCCTCCAATCCATTCAAGATCTGAATAGAATAAAAATGTGAAATAAGGGAGAATTTACTTACTTTGTTCAAAGAGTCTTTGAACATGTCTTTGAACAAAGACATGGGTCTGTCTTGTTCTTGGACTCAGACTCAAACTGGAACTCACATTGGTTTGCTTCTCAGGCCTTCAGACTTGGACTGGAAGTATACCATGGATTCTCCTGGGTTTGTTTATATATATAGAAATACACACACACACACACACACACACAGATTCATATTCCTCTCTACTCCCTTCCACAGGATTTCACACTGATACTCAAGGCTGCTGACATTATTCTGATAGACCTAGTAAGCAAGAAGAAGCAACTAATCTAGACTTTTTGGTAAGACATATCTGTGTCAGAGGGTAAGAAGTAAATCTGGCAAAAAGTCAGAGTCCTATCTATCTCAGTGAAATTTCTAGGAGTCCGTATTTCTCCCTCTGCTATGTCTCTACCTCTCTCTGTGTCTCTCATGAATAAATAAATAAAATATTAAAAAAAAAAGAAATTTCTAAGAGTCCAGTCTTGTAGGGCAGGTTGAGATACCTTTTCTTTAAAAGAAAAAAAAAATCTTATTTATTTTTAATTTGAATTTAGGTAGTTTTATATATAGTACAGTATTAGTTTCTTTTTTTTTAAGATTTATTTATTTACTCATGAGAGAGGCAGAGGATATATATATATATATACATATATATATTCTTTATTCTTTATCCATTCATTAATTGATTGCCATTTGGGTTTTAGGTTGTCTTGACAGTTTGACTATTATTGATAATGCTGCTATAAACTTCAGGGTGCATGTGTCCCTTTGATCTGTATTTTTGTATCCTTTGGGTAAATACCCAGATACTTCTAAGGTGAGATGGATTGTTGCATCTGGTCACTCTTATGACCAAGAAAAATAGGCATAATCTCTAATGGCCTTTTTGAATTTTCGAGGTAACGTATTTCCTCATTTATGTGTGTTATGATAGCCTGTTTATCAAGTGGCCAGAAAAGCTGCTGATTTTAAGTGGGACCTAGAACAAGAGAAGGCTCTGCAATGGGTCCAGGCTGCTGTATAGACTTCCCTACTCTTTGGGCCATATGATCCAGAAGCTCTAATGGTGCTTGTAGGTAGATGGGGATACTATCTGTAGCCTTGGCAGGCCCTTATAAATGAATCATGGTTTTATCCCTTTGGATTTTGGAGCAACGTCCTGGCATCCTTTGCAGATAACTACTCCTTTTTTGAAAAACAACTCTTGTTCTACTACTGGATCTTAATAGAGACTGAATACTAAACATGGATCACCAAGTTACCTTGCAACCTGAGCTACCTGTCATGAGCTGGGTGTAATCTGACTCACTGAGCCATCAAGTTGGGCATGCATAGCATACTCTATCACCAAATGGAAGTGGTACATATATGTGGATATATGTATGTGTGTGTGTTTGTGTATTTATATATATGTAGCCTGGGCAGGCACTGACGGCTCTCCTAGCCTTCTATAACTTGATGAGGAGTCTCCTATAATCAATTGACAGAGGAAGGGAAAAGAAGACTTGGGCTTGGTTTACAGATGATTCTGCATGATATGTAGGCACCATCTGACAGTGAACAACTACAGGACTACTGCTCCTTTCTCGGTCATTCCTGGACAGTAGCGAAGGAAAACCCTCCTAGTTGGAAGAACTTTGAGCACTATACCTGATTATTCACTTTGCATGGAAGAAGTATCTAGATGTGTATTATATACTGATGCATGTGCTTTGGCCAATGGTTTGGCTGAATAGTCAAGGCTTTGGAAGGAACATGTCCCCAAGGGAAATTGGGGACAAGAAGTTTGGGGAAGAGGACTATGTAGCTAGCTCTCTCTGGAGAAAAAACGTGAAGATGTTTGTGTCCTACATGACTGCTCATCAAACAGTAACCTCAGCAAAGGAGGCTTTAATAATCAAGTGGAAAGATGATCCATTTATAGGTGCCAGTCAGCCTCTTTTCCCAGCCACCCCTGTCATCACCCAGAAGACTCATGAACAAAGCAGTCATGAGGTCATGATGGCAAGGATAGAGACTATGCATGGGGCCAGCACTATGGGTTTCCACTCATGGCTTATCACTGCTGAGATTCGACTTAACAGCTACAGAGCCCAGCACTAGTCCCTGAGTGGCACCATTCCCAGGCATGATGAATTAGCTACCAGGTGGCAAGTTGATTACATTGGATTGCTTTCCTCATGGAAGGGGCAACATTTTCTTCTCACGGGAACACATACTTACTCTGGATATGGAGTTGTCTTTCTGCATGCAATACTTCCGCCAAAACTACAATTTGTAGATTTATTGAGCGCCTCACCTGCCACCATGGTATTCCACATAGCATTGTTTCTGATCAAGGAATTCACTTCACAGTAAAAGAAGTGTGGCAGTGGGCTCATGCTTATGAAATTTCACTGGTCTTCTCATGTTCCTTACTACCCTAGGGCAGCTAGTTTGATAGATGGGTGGTATGGCTTTTTTGAAGACTCTGGTAGTGTTAGCTGCTGACAGTATTTTGTAGGGCTGGGCCAGGGTTCCCCAGATGGTATATATGACCTGAATCAGCATCCAAATTGCAGTGCTGTTCTACCACAACCGGGAGTCATGGGCCCAAGAGTCAAAGGGCAGGCATGGGAGTGGCACTCATCGTTACCCCTAGTGACCCACTAGAAAAAGTGTTGCTTCCTGTTTCCAAAATTTGTTTCCTACTTGCCTAGAGGTCTTCATTTCAAAGAGAGGAATGTTCCACCAGGAAGTACAACAATGATCCACTAAACTAGGAGTTGATTCTTACCCATTTCCTTTGGGCTCCCAGTCTCTGAACCGACAGGCAAAAAAGAGAGTTACTGTGCGGGCCGCAGTGATCAATACTATCAAGGGGAAATTGGACTGCTACTCCACAGTGAAAGTAAGAAAGAGTGTATATGGAATTTAGCAGATCCTATAGGGCATCCCTTATTACTATGCCCTGTGATAAATGTTAATGAAAAACTACATCCCAATCTAGGCAGGATTACTAATGCCCCAGTGCCTTCAGAAAGGAAGTTTTAGGTCACTCTACCATGTAAAGACTCACAGTCAACTGAGAGGTGTGTTGAAGGTAAAGGGGACACAGAAAATAAGCAGTGGATTAAGGTAGTTCAGTTATACTCAGACGACCAGTTGTAGAAAGGAGGAGTGTAATTGTCATGAATATTTCCTCCTTTTTTTGTTATGAATATTTTATGTGTGTGTATTAAGCAAATTTCTGTTTTTTTTCCTTCTCTTTTCCCCTTATTATGTAACATAATATGTATCCATTATATCCTCGTACATTAGTATTGTTAATTTAACATCATGAACTTAAGTTCTAGATATCAAGGAGAAAAGCAGACTTCACTTAAAGACTTTACCTCCTCTTCTGGGGAATGGGTTAATTGTGTTTTCAGTTATAAACTGGGTAATTGTATCATGTTAGGCAGAATTAGGACCTTGTTATTATCATCTTCATTTGGAAATTCAGTATGGTTTAAGGAGATGTGTAAAGTACCAAGTTGACAAGAGGTGGATTTGTGATGACTTATTTTATATGTCAACTTGACTCGGCCACGTGATGTGAGATATGTGGTTGAACATCACTCTGGATGTGTCTGTTAAGATGTTTTTGTTTTCTTTGAATTGATAGACTGAATAAAGCAGATTGCCATCCCCGATGTAGATGGGCCTCCTCTAATTCATTGAAGATCTGAATAGAAGAAAGGCAGGGTAAAGAATTCACTTTTTGCAGATGTTTTCAAGCTGGGACTTTGGGTTCTCCTGCTTTCAGACTCTGACTCATACTTGAAATGACACCATCAGCTTTCCTGATTCTCAGGCCTTTGGACTCTGATTGAAATTATACCATGGGCTTTTCTTGTTTTTTGCTTGCCAACTGCAGATCTTGGGACTTTTTTGCCTCTATAAGCAATTTCTTATAATAAATCAGTCTGTCTCTCTCTCTCGGATATATATATTCTTTTTTTTTCCTGGAGAACCCTAGGCTCATACCACCTATTTTGAGACTTCTTGAAGAACTTTCATTAGTTAATGAGGAATTTAATGCCCTTCACTGAGGACATCTCAGAAATATTTTGAGTATTTCTATAAGATACAGAACTAGTAAGCACATGATTTAGAGATAGGTTAGAGAACCATGAAGACAGAAGTGATCCTTGATGGAGAATAACTGTCATATTGGTACACAGGGATGTGTTTATCTTGCCCATGTTCTTCTAAATGGGGAAATAATATTCAAAAGAGGACTTATATCAGATTTTAAAAACTAACATGTCTATTCTAAATTATCCAGCTTTTTAGAATTATAAAAGAAACTTTTTAAATGCTAAGTGCATTTTAGAATTTTATTGTTAAAGCTAATGAATCAGAATCTAAAATTTAACTAGTAACTCCTGCCATAGAAATGTCAAAAATAAGTATAAATAATTTTAATTAACTTTTATTTTCATTTATTTTGAAGAACACAACTACAGCCACCTTTGCTTATTTGTCATAGGATGTAAAATACTGGAAATAATCCTTTAAATTGTTATTAGTTCCTCATTTCCTGAAGAATAAAATTTTAACTTCTCTAGTATCAGTTATAAGGCTAATCATAACCTTGTTATGTGCCCACTTCTCCAGTGTCATCCCTCCCCATGCTTTTATCCAATGACCCTGATACACGTGATTGCCCTGAATGAACCATGCTATTTTATGTCCTATCTGTTTCATCTGTTTGGATTTTCTTTACTCCCTTCTTAAATGAACATCCATCAGTTATCTGCTGCAGAATGTGGCCATGCAAAAATAGGAGTTCAATTCAGTTAGAAGTTTTGATTTATCAAGAAAAGTCTAGAATTTCTAATTTTTGTATGAAATCTTCTGAATTTTAAATGTCAACAGGTAATTCCTTCCTTCTTTCCTCCCTCCCCCTTCCCTCTTTTTCCTCACCCCCCATTCCCTCCCTTACCCTCCCCTCCTCTCCCCTCTCTTCCTCTCTCCTCTTCTCCCCTCATCTTCTCCTTCCCTTCCCTTTTTACATTGAGTGAGGTGAACATTCTTTTTGGCCAGTTTTAGGATTTCTAACTGGGCCAGTCAGTCTTATTCCATCTTCTTTGATAAGTGACATACACCTCAACTCTAAAAAGCATCATGTGACAATCAATTGTTTCTTTTACCCATTGGTCTTTTATTTCTTATCTCTTAGATAGTGACTAACATTCAATAAGTTTTTGTCAAATAATGTATGAGTTCATTTTGACTCCATTTTAATGGAAGAAAAATCTCAAGTACAGTGAAGCTGTAACTTGTGCACATTCATATGGCAAATTAGTGCAGAGATAGGTCTCGAATCTAGGTATTTTCCTAGTTCAAATTTTCCTGTTTTAACTCTGTTACTGTTTGTTATTATTGGTCAAAGTTTTTATATTTTCAAAATGTTAGCAATCCTTAAGTTTGTATTCAAATTAATCAAAAACTAATTAAAATATGTTTGCAAATCATATAGGCATATATATATATGCAATATATAATTATTTGATTTTCCTCTGTTATTTATGCATGATGATTGTCTTTCTAATTAATTAGGTAGGCATAAAATGTTGAAAGGATACATTCAGGCCACCATAAATCCTTCAGAATCAAAAGTCTCTCTCTTCCCTAAGACATGTATTGATAGAACAAGCAAGGGTATCCTATTCACATTAACCAAAACTCCTGCCAAATTGCCCTTTAGTGCTTCTTGTCCAGGCTTCTCCTATAGTTTAGGGGAATTCATTGAGTCTGTAAGCCCTGGATGATTCAGGGAGACGACTACCTTAAAAAGGGTATATAAACCTGATTTTTCTGATCTTGATTGGTGCCCCACTCTGAAATCTATTTGCATAGATTTTATGGAATTTTTAGAAGCTTATATAAATTAGGGTTTCCTTATATTTCATTTGCCAGGCATCATTTGAGATTATGATTTTTTTTTGAGAGAGTATGATTTTGATGAAACATTTTGTAAGGTATTCTCTGATTAAAGTCTAATGAGATTAAAATAACAAATATTTAGAATAAAATAAATTATGTAAATCATGAGTTAACCAATCTTTGTTCACATTGTAGGCTTTGTATTTAGTTTATGTTTAAACATTTTAATCAACTTTTAGTCATTTTTGGATACTTTTGGCTCATGACTGATGCAAATCCGTTTTTCTGACAAGAAGGTTACAGATACTTCCATTAATAGGTGTAACTATGTTTTCACTTCTGTTCGTTATTTGTAAATGTTTTGCCCATTTCTTTGCATGTAATCTCCCTTATGACTTAAAGAGATATATTCAAAACTACAGTAATATTATACTGTAGCTTTGGATAAAGAACTTTAACAAAAGCACAGTGTTTACACAGTGCTACTTAAGTCAAGCAATGCATACAAAAATTATCTCTATTTTCTGTTGTAATTTTCCCTTCCCAATTGAATAAATTACAACTTTGTATAGGCCCCATTTCAGCAAAATATCTGGACATATGCAAATTATATATAATTACTCAGGCAGGTTTAATTAAAACTGTTAGAAAAAAATGTTATGATAATTAAGATTACGTTTGGGAATGCACAATTATCTTTCAATTCCATAATAAAGTCTTAGTATTTTAATGAGTGAAGAGAAGGTGTCATTCTTAACAACAAACTTATTTATTGAGCATTTATTTTGAGCTAGGCACTATATGAATTCTCACATACCTTCACTCTTTCAATCTTAAACAACAACCTATAAATGTGTAATATTATTTAACTTTTTTACCGAGAAAGAAATTGAGTTTTAGAGTGGAAAGCTTGCCCAAGAAACTTACTAATGGATCCTGTAAGTGTTGCCATGTAATCAAAAAACTTTGAGAACTACAGAGAATCCAGTTAGAAGACGTTAAGACAGGAGCGCCTGGGTGGGGTGCAGGCAGTTGAGCTACCAGTTCTTGGTTTCACCTCAGGTCTTGATCTCAGGGTTGTGAGATCTAGCCCCACTTCAGGCTCTAGGTTCAGTGCCGAGTCTGCTTGAGATTCTCTCTCCTTCTACTCCCCATGCTCATGCTCTCTCTCAAATAAATTTTTAAAAAAATCTTAAAAAGGAATATATTTAGATATATACATTTTTAAAGATTTTATTTATTAGAGAGAGAGAAAACAGGAGAAGGGAGGAGAAGAGGGAGAGGGAGAAGCAGACTCCCCTCTGAGCAGGGAGCCCGATGTGAGGCTCACTCCCAGGACCCTGAGATCATGACCTGAGCTTAAGGCAGACACTTAACAGACTGAGCTACCCAGGCATCCTGATAGTTAGATATATTAAAAGGAAAAAAATATGCAAATATAGCTAATGCCACACAGAAATTCATTTATCATCTAACCTTTAGGATTTCATTACTTCTCATAAAAGCGTTTGGTAACTGGATATAGCTTAAAAGTTAGGCTTGTGAACTTTGAAAGCAAAATTAACCAAGGCTTTAAAGTGAAGGAGTTTCTGTTATCACATCTGTAAACAGGGTTTAGTGGGTCCAGTCGGTGTTGGAGTCAAGAATCTCTAATTCTGAATCTTAGGCAAATACTCTGGTCAATATGAAACCTAAGGTAGCTGAAAAGGTATTTTTATACTGAGTGTTTCCATTGATTTTTAAGTTCAAAACCAGAGAAGATAATCTATGGTGATAGATGTCAGATAATGGTTTCCTTTGTGGGATATTGACTAGAATGTGTATAAAGAACCTTCCACATTGCTGATGATAGTATTTCTTATTCTGCGTGCTGGTTATTTGGTCACATAGATTTTGTGAGAATTCATTAAACTGTGCATTCAGGCTTTTGTTAAATTGTCTTTATGTATGACATACATCAATAAAAGTGAAGGAAAATTGTTTTGATTAATAACAACAAACATATAACCTGGATATTCACTTAAAATTAGTCTAACAAGTTGTTCCTTTGCTATGTCAATATTTTAGAATGGAAAGATGAAACTTAAATATCAAAGTGAATAAGCAAATCAGTAGTAGTAATAATTTTGTTATAGAAAAAGTATTCATATTTAATGTATTTGCAAAACTTAAAATAATTTACTTAAAAATAGATTAATAATAACATCTACTTTAAAATGCTTAACTGAGGGGATCCCTGGGTGGCTCAGTGGTTTGGTGCCTGCCTTTGGCCCAGGGCCTGATCCTGGAGACCCGGGATTGAGTCCCACATCGGGCTCCCTACATGGAGCCTGCTTCTCCCTCTGCCTCTCTCTCTGTCTCTCTATTTCTCATGAATAAATAAATAAAACCTTTAAAAAAATGAAAATAAAATGCTTAACTGAGAAATTTGTTTATAATATGATTTTATTTTGTTTTATTTTTTAAAAGATTTGTTCCTCTCTCTGTCTCTCTATTTCTCATGAATAAATAAATAAAACCTTTAAAAAAATAAAAATAAAATGCTTACTTGAGAAATTTGTTTATAATTTGATTTTATTTTGTTTTATTTTTTAAAGATTTATTCATTTATTTAGAGAGAAGGAGGGAGAGCACAAGCAAGAAAGGTAGGAGAGAGAATCTGAAGCTTCTCTGTTGAGAAGACGCCCCATGTGGGGCTCTATCTCACGACCTTAAGATCACAATCTGAGCTGAAACCAAGAGTCAGATGCTTAAGCGATCCACCCAGGTGCTCCACAATGTGATTTTAAATAGTAATCTTAAAATTATATAACTGTATTTATACACATTTAAAAGGCTTGGCTAATCACAGTTATAAATTGAGTTTATTAGTTTTATAAAAATACTTAATTTTATAAAAAGCTTATTTATAAATAAATATGAAGTACTTATAAAGCAAGGGGAAGACGGTATATTAAGTACATTATTTAATCATTTATGTCAAAGAGTTAAAGACAACTAAAAACTAAACCAGTTGTGCAAAAAAGTGAGGTTTATTTGTTTTCTGCAACAAAGAAGGAAACTCCGAAGTAACTGTGGAATGCACTCCAAGATGGAATTGGAAGGCTTTTCTCTGAAAAAGGGAGCTGCATTGAATGACTCAGAGGAGGCCACAGGAAGTGGTGATTGACATTGGATTGGTTGGTCTTTCTGAGGTGGTGCTAGAGGCGACAAGCAGTCAGTTCTAGATTGATTGTTGCCACTAGCGAGGGCAGCTTAGTAAGAGGGTAACTGGTCTGTGTTCATCGTCCGGATGAGTGAATCAGAGCTGGGGATGTCATTGGTAAGGAAGCAGTAGGGCCTCAAAGAAGAGAGCTATTATGATAATGTTAGAACTGCTGCATGGCCTTGGGGGAAATATAGTTTGCCACTAACTCTGCCGCTTTCTCCAAGCCTGTTACCAGTCTCTTTAATGGCAGGACTGATTTTTCGTGTTAGCTGTCCCAAGCTGATTTTTTTTTTTTTTTTTAGTTTCAGATTAGCTTTTCCTTTCTCATAATACTTAACTATCCTTCTTAACTGTCTTCCTTTCCTCTCTTTCCCCTCCCTTCTTCCCTTCTTTTCTTTTTTTTGGAAAGGAAGGTAGAAATTACATCCACTAGCTCTGCTCCCCCCACCCCCTTCATATTTACCTTCTACAAAAGCAAAGCAGATGACATACCACTCTGATTTTTCTCCTCTTTCCAAAATATTCATGTGGTTCTGGAAATGTCTGGATGACTTATGCTCTATACTGACTATCTTTTCACCCACTCACAAGACAAACACTTTTAAGAGAAGGTCAAAATACTTTGTTCCATATCCATCCACTTACACACATCTAAATTCTAATAATAGTGATTCTGTAGTGAATTTCTATAGGACACCATGACTGACAATATTTGTCAAGTGCTCATTATGCAAACTATCATATTAGGCTCTAGGGAATTCAAATTTAAATAAGAAACAGACCTTCTTCTCAAGAAGGCAGAGTATTACTTGGATCCTTCAAGAAGCAGATGGATTCAGTAGAGGATTTGATCTGCTAAAGAAAAGAGAAAAGGGAGCCAGATAAGGAGGAAATGGTGGATCTGATATCTGTCAAGTTAAGAGGGAAGGATAAAGGACCAAGGAGGAAGAGTTAGACTTTGGCCAGCCCACAGTGGTTTGTTTAATGAGTCCTACATCTCAGAAGGGTGAACCTCAGTGTTTAGTCATCATTGGCTATGAGAAGCCTGAGTGGAGTTTGGCTTTGTTGACGAGAACTCACAGGTAGATCTAGAGGACACCTAATAGTAGCTGCTACTCAACCATGCTCTTGTAGCACAAGATTTCTTTTTTTTTTTTTTTTAAGATTTTATTTATTTATTCATGAGAGACACAGAGAGAGAGAGAAGAACAGACACAGGCAGAGGGAGAAGCAGGCTCCATGCAGGACTCGATCTCGGGTCTCCAGAATCACACCCCGGGTGAAGGCGGTGCTAACCTGCTGAGCCACCTGGGCTTCCCTGGCACAAGATTTCGATGAGCACACTTGCATAGCTGCACAGAAAACCAAATATGATAATGATCTAAAAGAGAAAAGTGAATTAATAAAGTTATATAATAAAGTTAATAAATAAATAATAAAATTATATAACCATTATGTGGAAATATAACACATGCAAAGAAAATTAAAAGAAAGATTAATTTAGTAAGAGTTTAAGGAAAGCTTTAAAGAAAAAAAATCAATGTTTTACCTAGGTTTGAAAGATGAGCAGGATTTCCATAGCACAAGAAACAGAAAAATGACTTTCTAAGCAAAAACCTCAAGACACTTAAATATAGGGTTGTGAGAGAACATTTAGCTTTTCGATGATCCCGATATAGAGTTATGTAAGAATTAGGTAAGAACAGATTGATAAGATTGTATCATGAAAATGTTAAAAGTTAATATATGTCAAGAAAGCAATGAATGAAAGGAGCTGTGTGAAGAAGCTAATTCCTGTCAACAGAAAGGGTAGGTTAGAAATGAAGAAATTCAAGAGGGAGTATAAAGCAGCTCCAAAGTATAACTAAGGGATGATCCAAAGGCAATGGGGATGGGGGCAAGTTGAAGATTGTCCATGTGGGGAGGAGCATGAAGCAAAGAGAGCAAGGAGTCTGAAATTTTCAGGAGCCTTGCCTTACAGGATTATGCAGATAAATAATACAGAAGAGACAGGTTTCAGAAAAAAAGATGTTCAGGTTTATGCTGATTGAGTTCTAGACTTAGTACTCAGTGTATTGGCTTGTCCCTTCCTCATCCCTATCACCGGGGATTGAATTATGGCTCCACCACATGGTGTCTGTGAGGCCATGGGCAAGTCTCTGAAAAACTGTGCCATAGTCTCCTCATCTGTAAAGTGAGAATAATGGTAGTGTCTAGCTTTTGAAGTTGTTTTCAGTATTTTATTTTTGAGAGAGAGAGAGAGAGAGAGAATGGAGGTAGAGGAAGCCGCAGAGGGAAAGGAAAAGAGAGAATCCCAAGCAGGCTCCATCTATGCCCAGCATGGAGCCCAACTTGGGGCTCAAACTCATGACTCTGAGACCATGACCTGAGCTGAAATAAAGAGTTGGACACTCAACTGATTGAGTCACCCAGGCACCCCATAGTTGTTTTCAGTATTAAATGATTTCATTGACTATAGTTATTATTATTGTTATTATTATTTTATGTGGATGCTCAGTAGTCCATTATGTAATCGGTTGCTTTTCACGGCATCTTGAACAAAAAAAAAAAAAAAAAAAAAAAAATATTAGGCATCTTTCTGAATTTGTACAACTTTTTGTATTTATACACTGATAAAATGCAATAACTCTATAGTATAAAATATACATATTTAATTTGAACATATTTACTTTTTACTGAGTAAATGATTCTGCTTTCTTAATTGCTAATCAGAGTTACTTGATGTGTTATATTTCTGCCTTGCTGTGTAGCTGACATCCTCGGGAAACTCAGTTGGAATGGTTACATAATAAAGACAAATTCCTCAAATTAGAATATATAGCAGTTTTTTTTTTTTTCAGAGAAAGAGACTATAAACACATTTTATGAAAGTTTTCTCTTCCCTCTCTCTTTCCATGCTAATCATGGCGTATTTATAGTTCATTCTCTCACATTTCTATTAAGGCAACAATTTTTCTTAGCAGTTTTTTTTTTTTTTGGTTTAGTTTTACTTCCTTGTAAAAAATATTATTTTCTTAATGCTGGTTTTTGATTTATAAATTTTGACTTGATCTATATGTACATGCTGCTGGATTACATGTATATGTAGTGTATTACATATTAATACATTATGTTACATGAGGATTCAGTTCCCTTAATTCACCTTGCCATTTCTCTTCCCCCAAGAATTAACCTCTAGGTAATTATAACAAATGTTAAATATAAATACTGTTAATTATAGATCAAATAATATACCCATTATCTTTCCTTTCTTTAAAACATGTTAAACTTTTTAATATTTCACTTGTTTTGTGGTCTATGTGCCTGAACTTAATTTTCCCTGATTTATTATTATTTCACAGCTCCTTATTCCCCAGAAGTATCCCTCCCAGAGAACTTCATCTTTCTATCCTGTTCCAATTTGGACTGTTTAGTCTTAAGCACTGTTACATAGCTGTTATCCTCAGACTCTCTTGTAATGTATTTATTGCATCGTGGATGTCATGTTTCTTTTCTCTCTCTCTTCTTTTTTTTTTTTTTTTTCTTCTTTCTTTCTTTTTTAAGGAGTAGTCTCCAAAGAATTACCAGGGCCTGAAAAGCTTACAAGTTTTCTGAGTACTTGCTTATTGAACATGTTTTTATTTAACTTTTACGTTGATGATTGACATGTCAGTTGAACATAACATTATAAGTTAAAATTCATTTCCTCCTAGAATTTTAAAGCCTTTATTCTCTTGTCCTCCATCATCTATTGCTGGTTTTAAGAATTCTAATATAATTCTGATTCTTTCTTTTGAATTTTCTTTGGTTTTGATATTTCTTTATTCCTTCTCTTTAGAAACTTCTTGCAGCTTCTTTTTATTCTCAAGATCTGATATCTCACGTCAGTATGGATTGTGGTGCTGGGGAAGTGTTTGGCCACTTGGATTTGGAGGAAGATGCTCTTTAATTCTGCATAATTCTGTATTGGGTTCTCTATGGCCAAAGCAATAGCATCACAACCACTTTCTACTCTCTCAAGTGCATGATAGAGGAAGAGAATGATCAAAATCCTTTCCCCAGACAGCTGTTAGAATCTGTCAATTCAATGAGAGGTAGTCCAGGGGGAGTTGCACGCACATGGGGCAAATGGTAAACACTTGATTCAGGATTGCAAACACTAAAAGCAATAGCAGTGATCCGCCTTCTATAAGATTCTTGATTTTTTTTTTTTTTTTTTTTAGATTCTTGATTTATAGTAACTACCAGGCAAGGCTTCTGAGGATCACCCACTTTGGCAGCTGAGACACGTGAGCAGTGAGTTGAGACTTTCAGATGCCAGATCTTGCAAATCTGCAGCCTCTGAACTTCCAGGGTAACAGTGGATAGCAAAAGTGGTCGGCGCTCATGAGAGTTCGGAGACTCGCAGTAGGTGCATGGAGAGCTTCTGGGTATCTCATCTCTTAGCCACATTTTTCTGTACCACTGCGCACATCTCTAATTTTCTGTATTGAAATATTTACTACTTGGAATGCCAAAGATAGCTTCTTTTCTTGAATAAAGTTGGCTGAGATACCTTCTTTTGCTCTTTCCTTGATAATCACTTTTTTCTTTTCTTTTCTTTTCTTTTCTTTTCTTTTCTTTTCTTTTCTTTCTTTTCTTTTCTTTTCTTTTCTTTTCTTTCTTTCTTTCTTTCTTTTTTTTTTTTTTTTTTTTAAGATTTGGTTTCTAGGGATGCCTGGGTGGCTCAGTGGTTAAGCATCTGCTTTTGGCTCAGGGTGTGATCCTGGTTCAGGGACCAGGTCCCACATCAGGCTCCATGTGAGGAGTCTGCTTCTCCCTCTGTCTATGTCTCTGCCTTTCTCTGTGTGTCTCTCACGAATAAAGAAATAAAATCTCAAAAGAAAAACACAATAACTTTAAAAAAAAAAGGTTTTAATCCTGGATCTCAGGACTCTTAAGATTATGACCTGAGCCAAAATCAGAGGTTGGATGCTTAACTGACTGAGCCATCCACGTACCCCTAGCTATCATATTTTCCATTTCTAATAGTTATTTTCTGATCTCAGATTGATTTCCATAACATGTTCGGTGATCCTTAGATTCCCATTTAAGAATAAAAAAGCTCAATGGAAGTTGCAGTGATGGGCCTGGTGAATAAATGGATTTTGACAGAAGTTGCTCAGTTACAGAGCTGACTGTCTTTTAAAGGATCCTTAATTACCAGTATTTGGAGAACTTTCTTGGCAATTCTTTGTTTTGTTGGAGAGTAATTGTCTCTCCTCTCCTAGGGGCTAATACCTGGCTAGAAATGTTCTGTGAGTTGGAAAGGGGAAGCCTGGGGTTCCCATTACTAAGTGTGCCAAATTTAAATAACCTCCTGTTTTCTACTCCATTACTCACTTTTTCCATCTGCCATAGTTGATATGCCTGAAAGAGAGGCATAGGCTGTTCAATTTCTGTAGAGAATAGATCACTAGTCTCATGTCTGGGGTGGCATACTGTAGGCCAAACTCCTGTAATTCCTGGTATTTGCAACTCTTGGGTCTCCTTTGGTATTTTCTTAAAACAAACAAATTATGGTTATTTCTTTTCTGCTCTGCCTCTCTTTTTTTTTAACTACCCTTTCTCCTTTCTATCTTCCAAAAATGTAGTTATCACCTCCTTTCCACTGAAGTACTTCTCCCATTTTATTTGAATATGTAGTTTTAAATCTTCTAAATCCTAGATTGTCTTTTTATGGAGGTCTTAGAAAGGAAGAGATACCTACATATGGTTAGTCTTACATGTTCAGTTGAAAATTCCAGAGCCCATTATTTATTCACTATGATACACTGCTTTACAGTGCTACTTACTCTGGGGAGCAGTAGAGGAAGGTAGAGCAAGGACCCAGCAGAACAGAGGTTAAACTTGACAAGGAACTCCTTTTCCACTCTACGATTAGTCCTATTTCAGAGCAACTTAGTGTAAATGCTCAATCTTACACAAGTTTTCTTTTTTATTCCTATTCCATAGGATAATTGGATGTAAGGCATCTGGTGGACAAGTCTTAAGTGATTAGTGTCCATTTTGTTGTGCTGTATTCTCTGGGCCTAGTTAACTATGAGGTGCCATCATTTGCCTGCCCTGGGCATCCAAACGCTGCTGAAGTCAAAGCAAATAAAATCATATGTGTTCTCTGTTCTCCTGCATCAGCACCATCAGAACCATGGAGGCCTTGCCTAACACATATCACTCTGCCATTTCTGTGTGGTTGCTGATGCCCCATGTTGGTATGTGGACCTTGGACAGCAGTTTCTAGCTGGAGTTGCAAATAGGAAATTAGAAGAGTTTTCCTTGCTCAGGTTTTCCCCAAGACTATTAAGATTTTGAACCTGCCGCTAGAATCAGGAACCTGGCATCTCACGTCCTAATAATACTATTCTTGACCTATATTATTCATTGATAGTAGAAGATGAAAGATTAGTTCTTTTTTTTTTTTTTTTTATTTATTTATGATAGGCACACAGTGAGAGAGAGAGGCAGAGACACAGGCAGAGGGAGAAGCAGGCTCCATGCACCAGGAGCCTGACATGGGATTCGATCCCGGATCTCCAGGATCATGCCCTGGGCCAAAGGCAGGCGCTAACCCGCTCGCCACCCAGGGATCCCGAAAGATTAGTTCTGTTTTCTTTTCTGTTCTTTTTTTTTATATAAGCATATCTCGTATACTCTGTATTCTATTTACGCATCACTGACAAACTGACAATAGTGTCCTTTGTTCTAAACTGCCCAGGACTAGTTTAAATATGCAAAAGAAGCTGAGAAAAGTGAAAGAAGACAATAAAATGAAATGATATAAAATGAGGTTTATTATTATATCCTCTCATCGTGTATCAGCTATTCTCTTGCATGCTCTGAGTTACACATGAGAATCAGGGCAATCTGTGAGCATATGTTACCTTTCTTAATAACACAGTATTGTACAGACACTTGCTTCTAGATTTTTCTTCACATTAGAGTGTTCCTCATATCTTTCAATTGATGAGGATTTGCCAGTGTCTTGGTTTTTTTATCTTGCTTAGCTATGTGGGGTAGTTTGGGAGGAGATGATAAAAAGATATTCGGCAATGTGTGTCACTTTTAAAATATACATAAAATATTATGTCATTTATTTTAACTTAGAAGTAAATATTTGGCATTTGACTTGTCTGAATAATTTTTGACAACTTCCTATAGACCCCACCTCTAATACTCTGAACAGAAGAGAATTGAGGGAGAACAGAATATGAGTGTTCTTAAATTACTTTTTCTACCATGTCTGTTAATTTTCTATAATCTATACTTTAGAGTGACTCCACTGAATTTCATTCCATCATATTCAATTTTGAAACCCAATTTTATTTCCTGTTGCTAATGTGCTACAGCTGAGTCACATGGAAAGAAATGTAAGGAGGTCAGAAGTTGCTGTACATTAACTTTCTCAATTGAATTGATGTAAAGAAATAAATAAGAATAGTTTCCCAACTTGAAAATTCTTTGTAAAACACTGCATTGTGCATCCAAAAATACATAATAGAATATACAATGATTGCAATTGTATGATTTTATACTGTTAGTATTTAAAGTGTACCAATACCATGGTACATTTTCATTCATTCTTTTTTTCTTTTTCATGTTCTATCTTTGTACAGTTTTGATCAAAGTAAATTACATTTCTTTCAGAACTTTCCTCTGACTTTCTAGTGGGCAGAATGCCAATATTACAATTTAATTAAGTAAAAAAACTTGCCTCAAAGTGGGAAAATCTGAAATACATGCTGTGTCTGGTAGCAGAATTAAAGTCTTTTAAGTGTAGAAGTTGAATTGCTTCTTTCCTAAACACAATATTAAAATGTGCACAATTATTAAGTCACAAAGAAATAGATATGAATATTTTACTTACATCAAACACTGCCTGCAGTGTGCTTGAATAGTTATTCCTGAAATATTATGCAAAAAAAGAACCTAAATTATTTATTGAACTGTTGAAGTGTTTAGTGTTTCTGACTATAACAAGGTAGTATCATTTATTCACAGTTGTCAACTTTGGTTTAATTCAAGGGTTAATTATCCATTTTATGATTTGTCCATGTGTCCCCCTCCTTCTGTCTGCCTGTTGACTTTCTTCTTATTTAATGGCACCTGAACCTTCATATAAAAGGAGCTAGAATTAGATAAAATGTAATATGCTTCTATTAAATGCAAAATGCGTCTATGAAAAGGTTGAATAGTACTAGAATTAATTTTTTTAACTTGGATCTGAAGTAGCCTGTAGTCATTTTTTTAAGTGTTGTATCGAAGTACATTTCTGTCAAAAATGCTCTATGAAAAAAAAAAAAAAATGCTCTATGAGAAGAATTTTTATCCTAATAATGACAATAAATAAATTTATTTGTATTCAAGAATGGAGATATATTTCGATATATTTAAGCACTGAAAACCAAGCTATTTAGTAATTTAAAATTATACATCACAATTCTAAACATGAGAAAATGATTACACTACACATATTCCAATATCCATGTGTTGAATTTTTTAGGGAATTTTAGAATTTATTTAATGTATAAGGGAAAATATAAATATTCTTGCTTTTTAGTACAAAGAAAGAATTAGTACTTTTTCTGTACCACCAAGAAAGAAATGAAAACAGAATTATATTCAATAATCATTAAAACCATTTGGTGACAGCTCACTGTTTGGATGACAATAGATTCAAACCTGGAGATAAAAAGTGAACTCCTGAAAATGTTTTGCATCTCTATTTACTTGCCTAACATTAAACAAACAAACAAACACAACAACTAGGTTTTCATAATGCTTTTT
Organism: Canis aureus; assembly: GCF_053574225.1. Taxonomy (NCBI): domain Eukaryota; kingdom Metazoa; phylum Chordata; class Mammalia; order Carnivora; family Canidae; genus Canis; species Canis aureus. Next base: position 65,565,128 of record NC_135623.1, on the reverse strand, counting down.
TATATTACATATTACACATTGTGGCTTCTGTGTTAGGTGATTAACTTGATTAAGTTCCCATTCCTTTAGGCATCTGAATTCAGTACCTTAGCATCAACCATTGTTAAATTGGAATGCCAGTCTTGTATTTGGAAAGAAGAAGGTGATTTGAAATCTCAGCAATTACATTTCTCATGATTTACGTCTTCCCAAATACTAAGAAATTGTTATCCTCTTAATGTTTACCTGGTCATTAAACTGTACACCCAGCCAAGAATGATTGTGTATCAGCTATGCATCAGCATCACTCTATGAAAAATTAGCTTATCTGAGTTCAACGTATGTCTTGAGATTTTATTTTAGTAGTTAATGTGAGAAAACTCATTTTCCAAAATAATTCCGATTAGAGAAAATTCGGTGACAGTGAGAAGATCTTGACTTTCTTTCTTCCCCACTCCTGAATCGATTGATATTTATTGTGGTAGGACAAGATTTTATACTTACCTTTTCTTTTTCATATTCTTCAACTGTAAAATGAATAAAGTCCTAATTACTACCTGCCTAACTTAAAGAGTGTTATAAAAGTTCATGAGATGAAAGCCTTAAAACATTTTGATGTCTTTAGATCAAAGGTACTTCATAAATATGAGGTAGTTTTATATTTTTAAATTAAGTTGAATAGTATATACATTATATCTAAAGCAGCTATACCTCATCACTTGCCACTCCTTATAAATACAATATAATCTAATTAGCACAGTGGTCCTTTTGCTTGAAATTGCTTTGTGAGATGGGAAAAGACAAGGGCATCCCTCAGCATATAGATGATTAAGCTCCTGGAATTTTAGAGGATAGATAGCCTTCTGCTCTTTGCTATGCCTAGTGTATTTGTCAGATTACAGTTAAATACTCTGATCCGATAGAATAGAAATGAAATGAGAGAAAATATTTTATTAATTAAAACAAAGGAGTATATATATTTCCTTTACTTACTTAAAAAATATGTCTTTCTCGGGCACCTGGGTGGCTCAGTTGATTAAGCTTTCAATTCTTGATTTTGGCTCAGACCAAGATCTCAGGGCCATGAGATCAAGCCACATGTGGGGCTCAGTGCTTAGCCAGGAGTCTGCTTGTCCCTCTCCTCTGCTCTTCTTGCTCTCTCTCTCTCTAAAATGAATTAATAAAATCTTTAAATGAAAAAAAAAAAAAGTCTTTCACAAATACCTGAAAAGAATAGGAACTAACTTGACAAATTATTTCATTATAGTTGACCACAATAACTGATTAAAGAAAAACTATACAAGCACTAGGAAGATGATTATTACCTAAAATGTAGAAAACAGGGTTGTGGCGGTTATTTGTCATGCTTTTGGTGATACAGCATCTAAGCCTTTCTTGACGTTTTGGGCATTCCCCATCGTGTGAGTTAAGCCAGAAGCCAAAGTATGCCAACTACTAGAGAAGTTGAAAATGACAGAAACTCACTTTCTCACCATGCTTTGCAGCAAATATGCACATGTGACCCAAGCTTTTCCAAGGAAATGCATTCACCCAAGAGAGTGGGAATCCAGTGTGTAAATACGTGTGACCTAGGAGACTCTCACCAGAAAGTAGTTTCCTAGGCATCAGTGGCAGCACTGGTGTTCAGAAATGTAGAATTGGCCATGTCAGTTTGAATATTTAGCATCTCATCAGCTCTGGCAATTATGTCCTCAGATTACTCATTACAGTGCAGATTTGGGTGTGTTCTTCCTGTCTGTGTATCCTCGAATTCACATTTCTAATTGCCCTAGCAAGTATGTGAACTAACCAAATCTGATTTTAGAAACATATATTCTGTAATCAGAAAGAGGGGTTCATAAAGCATATAATTTAGATTTCTAACTGAATCAAAATGGAATTAATAGCTATATGGTAATACTAACCACATTAAAATCCATTTAACATAGTATTGACAAAATATTGTTATTTTAATACTCAGAATGCAGTAATATCAAGAAGTTATATTAATAAAATTTCAGTACATAGATTGAATTATCTTAATTAGGTCTTAATAATTAAAGAATGTTGTATTTAAGTGGAAATATTTTATCATATTTTACAGTGGAAAAAAGAGACCAACCTCTGAGCTTGTCAAATGAATTGATATCTGGTTTTTCTACTGTTACCATTTGGCTTTGGGTAGATCATTTAGCCTTTCTTATTCTTGAATCCCTCGTATGGAGATTAAGGGAGGTACTATTTGTATTAAATGATTGTTGGATTAGAGGTAATATATTTCAAGTGCTTATCATAGTGTCTAGAGCATAAAAGGTATCCACATGATTCTATTATGTGATGTATTAGTGGATTTTAATGAATTATTTTCTCAAAATTTTCTTAGTTGATATGGGCCATAGCTCCATATGGTTCTTTTTTATTTTTTTTTTAAGATTTTATTTATTTATTTTGAAAGAGAGGGAGAATGTGAGCAGGGGGAGGGGCGGAGGGAGAGAGACTCCCAAGCAGGTTCCACATTGAGCATGGAGCCTGATTCTGGGCTCGATCTCATGACCCTGATATCATGACCTGAGCCAAAATCAAGAGTCAGACACTTAACCAACTGAGACACCCAGGCATCCCACTCAGTGTAGTTCTTAAACATGTATAAAATGGATTATGAGTCAATCTACCCTTTTATGCCACTACTTGATAATTATAGCTCCTGTTCTTGATGCTTTGGTGTCTCTGTTGTATTGATGATTATATTTTTTTATGTCAATCTGGGTCATACAAGAATAGGAGAATATTGATTAGAAATCTGTTATGTTGGGGCGCCTGGGAGGCTCAGTCAGTTAAGCATCTGACTCTTGATTTCTGCTCAGGTCATGATCTCAGAGTTGTAGGATCAAGCCCTGCATCAGGCTCCATGCTTAGCATGGAGTCTGCTTGAGATTTCTCTCTGTTCCCCTCCCTCTGGCCCTCTCCCCACTCACATACTCTCTCTCTCTCTCTCTCTCTGAATAAAAATAAAATCTTAAAAAAAAGAAACCTGTTGTTTAACTTGTATGTATTATAAAACATGAAAGACACTTCTGTAGCATGTGACCATTCATGTTTGTATTTTATGTCTTTCTTGAACAACTATGATGCATACTATAGGTTGGCTGCTCTACTGTAATTTTCCATTTTACTAGATTGCTTAAGTTCAAGCAGAAGAACTGAAATAAAGAGAGATGTTATCTGTTCCATACCTTCAACATTGCCTCTTCACAGTGACTTTAGATACCTTTTGATACAACACTAGTCTTTGATAGTTTCCTTGCTATGTCTAACAAGGTGTTTCACAAGATGTGCTGCACTTATCTTCTGTTTTCTGCCCCAGGTGCACCTATCTCTCTTAATTCACACTGAATAGTCTAGCTTTCAAGGACAGAAAGGATAAAAGAATATCACATAAGTATTCATTGGCTTAATTCTACATTTCATGTACACTATTGTCATTTAATAATACCAATACCACTACAACCATTATGATTCACAAAAGAAATTATGTATTTTTTCATAACTACTCCTCATTTCACTGCATTTTAAAGTAGTCATATATCTATATCCTCAGAGCATATATTCTCTATATAATAGTTCCTCTGTCTTAAAACCCTCACTTAGTTTTGGTACTAAATGCAAATTATTTATCTACTGTTTACAGTGAATCTTTATGTCCATGTCTGCCTCAGTCATTTTGCTTCAGTGAAATTTGAACTTTACTAGACTCCTCTTCCAAATTGCCTGCAGCTATATACTATACTTGAAAACCAGTTTGAATTAATGAAATCCTTGTTTTGTATTTTCATTTTTTGCAAACCAAACTATGTTTGTTTTGACATAACACATCACTTCTGAAAACCACCACTTTCGGTCTGGTTATTTTTGCTGTCGTTGTTTGCTTTTTCGTCTCATAAAATGATCTGATCTTTTCACTTGTTACTTAAATGATATCTCTCCTGTTCTCCCTCTTTCCACCCCCTTCTTCCTCTTTCTCTGACCCCTATCTCTGTCCTTTCTTTCTTCCTCCTCCTTTTCTTCCTCCTTTTCCTGCCATCTTACCATCTCACATTCTCTTTCCTAATAGTAACATGAGAATTTTTGTTGGTGTTGGTTATTCTGAGTAAATAGTACCTGATAGGGGTTTTTCAAAATGAATTTTCAAATTTTCAAAAATGTTATTTGAGAGGGGAGCTTCTGTCAAAGCTTGTACCATTTACACACACACACATACATACACACACACACATATATATATACACAATATGTATACACATATATATACACTGTGTGTGTTTATCTACATATATAGCTTCATTTTGCCATAATATTCATCTGTTTTGTGGTCCTGTCTTTCTGGAATGCTTTCCACATCTATGTTGTTATGTACCTCATTGTATTAGAATTCCTAGTCAATCTTTTTCTCTAAAACCATATAGTCAATAGTTTGAAACCACTGGGTCTAGTGCTCCCTAGTGTTTATTATTTTAATCCAATATATGGATAGGTTCTATAACTTAGTTCAAATTATCCTGAGCTATTCTCTGTACATACCCACCTTCTGCCTGCCCCCCACCCACCCTTCTCTCCAGAAAGGGAAAAGGAGATAATTAAATCCACACACAAATATTTCACTAAAAATTTTCTAAAAGGATGGAGACAGCATTAAATGTTAGATACATCTGATATCTCAAGTTTTTTTAAAGTTATCTAAGAATTGAAGGTAGAGGTAAGTGGTGAAGTAATAACTATTTTCTCAGTGAATTTTTTTAAACTCTCAATATCTTCTATTTCTTAAAGATGATATATTTGTCATCCCCTCCAAGGAAGAGTGAAAAAATATTGTGATCTAGATTAAGGAATTTCTAGCTATTATACCATATTCTTTTATTATTATTAAAGAAACTACAATTGAGTACTACCTTTCCATTGAAATTTATAGCTATAGCGTAACTTGTTATTAAAAGCAAAAGATGATTCGCAGGGGACTTTCTATGTTACATCTAGCTGGCATTTACATTGGTTACTTAACTGTCTTCTAAAGATGTGTATGTGTTGAGGAAGGAGGCAGGGGAAGGAATTGTCATGTGAAAAATTACTCTGTAATTTGATAACTATTAGTGTACGTATAGGCCACTTATACAACTTTTCTCTGAGGTCGGGAATAATGATCTGAGTTGCTATTCTAGATCTAGGATTGATAGCGTCAGTGAAGAAGATATTATTTTGAAAGAGCAGAGTAAGTGGTGACCCTAGACCCTCAGAAGCAAAATGGGTTTACTTACCTACAGAGATCTGAGATGATGACTAACAGACAATGGTGTTCCTAGGACATAGTAAATCAGAAGCTTATGAAAATATTACTTATCTTATAAAACCAAAGAAAAGATCAAGAGTTAATGAGAAAAATACTGATGCTAGATGCTATAATAGAAACTTGTACTCTCTCAGTTTCCAGATCTAACTAGACTGATTAAAAGGAGGCCAGGTTCCCTTGAGGAAGAGCCCTTCCATGACATGAGAAATGTTTAAAGTAAATATCTGTACTGCTCTTCCCCAAAAGGACCTAAAATTTGTATTATAGTTATTATACTCGAGAAAGAAGGAAACCAAGATCTTCAGAAAGCTGAGGGGGTTAGCTGACATAAAACACCATCATGGCCTGTCTCTACTTAATGTGGAGATATAAAAAGGTCAGATGATAAATGGCACAACCATTACAAGTCCATCTTCTGGAAGTCTTATGATCCTGTAGACTAGACTTGTTATTTCCCTAGTCCATATATGTACTATTTTGATGAATATAATTAGTAGCTTGAAGAACTGTCACAGTGGTTTCCTGGCCCAGGGAATGAGAGCCATTATTTGTAAGAAAAGCCAGATGAAGGTCTCTGAAATGTCTCCCTCTAACTAGAGAAGACACTAAATCAGATTCAGTGCCATTCCCATGTGGGATGGCAGAAAATGGTATCTTAAAGGATGCATTATTACTAGTCCTATCGCATTTTATTTAACTTACCAATACGACCACTGGAAACAAAACAGATGGATGTTGATGGAAGAGAGTGAACCATCTAAACAATGGAGTGTTAGTCCCAAAGTGGCTGCTGTGGTGGATATGATAGCTTTAATCACCTCTGGAAATTGGTATATAGCTAATGATTTGGTGGCCTGCTGTTCTTAATCCCCATAAGGAAAGGAGATCCAAACCAGTACACTCAGTGTCTTGCCCCTGAGCTATAACTTTCCTATACATTTAAAAATAGATCTAACAGAAATTTGGTCACTTTGATACCCTTTAGATCAGTTAACTCTGTTGATGAATCACATTAAGGGGACCTGATGGTAGGAATAAGCAAGTACTTTCACTTCCCTGGTAAGATTTCATGTTAACAAAGAATAGAAAATAAATTCCTGCAGTGTTTCAGGGACCTGTTACATCAGTAAATTTTTAAGGGCTCCAGTTGTCTGGAGACAATTGCCAGGGCATCCCTCCAATAAGAAGACAAATTATTACATTTTACCTCTCCTGTTTCTGATAATAAGAACAGTACTTTGTGGTCCTTTTTGGATTTTGGAATAGAATATGGACCTTTTTGGAATACTGCTTCAACCTATTTTCTGGATAATTCAGAGGCTGTCAGTTTTTAGTGGACCCCTAGCAAGATAGTCCTCTGCAACAGGTCCAACCTTCTTTTCAGCTCAGTCATTTTATCTGATACACCCAAAGGTGCTAGAAGTAAATGAGGATGATTTATGGAATTTCTGAAAATAATAATAGGGAGATAGCAGTGGAGACGTCTACATTTCTGGAGAGAGGTTCTGATTTATGTAGCAGGAAACTAGCATGCTACTAGGTCCCAGAGGAGATTGAATACTTGAACACAGCACAGTAAGTGGCTACAGGGTCAGAGCTGGCCCTCGTGCATGTGTTGTATCAGACATGACAAATCCCAAGTGTTGTAGGCAGTGCCGAAGCGATCTATTTTATTATGAGGACGGTGTATTTGCAATGGAATCTCACCAAATGTAGAGTATACATGTAAGTGATAGAAATAATTATGTGTGTCTATGTCATCGCTGTTGTGCTGACGTGGCTCCTTAAGCTCACTCCTGTGGTATAATAGGGAATAGAGGACTAATGATTCCTTATGAGTTGCCAATGTAGAAGAATAATCTTGGGCCTGGATCAAGAATGGGCCAGCTAGATATGTTTGGCCATAAAATGGACCTCTGCTCCATTACAGTCCAAACTAAAGGTGGCCCTAAGACAGCAGTGAGTCAAAAACCTTCCATCATCTAGTCTTGAGTCATACCCAGGCTCACCCCTCGACTTTGAGTAGAGAAAAAACTTACTAAAGCAAGGGCATCTATAAATTTCTGGACAGTGATCAATGTCATGGAGGATAATTGTAATCTTGGAAGGTGCAAGAGTAGAAAAATCACATACAGGAAATTTTGGAGAATAAGCTTATAGATGGATATGGTAGTGGGCTCAAGAGGAGAAGACCTTTGTGTCCCATATTAACTTGGCTACTGAATATCTCACTCATCATCAGCAGGGGCCAGTGCTAAGCCCATGGTATGGATCTATTTGTCGTATTTTATACCCTATCATCCTGAAGTTACAGGCTAGAGAGAATATTGGAGTGGCCTACCAAACATAAACATAAGGCATCAACTCTGCAAAGTCACCCAGTAGTGGGTTGGGGTGTATTTCTAGGTGTGGCATACACATTGAACGAATAACCATTATCAGGTGTTATGTCCCTAAACCCTAGAATATAAAACTAGAAACCAAAGAAGGAAAGTAGAATAGGTTCCTCTCACCAATATTTCTATGCAGTTTGGAGAAACTTATACTTCCAGTCACAGCTCTCGGTTGTGTTGAATTAGATGTTCTGATGCCAAGAATGAAATGATTCAGCCAGTTGACATGGCAGGATTTTCATAGATCCTAAAGTTGCCACTATCAGCTGGTCTTTTTGGCCTTCTCAAAAAATGGCAGACTGAATTTCATGTACAACAGGAGTAGATCTGAGTTCTGCAAGGCTTAGGCTGTAGTAGATGATACTGGTGCCTTGGCCTATATCATCTCATTTTATTCTGTATTCAGCTGAAGCGTCGGTGGGTTCTTGTACACTCTGTTTGCTTCCCACCTCAAACTTCTGTATCTTCCTGCTAGGGGACTTACTCTTATCACTGGAGCATTCTTAGAAGCTTCATAACCATAGTCTTAATTCTAATTATTTGATTAATATTATCATTACTTAACCACTTCTGTGTTTAATTACAAACATTTCCAAGGATAATTAAATTTGTTTTCTAAAACATCTCAGGCAAATTTAGGCTTCTCTTTTGAAAACTAAGAAGCACAGCAGAGTTGAGTAACTCTAAAGATTAAAGATTGTTCCCCAGGACACAATGTGAACGCTACATATCCTTAGGTTAATTATATCTGAGTCACAATTGGGGACACTACCCATGTTTGATAATGGGTTGCCTCAACAGTCTCTTTCTACATTTTTTTTCAGTTTTTCTTTCTTTTTTAAAAAAATTAAATTCAGTTCATTTATTTATTTATTTATTGGTGTATATTTTTTATTGTAGTTCGATTTGCCAACATATAGTATAACACCCAGTGCTCACCCTGTCAGGTACCCCCCTCAGTGCCCGTCACCGTCACCCCATCCCCCCACTCACCTCCCCTTCCACTGCCCCTTGTTCGTTTCCCAGAGTTAGGAGTCTCTCATGGTTTGTCACCCTCTCTGATATTTCCCACTCATCTTCTCTCCTTTCCTCTATAATTTCCCCTATAATTTCACTATTTTATTCTTTCTACATTTTTGATCCCATCTTGCTCTTTGGTACGTGGACTTTCCTGATACTTCAGCTATGTCCTTCCATTGTCTCAGACTTTGGCTGTGTATTCTGTACCCTATGGTGTGTAACCAAATGGCTGGCACTCTGATTCTCACAAAAAATTTCTGCTTTACTTTTGGGCAACTGGTATTGTTTGATAAGAACCAAGTCAATGTGAGCCTTATTTCAAAAAGGCTCTCTCTCTGCTCTTTTCCATGTGTATCAGTGTTTCTGTGCAAATTGTGAGTCAGCTCTGGAGGTTTTAAATCTAATAATGATTTTGTTTTACAACTTTCCTTCTCATTACTTGTATTTGATCCATCACAGGACTGAGTCATAAATCAAAAACTTCTAGAATTCAATCACTTTCATCTCACACACTATCATACTAATCCAAGCTACCATCATTTCTTTCCAATAGGCTTCTAAACAACCAGTCTTCCTGTCCCAACTCTTATTTGCATCCACCCATTGGAAGCCAGATGCTATTTTTGAAATATAAACGCAAGTATGTTAGTTCTTGTTCCCTGCTCCGGCACTTATTCGCATTCAAATCATTCCAAGGGCTTTGCACAGTGCTTAGTTCTTAATCCTTCTAGTCCTTGGTGCTCTCCACGGGACTTTGCTTTTGGCCTTCCCTCCATTTTTAACACTTTCCTCCACACTTTCACCTGTAATTAATTCCTGTTCATTCTCTAGGTCACAGTTTAGTTGTCACACATACAAGCCGCCTTCTCTGTGGGCTCCATGTAATCCCAGAGTATCATACATTTACTTTAAATAGCTCTTATGCTTTTATTTATTTTGGGATAATTGTTGATGCATTTGCCTCATTACACTGCAAGTTTCATGTGGCTAGGGGCTGAATTCACCACTGATTTTCCATCTCTGCCTGTACCCAATTGTTGAGGCATGGCCCTGACCTCTTTCTCTCCAAGAGGATCTGACTGGAGCCTGAGGACTTACACAAGTAGTCCCCCCACCTTTTTTTAGTGGTTTCCCTTTTTTGTGGGCATTGTTAAGTCTATAGATGGTGCTTGCAATGGATTTGCCCAGGCTCCAAATCACCCTATCCTGAAAAAAAGAGAAAAAAAAAATCCCCAGTATTTCCCACAAAGAAGCCCTTAATACACTTTTGTTGAATAAACAAATCACTTACCAAGTTCTGCCTCGGAATGGCAGAAATTCATACTCCCATCTCCATACTTTATGCTCCCTCTGAAAGCAAGTCTGAAGAATTTCTTTTTGTCCCTTTTCCCACACTTATAAGTAAGTAAGTGGGTAGGTTTCCAGAGTACCAAGCCACAGGTTCTTGGAAACTGAAACAAGGCTTAAGTGCGCCTGGGACCGAGAGGGTGTAAGAAGCTGGAATAATGATGTTAAAGCTGGGGAATAAAGGAATATGATGGAGCATAGGAGGTAACCAATATGGTGGTCCGTGAAATTAATGAAGGAAAGGAGTATGGTGGTCCTTTTAATGTTTTCTTCCACTAATCTTGTCACTATTTTATTACCACCAATTAGTTGTTGACTACCTTCAGGGGTTGTGAAAATTGGGCAGAAGAGTTATTTTGCACTGTGAGGACATGGTACTTTTACAACATTGCTTTGTGAGAGGATGCATTTGAATGAATTGGATAAACAAGAACTCTTGGTATATAACTCATTCACGAACCTGCGGAGTGCATATATCAAAGACAAGTCCTTCGCCAATATTTTTCATTATTGTGTCTCAAAAACATTTGTGTTTCATGACAAAGGAAATAAAATATATTCTCTTTGAAGGAGAAGATACTTTTATTTTTTTTATTTTTATTTTTTTATTTTTATTTATTTATGATAGTCACAGAGAGAGAGAGAGGGAAGCAGAGACACAGGCAGAGGGAGAAGCAGGCTCCATGCATCGGGAGCCCGACGTGGGATTCGATCCCGGGTCTCCAGGATCGCGCCCTGGGCCAAAGGCAGGCACCAAACCGCTGCGCCACCCAGGGATCCCGAGAAGATACTTTTATAAAACAATGCTATATATACATCATAGAAAATTGTTGGATTTGCTCCACATAAATTATTCATCATTTTCTTTCCTGGACAATGCTAAGATTTTAAAGTAATGGATATTTTTTGCCTCATTTCCATAATGTGATTTTTAAAATATTTCCTGTTACACTTTTTAAAATTTATTTGAGCATTTATGAGTCAGCAATAACAGCTACTCAGAAAATTATTGAACTACTTTAATATATTTTGTTTAGTAAACCATCCATTCCTTTGCAATTACAAGTTTATTATGAAGTAGCAAAAATACAACTCTTAAAATGTGTTACTTGCATAAAATCTTAATTTCTCCAGATCCCAACTGTCTGTTATTTACATTTGCAATATTAACATGAACTTCAGGAGCATTTACTTGTACCTTATCATGGGAGAGTCCTTAAGATCCTTTATATTTCCCCTCAGATATTCCCGTATTATTTGTGCTTAAGGGTTTTTGAAAGCCCCCAGGAGGTGTCCTCTTGGTCTTTTACAAGTGCATTTATCCTGCCAGTGCTATTCTGCAGGCTGCCTGGTGTTTTCACCGTTCTTCAGCCGACCCTGCCGGGTTCTACTGGCCGAACTGAGGCCATCCTGTGCGTTCTTGCTCCTGTAACCTCTCTGCTGTGTTATTAGGCACTGCTGTGCTACGGTAGGAAATGCAGACTTGGGCAGGTGCCTCTGGGCCTGGGCACCCCGCAGCCTGGAGGCTCCCGAGCCACCTTCCTTTGGCAAAGTGCAGGAGAACGCATCTTCCTTTTTCATGATATATTCACTTAGACAGTCACAAGGAGTACTTAGTACTGCATCTTATATGGTTTTAGGCAGACATTCTTTCCTCTGTTTTTTTTGTTTTCCTTTATCATCTTCCTCTTTTCTATGTAGGCAAGCGAGAATCCACTAGGAACTCCTCTGTGATACAGACCTTGGCGTGCTCCCTGCGATCATGCTCTTAATGCAAAAAGCTTTATTCACAACAGATAACACAGGTAACACATCTTTACATTATACTTTGGATCCATCGGGGCACGCCACCACCCCCTACCACAACTGCCACCAATTTGCAGAAATAATATTTTAGAATGTTCTTTTACTTCCAAATTCTTCTTCTTTTTTTTTTTTCTTCCAAATTCTTCTGATAAGGGTACTGACCTGAAAGGTTCTATTCCAAACCAGACAATATTGATTAAGAGAAGAAAAAACTGTACATGAGGTAATATAATATGAAATGTACCACACCAAAATATATAGATAAATAAATAAGTTAATTAATTAAATAAAACCCAACATTTGTATATCTTGTAGTGCAAGTTATTTCATATAAACAGATCCTGAAAACTAAGTGAAGACTGCTTTTTGCCTCTTGTTCATTTACCACCATTGAAAACCTTAGCTTAATTGAAAATAGTAAAATAGCATGTTATATGAATTATGAAATATAGTGTAATGATTGTAACAAATACAATTTATTCTTTGATTATTGCACTCATAATCAGCATTTTTATTTTTTTTGCACAAATAGTATTTTATTATAGACAATTCAGTTTACAAATCTCTATACACTTTAAGGAAAACATTTGAGCATCATAAACATAAAAATTTCAATATGCGGGATCCCTGGGTGGCGCAGTGGTTTAGCGCCTGCCTTTGGCCCAGGGCGCGATCCTGGAGACCCGGGATCGAATCCCATGTCGGGCTCCCGGTGCATGGAGCCTGCTTCTCCCTCTGCCTATGTCTCTGCCTCTGTCTCTCTCTCTCTCTCTCTGTGTGACTATCATAAAAAAAAAAAAATTCAATATGCAAAATTAAATTTACAGCAAGAAAACAAACACAAAGTTATTTTTGAACTATGTGGTCATTGCTATACTACCTTCATAATTCCTTTCCAGAGTCCGAAAATGTAGTCAAGCCCTAAAAATGTAGCAGAAGCATTTCCGCACACTGGTATCCATAATCGAGTTTGTGCAGCGATGTTTCCACTAGATTCATAGATTACTCTTTGGAAGAAAGAGGTAAGGGCTGGTCATTTAGTGGCTCTTCAGATCTTCTGCAACTCTTCAATGGGCTTCCATTCTTGGTTGATTGTTATAAGCTTGCTAGGTACACTAGGGTCCACCGTTTCTCAAGGTTCTGGATTTCTTTTCCCATCAAGGATCACATCAGATTTTTGAAGGGAATATACAGCAAAAGACAAAGCTCCACTCTCTGCTGTGGCCATGAACAGCAACAAAGGAATACGTTTCTTCTTTTTCATCAGGAATTGGAAAAAGTTCATGATGACTTCAGCATAGAAAGCCAAATCTGGGAGGCGGGGCCAGGCTACAGGCATAGATGGTGCAGACGCCCAGAACCCCATAATCAACATTCTTTAAAGCATGTAAAATCCCTTTAAAAATAAAAAGTACCATGATACAATGCAAAATAAACTAAAGATATTAATTATTAAAAGATCTTTTTTGATCTGCAGATAAGAATATGGAAAAAATCTAACCTCAGGATTTATCCTAATAGCATTGACAAAAGTAGCATTGATAACTAGCTCATAATAACTTAGGTCACTACGTGGAGTTAGGCCAAACTTACAAATGAAGGACACATTCCTCCACAAGACTGCTCTCACTTCAGGACAACAGCTGCAAGCTTGGGGATTCCCAGGCACCCACACTTCTAATCAGCTGGATACAAATTTGAGAATTCCTGTTATCACCTCAGGTTCAATAATTCATTAGAATGAGTTAAAGAAGACACTTATGAATTCATTTTCATAGTAGCAAAAAAGATGCAAATGAGAACCAACCATCAGATGCCTGGAGTGAGGTCTGGGGAGGGTCCCAAACATGAAGTGTCCATGTCCTCAAGAACCTGTCACCTTCCTTGCATATTAATGTGTAGCAATACACATAGGATCTTGTTTACCAGCAAAGGTCACTTGAGCTTTAGTGTCTAGAGATTTTATTGGGGTTTCATTAAGTAGACATGATTGTTTAAATCTTTGGCTGTGTGATTGAACTTAACCTATATCTCCTTTTATTCCCTAAAGGTTGAACTGATATTAAGTGGCTCAAAACCCCAAGCTTCTAATCATATGACTATTTTTACTGTTTTAACCCATCCTGAGTTATCTTATTAGCATAAACTGTCTAGGCCTCCACCATGAGTCACCACATTAATATAAAGTATGTGAGCACACATGAATAACAAAGAGACTTCTATCACTTGGAAAATAAAAAAATGTAGATGCTCCTTCCTAGGAACCAGTGACAAAGGCCAGCCAATGCTGTCTATTTATTTTGTTTAATCTTTCTTTTTCAATTTTTTTTTTTTTTGGTCAGTAATTTCAAAGTGCCTCTTGAGTAAATTGCTTTATTCGTGTGGAATTTATTAAATTTTTATATCAAACTGCCTCAGGCTTTCTCTTTGATATCTCCATTACCATTTTTATTATCTTATTCCTATCAAACTGATTGTACCATGTTATAAATTAGTAGTTCCCTAGCAGCTGACATCTTCACTATTTATACAACGAGATAAACCCGAAGAAAACCATACCAGAACATATCATAATTATGTTTTTGAAAACTAATGACACAATTAAAAATTTAAAAGCAATCAGGGAGAAATAATACATTATTTGTAGGGGAAAACCAATTCAAATGAAATCAGATTTCTCAAATAAAGCCATGGAGGCCAGAAGAAAGTGTCATATTTTTTTACATGCTGAACTAAAATAATCATCAACTATGGATTCTGTATTTGGTAAAATTATCTTGCAGGAGTGAAAAAAAAAAAACATTCAAGCGAAGTAAGTTAAAAGTAAGTTAAAGAACTTGTGAATAGCAGACCTATCTTTAGAAACTGGTTAAAGGAAGTTCTTCAAGCAGAAAGGAAATGAAACAAGGAATAAAAGAAGTTTTGGCACATTAGGAAGGAAGAATGAACAACAGAAAGACCAGAAATATGGGAAAAATGGGTCCATACAATAGTCTCTCCCTTTAGTTTCTATATGAGTATTTCTATAAAATATTCCTTACGAGCTTATGTATTAATATGTAAATATATGGGTTGTAAATCATATTTGATTATTGAAATAAAATTGAGATTCCATGTAACCCTTGAGACAATATTAAAAATTGGAGAAAGTAAAAGAACCTAAATGGAAATGGAGTTTTCTCACTTGACTTGAAGTGATGAAATGTTGACACCAGTAAACTATTATAAGCCACGTATGTAAATAATAATATACTAAGATGGAAAATAATTGGTGAGTTTTATCAGAGAAGTGATATATTGTGGCTTACACTAAACAAAACAACCAGTCAGGTTGTTGGATGGAGACTTAATTCCATGGGTTTAAAAGAGATGAATTAAGAGGTCACTACATTAACTAATGTGAGAGACAACTTGGTACAGAGTAGTTGTGTTAAAGATAATGAGAAACAGTAGAATCTAGATATATATCCCAAAGGTAGAAGTATCAGTATTTGGTTGTATAGTGAAAGGGTTGTAAATTACTGAAAAGTGGAAAAGATGGCCCAAAGATTCTTAATCTGATTTCAAATATGTCCTTGTCATTTATCCAGATGGAATGTTAGTGACAAAATGAAAATAGGTTTTGAACATTTTACTAATGACTATTAGATGACAAGGTAGAGTTGTATAAAACTTTAAAAAATTATATAAATCAAGAGTATAGAGTATAAAGTAGGACTGGAGATATATATATATATATGTGTGTGTGTGTATGTGTATTTACATATATATGTACATATATGTATACATTTACATATATTATATATATAAATCTCCACACACATATATACCATATACATACATTTAATATATGGTATGGATAATATTATAGCCATGAGACAGGATTAGATCACATTAAGAGTTAAGATACAGAGAGAAGAGAAATGTATGAAGATTAACCCTGGTGAATTCCAAAATTAAAAAGTCAAGAAGATGAAGGTGATCCAGAAAAATAGACTGAGAAGGAACAAGAAATGAGTATAAGAACTGAGAAAGAGGGATCCCTGGGTGGCATAGCGGTTTAGCGCCTGCCTTTGGACCAGGGCGCGATCCTGGAGACCCGGGATCGAATCCCACGTCGGGCTCCCGGTGCATGGAGCCTGCTTCTCCCTCTGCCTATGTGTCTGCCTCTCTCTCTCTCTCTCTCTCTGTCTGTGACTATCATAAATAAATAAAAATTAAAAAAAAAAAAAAAAAAAGAACTGAGAAAGAGGTATTCTAGGAACTTACTTAAAAAAAAAAAAAAAAAAAGACTGGTTTCAAAAATAAGTTGTCAATCCCCTGTGACAAATGCTGCTGAAAGGTTGAATGAGATAACTTGAGACTTGGCAATTAGATTTGTTATGCATTCTGTTATCAGGATCCAAGAGTAATTTCAGTGCTCATAAATCTCTATGAGATGATTTAATCATATGATTAAATGATAGATTCTAGTTCAATAAGATGTGTGAAACACTGTACACCTGAAAGAACATAAAGATATTTCCTGTCCTCTCCCCTATTCCACCCAATACACATCCTCTTTCTCTAGGCTCTCAAACCTTGTGTGTTTCTCCCAGAAAACATACAAAATGCCTTAATTCATGCGTGTTGCTTCTGAGACAAATAAAATAATGACTTCTGTCCTATATTAAAAATGTTGTGAAGATCAAACTCTATGAAGCAATCATGCAATGAAAAAGAATAAGGAGACTGTCAAGGGCACAATGCTTTGCATTTGATTCTCCACCTTCCCTCCACCTAAGTACAATGCTGTAAGCAATCTATAAACGGAAAATGCATCAGTAGCCATAAAATTCTAGGTTATTTTGTTCTACACTCACACAAAAAAAAATTTAGCTTTTCTCTCTAAAAGAAATCCAGATATTATGAAGATGCAAAAGTCCCATCTCAGTAAAATTAGATGGAGTTTGACAAATGATGACTAGTTAATGGGAATTATATATATATCAAACTATAGATTTGAGAAGTGAATTAAAGCATCACTCAAGCAGATAGGAAATGAGACTAAGGATGTGTGATTTTCTGCATATCCTTTCTGTTGAAACACTGATTCAGGTTTCAACTTTCCATTGAAACACTTGTATGTTTCCAAGCATGTGATTTATGGAAAAATACTGCAGAAGTAGGATCAGCATGTCATTCTGAAGACACAATGGTTTTGTGTTAGTTGAAAAACATCACTCTGGAAATGATGTACAATAGAAACCAAGAAAAAAATAAAAATATTTTTTAATTTAAAAAAAGCAGGAAGTCATGAGAAAAATGAATTCTCAAAATGATATGATGAGGTAAAAGGATAATAATTACAAAAGAAGAATTGCCTGAACAATAAAATTGTAAAAGGAGAATTTATATCGATAGTGCTAAAAACAGTGAGAAATACTATTTTAGAAAAAGAATGTTGCCACCTTATAGCAAAAAAAAAAAAAAAAAAAAAAAAAAAAGGAAAAGTAGACATACCTGGCACTGTCCTTTAAGAAGAGTTTTATAATTTTAATAATAACAAAACATTCTATAATTACCAAGTCCTCAAAAAAAACCCCACTAAACAAACAAATATACAATAACAAAATTATAGATCTTTGAGGAATACTGGGTGGTTCAATCAGTTCAGCATCTGACTCTTGGTTTTAGATTAGGTCCCGATCTCAGGGTCCTGGGATTGAGCTCTCCATCGGGCTCTGTGCTTGGTGTGTAGTGGGCTTGAGATTCTCTCTCTTCCTCTCCCTCTGCACCTCCTGCTTGTGGTGTTTCTTTCATCTCTCTCTCGTATAAATAAAATCTTTTAAAAAATAGAGGTCTTAATACAAGTGATCAAAATTATTAAAAACTTTAAGAGAAATGAAATCTGAAACAATTTTGTATGAAAGAAAATAGGAAAACAGTTTAACATATAAGTGCATTTTCAGATAATTAGTGACTCCAAAATTTCATCTTATATGTTTTAAATTTTTTTAAAACAGGATAACAAGTTATATATAAGCATGCAACACATACACAAGCTGGTTAAGAGATGGATCAAAATTTACACTGTAAGAACGGAGGACATTGCAAAAAATGACTGCTGCTGAGCAATATAGTTTAATTAATACTCAATTTGTTATTGCAACTTAACATGAGTATCAAAATAGTCTGAAGCAAAAATCTGAAATCTAAATTATGAGTGTTAAAAAACAGTTACAATAAAAAAATAAAATAAATAAATAAATAAATAATAAATTATGAGTGTTGTAATAATCTTAGCTTATATTTTCAGAGGTAGTTTTGGTACAGTGGTTAATAATAGAGGCTTTTGAGTGAGAAAAACCTATTTTATTATTTTTCTATTTACTGAAGTGTAATTGGCATATAGTATTGTATGTATACAATATATGCAGTAGTGAGTCAACATTTATGTACATAATGAAGTGATTCAACATTTATATATATACATACATATATATACGTATATATGTATGCATAATCCTGTGGAATAGAACTAAGATACGATTTCTTATGAGTAGATTATGCTATAGGCCTGGTCTGTTGACATAGCCCTGAAGCACAACAGTGAAGGGGTATTGCTGACCATACAAACTTAAAAGAAATGGTTTCTGGTGATATTCACAGAAATTGAGAAAAAATGTTTTTACATTTAGTAGCTGCATACATGTGCCAAAGGATATAATCACTTTTTCAAGCATTGGAGTTGTATCTGGAGGAGCAGGTGCAGTTGAAGTCATTACCTATTCAAGTTTATAATAATTCACTATCATTATATAAAATACATTTCTGTATAGTTCAAATAAGCACATTAAATATGAAATTGATAGGAATCACTACTTTTGCTTCTTTTGAGACAGTGGTGATGGCACTAATATCTATAATTTTTGCAGAAATGCAGGTCTGCTTTGATTTACTATTTTGGCAGATTGAGGAAGTGCTGTGGCTTCCACTGAGTTTTGCTACAAGATTATCCTCATGACGTGCATCAAGGAACTAATATAAGAATTTTGACAATTTGTCTATTCCTATTAAGCATTTCAGAATTGGGATAATCACAGGATAGGATCAGAGATGCATTAAACTTACTGTGAGGCAGATTTTAGACAAAACTTAGATTGATTACCTGCACATCATCTGCCTCTCCTCTACTGTGATTAATGGTTCATAGTAGTGTTTTGATGTCCAAAAATCTGAGTAAGTTAGAGACAGTGTACAACAGTCTCAAAAATGTCTAACTTTCCCATTAACCAGTATTCAGTGCTGTGGACTGAACTGCAAACTCCCAAAATTCGCATGTCTCAGCCTTAACCCCTATGTAATAGTATTTACAAATGGGGCCTTTGAGAGATAAAGAGCTTGATGAGGTCACAAGGGTGGATTCCCCATGGTGGGATTAGTGCCCTTGTAAGAAGAGACACCAGATAACTTGCCGTCTCTGCCATGTGAGTTCACAACTTGCCATTTATAACCCAATAAGAAAGTATTCATCTGAAACAGACCATACTAGCACCTTGATCTTGAATTTTCAGTCTCCAGAATTGTGAGAAAACAAATTTGTACTTTTTGAGCTACCCAGTCTATGGTATTTTGTTATGATAGTCCAAGCTAAGGCAGATATTGGTAGGGCAGTGGGGTGCTACTGTAACAAATACTCAAGAATGTGGAAATGGCTTTAAAGCTGGGTAATGGGTCAGGCTGGAAAGTTTTGAGGTACATGTTAGATATACGGGGCTTAAGGATAATTCTAATGACATCCCAAATGGAAATGAGGAACATGTTATTGGAAACTGAAGGAAAGCTGTTACTTGTAATGAAGTGGCAAAGAACTTGCTTGAACTGTGTTCCAGTGTTTTGCGGAAGTTAGGACTTGCAACATTGAAATTGAATTTTTAACTGAGGAGACTTCTAAAGAAAGTGTTAAAAGAGTGCTTTGGTTCTTCCTTTTACTTACAGTAAAATGTGAAAGGACAGAGATGAAGAAAGAATTACTAAAAAAACAAAAACAGAACTTGATGACTGGGAACATTTTAAAGCTATCTGTATTGCAAAAAATGAGAAATTGTATAATAAAGAAAACACCATGGGTGTGTCTACAATGTCACTCAATAAAAAGCTTACGGGATCATACAAGCAGAAGCACTGCCATTTGGAAATGAAAGAGACAAAGGTGGGACAAACTGAAGAAAGTTTGCTGGATTTCTTGGACTTCACAGTATCTGATGATAGAGCTAGTTCAGCTGTGAACCTGTGCTGTTCTTCAAGCAGAGGGGAAATTACCAAAGGAGATTCAAAGAGCATCAGGGCTACCACTTCAGCTGAAATAGAAGTAGATCTATGAAAAATGGCACCAGGTATGTCCTGAAGTAACAAGTAAGTTGTGTGACTAAGGGACACAAATAGGATTAGATAGTTAAGAGAGGTATGCCAGACAATCGACCTTGCCTACTAAGGCATTTGACCACATGACTGTATCTCCAAACTTTATATATATATATATAATGTGTGTGTATACACACTTTACATATATATGTATATAGTATGTAGTATATAATTATTTTTTTATGATTTTCAAGAATGTAGAAATTAATCTATGGCAATGGAAATAACAGTGGTTATTGTTGGGAGTTGAATGACTGGAAAAAGAAATCCAAAACTACTTATGAATCTATAATTTAGAGAGATCATTCTAATTGCTCCACACAGAGAAAAAAGAGAAAATTCTTGGAAAATTGCTTATTATTATTATGTAAGAAATATTTACAGAATTGGATCATTTCTCTACCTACACAATGAAAGCCATTCAAGTGTGTTTAATACTTGGATATAAAACACAAAACACAGTTTTCATACTTTAGAATAAAAGGAAGAAGTCAGTTTTTCACCTAGCTTGGCAAGTGGATAAACCAGTAAGGAATAGCTTAATGACATTGGCTAGATTAAAAGTAAAAGCTGTCCAAACTAATGCATCATCTCCAAGGAAAAAGTAAAAATCACAGACTAGGAAAATATACTTGTGACATATATAACTAACAGTGGATAAATGACCAGAATGTATTTTTTAAAATCCCCAGTAAATCAATAAAAAGAAAAATTAGAAAATAGGTAAAAGTTATTAACAATTCATAAAAGTGACTAAAGAACATAAGAAATGA
Source organism: Canis aureus (assembly GCF_053574225.1). Classification (NCBI taxonomy): domain Eukaryota; kingdom Metazoa; phylum Chordata; class Mammalia; order Carnivora; family Canidae; genus Canis; species Canis aureus. The sequence continues at coordinate 65,544,063 of NC_135623.1, read as the reverse complement.
TGGTAAGCTTATGAATAGTCATTTAAGTGAAGCTTAAACAACAGTAAGATGTAATTTAGCATGCAGCAGATTGGGGGATATGTAAAATCTGCCAACATCAAGCGTTGGTGAGAAAGTAGCTCAAGAGATACGCACTCTTGGTGGTAGTATAAATTGGTGTAACCACCTTTGAGAACATTTAAAAAAAATCTGGTAAAAAGCACATTTTCTACCCCAGCAACTACACTTGTAAAACCCTTGCATACTTTCATATGGAAGATTATCCTAATGTTTATTGCGGAATTGTTTGTACCTGAAAAACTGGAAGCAACTATAATATGGGAATAACTAACTATATCTGGGCATATATATTTGCATGATTAAATATTTAGAAAAGTGACAGAAAATGGACTCATGCTACATGTGTAGGTGAAATGGATAAAACTGAAACAATGCTTTTAAAAACAGAGCCGATTGCAGCATAATATCACAGGTGTAATGCATGTCAACTTTAAAAACAAACTATAATTGGCATACTCTGTTGGCAAGCCCATACATACGTAATATAATTTTAAAATGCATGGATATGACGAAAACACACTAACTTCTTGGTTGAATTTGTTATTGGGGATGACAATTGGTGAGAATAAATGTGATGTAGAGCATTTCACAGGACTTCAGCTGTGTCTGTAATATTTTAGTTCTCAAAAAAGGAAGTTCTGACTATATATGACAAACGTTAACATTCAGCAAACCTGGACATAGGCACATGGGGCTCTGCTATACTGTCTTCTTCTATGAATGGATCAAATATTTCTTTAAAAAATTATGTAAGAAATAAATCACCACCACAACAAAATAAAACATGGTACAATTGAATCAGAATATAGACATTTTAACTCTCGGTCCTGAATCATAGAAAGTAAGAAATTCAGGAATCAAATATGCGCTCAGACCCGGGAAGCCATAGCATAGAATAGAGGAACAGATACTACAAATGGTAAAAAACGTGTAATCAATCTACATGGGCTCACATACATTCTTGGATAGTAAATTTTAGAGGCTGAGAAGAGAAATCTATTAAGTAAGATATAAAATGCTTTTTTTTTTAATAGAAAAAGATTTTGAGTCTTCTTTAAATTTACCTCTCTAGCATTAAGGAAATTAAAACATTCTAAGTTTTAGAATAAAGGTTTTTAAATCATGGTAGAAACTTTTATAGATTTATATAATAAAACTTTTTTCTAAATAATATCACATCACACCTCATTAAGTTCTTGAACTTAACTTTGTGCTTTAGATTAACTGCTTCCTTTCCTTTGACATTTTAAATGAATGGAAATTAATAAAACAGTAGCCAGTTGACACACACAGTATTTCTCTCCTGCTCCATAGAAATGTGGTTTAATATGAGTTTCAATATAAAAGTCAAAAGACATTACGCTAAGTTTAAATCATATGCTTTTTGTTTGAAGATAAAACTTTCAATCTACTTAAATACTTGGCTGAAAATGTCAATAATTCTGAAGAGAAGAATAATAGTTTAAATGGTGGTGAGGCAAGAAGTCTAACGGACTACAAGTTAGAAATGACAATTAGATGTCATCTTCCTTAGCAGTTTCACTTCTAATACTTCTATGAAATGAACGAAGTACTGTTCCATATTTAACATTACAGGTGGAAAAGGAAATGCATTGAAGGAAAACTATACCAGCACTGTCCACCGTTGCCAGTATTACTTCATAGATGAAATTTTTCTCATCAAAACTGAAACAAGTGTAACCAAATTTGTGTCCTGTAAGGAGTATGACATGACTAACAACAAAAAGAGATATTAATATTTATTACTTTTTCTCCCATATTTAATGTGTTGCCATATTAATAGAAAAAAATTAAGAAGAGGACCGTGTCTATAGCCATTAGAGTTCTGTCATCCATTTACGAGCAACTTTGGTGCATATTTTAAATCTGGAAGCTTCAAGTTAAAGCCTAGGTGTGAAGCGGGATTAGTGCAACAATATGGAGAATGTGGGGAGATGAAAAACGGAGGGATCACACGTCGACAACTCAATTCAGTTGCTACTGTGCCACTTAAGCTGTGTAATTTTCTGTATTGCCCATCTTCTCTAAACTTATTTGGTTGATAAATGCAGTAAAATGTTTTTTATCTTATCTGGCAGGGTTTTCCAGATGGTTGCTATAATTGTTCAATGATAATTTATATGGAAATATCAACATATTTTGAAAGCCACATGGTGTTTTGCACAAATGGAAATTAATATAATTTTTATCTCCTGTATTTCTGGAGACATGTCAAATACACAGAAGTAAATAAGATGCTTAGGAACAAAGCTATTGGGTTTAGTAGATTAATTGTACAGTATAGTTAGGTAAGGGAGGAATTTGTTTTAAATCACGTTAAGCAGATTTCATTAAGGGGCAAGGATCATCAGGGCGACTACGTATATATCATTACAGGATGCTGAAGATCTGAGAAACCAGAATGTTTCAGGATGCTAATCTTTTGGACTTGCACATTTGATAGTTGGCAGATATGGCTCAGTAAATTCTGCTAAATAGGACTAGAAACATTTGATTTCAAACTCTAACTCAGCCACTTACTGTTTCTATCACCTTGAGTGAAATTACTTGGCTCTTGAATTCGATATTTTTAAATCTCTACAATAGAGATGGTAACAAGAATGACAATAATACTAGTAATATGAGAAGCTAACAATGAGTGCTGATTATAGCAGGTCCTATATTCAGTGCTTTCTTTGCAGAATAATCATGTACAAAGTTGGGAAGAATGAAGAATATTTTAGTTACAAAAGATTGGCTATACTCCAATACATGTATGTGCTAAATAAAAATCCCAGTATTTCTTTTTTTTAATCAACTTGAGAAAAGGGAAGCACAGAATTGTAGCTGTGTTATGTGGCTTTGGAATAAATAGATAAGGGATTTATATTCTTACTCTGAAACAAACCAGGTTATTTTAAAATAATCAACTTCTTTAAGCCTCAGTTTTCTCAATTCCAAAATATGAGTATAACAGCAGTGGCGTAAAAATGTTACATGGTTTTTATAATATTGATTTTTCATAATATTTTCATGAAGATGAAAGTAAATATTTGTGCTTTATGAAAATGAGTGTCTCTTTCAGGTTCTAGGTTTTGAAACGCTTTGGAAAAAGTCAAGATAGAGCAGTATTGTACCAAATTCTGAGTTTGTATTACGTATTATTTTGGAAATTCTAAATAACCTTTTTTTATAATGTGATAAATTGCTTAAGATGGGCAGTTTCATTTGAAATCAATAGTACTTTGTTTTCAATTCATTTTTAGACATTTGCCATTAAACATAGATTTTCTATTGTCGATTCATTCTTTAGTGATTTATTAAACTCATGTAAATAGTCATTTAAAAAATCTTTGTGAGTGATCAGGGAAAATTAATTGAAGAAAGTAAGTAAGAGAATTTTCAATTTAATATTAATGGTTTCCTATTTCAACTAAGATACTATTTTCAACAAATGATATAAAATTATTAAAAATAGAACATATGATATGTATCGAGGTGTACTTGTGCGGTTCAGTCATTTGAATATCTCAGCAGCCCAGAATCAAGTGTAATTAAGAGATAAGCTCAACTAGACTTCTGGTTGCAGGTTTTACAATTGGAAAGCCATCTGGAGTGCTCTGAGTATTGAACAATGATTGTTGGTCCATGTACATAGGTGCACGGTGCAGAGAGGCAGATTAACTCATTTGGCTAATAAGGAAAAATCTAGTGGAGTAAGATCATGTTTATTTCATTTTCTAAATTAAAAAAAATAGATTTAGATCATTTGAATGTATACAAGGTATAGAATACTCTGCTACATTCAATTTAAAAAAAAAAAAGTATTGAGAGGTAAATCAAATATAGACCTGGTGCTTAGCCTTGAGAATTTTCCTTTAGAGATAGATAACATTTGTGCAGACACCAAAAATAAAATATTTAAAAGATGAGGACATGTAGGCAGTCAGGCAATCCTGGAAATAATTTTAAAGATGTTTCCTCTGGCCCAAAATGTGCACCAGAGTTTAGTGATATGTCACTATTGATGTAGTAGGCTATTAGTCAAAGTGAATTGACTGAAGCATGGATCATCAGAAAGACAATTTCCAGGGGGAAAATGCACATCCAAGCATTATCTTTCCTTACTTTTTTTTTTGCGTGTGTGCGTCAGATAGTTATAAAATGTTTCCAAAGCCGCCTTTCTATGTTTCTCTTCATCTCTATGCCTGAAATTTATTTCCTGCTTTGTATGCTGATTGACTCCCTAGATTTATGAAGTCAGGAGACTTCCTGCCAATGTGCCATTCATTCATAAAAGAAGTATTTGTTACTTCTTCCTATTTGTTTGTTTCTAAGCCAGAAATTTAAAGTTAAATAAGATACAGCCCTTGCCCTATCAAACTCAGTCTTGCTATTTGTACCAAAGAGTAGAGAAGAAAGGCAGTAGAATTGCAAAGAAGAGAGTCAGAGAGATTTTTACATAGAAGAGTTCTTTTTTTTTTTTTTTTTTTTTTTTTGATAGTTAAGTAGGGCTCCTCAGTGAGAGAATTCTTAGAGAAAACTATTTTTCTAAAAGTGTCTAAGTTTAAAATTCGTGATGTGTGAATCACCTGTGAAACTGCAAGTAATTTAACATGGTTGGAACATAGGATCTTTGGGGAGAGGCAGGAAATAAGGCTGAAATAAGTTCACAGCATATATTAGTTTGTTATTGCTGCTTTAAAATATTATCAATGAAACAACACAGATTTATTTATCTTAGAATGCTGTAGTTTAGAGGTCTGGTACTGAAGTGCCCTTCAAGGTTTCTGCAGGGCTGTTTTTCTCTATGGAGACTCTCGGGATGAATGCATTCCCCTACTCACTTGGGTGGTTGACATGTAGCAGTTTCCTGAGTGGTCCTTGCTTCCTGGGTGGCTGACAGCTCCAGGGCTTGCCCACATCCCTCGGCTCTAGACCTTTCTCCAGCTTCAAAGCTGCCAGTGTGGGCCAAGTCCTCATCATATTTAGAAACTCTTCTGTCGCGTCTTCACTGTTGGTGTCTCTGACAGTTGTTTCTGCCTTTTCTTTCACTTTTACAGGTCCATTCAATTTCACTGATTCCACTTGGATAATCCAGGATGGCTTTTTAGCAGAAGGTCAGTTGATTAGTAATACTCTTTTGAGATGTAAAGTAACATATTTATAGGATCCTTGGGATTATGTCTTGGACATGTTCAGGGGGCCATTACTCTGCCTTCCATGAGACACACGTGTCACTTTTGTTTAAAGGAAATAAAGGGAGGGGGATTTTCAGATTCTTCAGTGTACATCTGTTTATTCATCCTTCTTAATTCTTCTTTGCCCAATTCTAGCATGTTATATATATTTTTAAATACTCTTCCATTTTGTTTTTGTTATGGAACTAGTTAGCCTGTAGACATGCATATTATTCTGTAATTATTGCCTTAAACCTTTGTTACAGTAGTATATATTTACACTTTCATTTATATATTTCCCCCTATTTTTATTTCTTGGTCAGCATCACTGGTAGTTTGCCCATCTCATCTATCATTTCTAGAAACTTGCTGTTGGTTCTGTCAGGCTTACTTATATATTTTTCCCCTATGTTCTTGCTTTTTATACTTTTTAAAAATTTTATTTATTTTTTTCTCTTTATTTTTTCTACTTCTTGAAAGGTTGTAGCTCATTATTTTTCTCTAATTTGCCTTTTCATCATTGTGTCTACACTACACATTCCTCTCTATGTGCCTTTTTCAGTGTCCCACAAATTTTAGTTTCTAATGTTTTCATTGAAAACATTTAATTTTTTAGATAATTCCTTCTAGAAAGAGTTAGTAAGAGTATTTTATTTAGTATGCAAAAATTTTATACTTCTACCATATTTTAAAAATTATTAATTTCTATTTTACTACACTGTGAATAAAGAGCATATTTTGTATGCTTTTGATTCTTTAGAGAAAATAAGGCTTTTTTGTAGATTATTTTATGGTAAATATTTTAAAACTTTCCTTTGGCTTAATATAAGTGAGCATTTTCTGCTTAGGTGTATATAATTCTAAGTATAAATATTTGTTAAATTTTTGAAATTTAAATTGAAATTTTATTTATGTTGTTTTACCTATTGTCTCATTTACATATCAGCTTCTAAGGGAAATTAAAAGCACAATTTAATATTTTATTATTGTTTAATATTTGGAGGGCTATATCATTCATCATCCTTGACATTAGAGGTGAAATCTATCAGATTCGTAATGAACAGATAATCAATATCTTGTAAAAGGAGTTTAAGTAATTATAGGAAAAGAGAGAAAGTAGAAAAACTTTTCAGCTGATTTTATTAACCAGTTATGTATGATAAAAGAAAAAAAGGCCATTTAATTTATGAATATTAGGAATATATTGTATCTTATCTAATTATTGTTAAAGGTATATTGCTGACAGAAGTAGCAAATATGCTTAACAGAGTGACATTTTTGTTAATGTATTTAAGTTCGTACATTATCAGTGATATTCTCACTTCTAATGTTTAACATTACTAGGAGAGAAGGGTGAAACTATAAGGAAAATGCATAAGAAACATGAGGACACCTGGGTGGCTCAGTGGTTGGGCATCTGCCTTTGGCTCAAGGTGTGTTCCTGGGGTTCTGGGATCGAATCCCACGTGAGGCTCCCTATAGAGAGCTTGTTTCTCCTTCTGCCTATGTCTCTGCCTTTCTCTCTGTATCCCTCATGAGTGAGTGAATGAATGAATGAATAAATAAATAAATAATCTTTTTTTATATAAAAAATAAACATTAGGATTGGAAAAGAGAATTTTTAAAAAAATGTGATATAAAAAGTGAATCAACATATGAAAAAATTCATCAAGGTGGCTGGATAAAGGATTAATTTATGGCCATCAATAGCACTACTTTGTGGCAGCAGAATCAAATAATAAGCATTATTTAAACAAATATTACTCATAATAACAACCAAAGTATTAAATGCTTAGCAGCCAACATAAAGAACTAACACTTTTATAGAGTAAATTACAACTATAATGAAATAGTAAAATACATAAGGTTGTAACAATAGATTTAAATAAATAGAAAAATATACCATGTACAGGGATGAATAGCTACTTTTTTATATATCTAACATGTCAAATTCTTCCAGAATAACAGACATTATCATTACTATCATTAACAAACAAAATAAGATTTTAGGCTGAGCAGCTGAGTATTCTGAGACATTTGACCATCTTATTCTAAAATGGATATGAGAGTATTCAGTTGCAGGTGAACATTGATGATAAGGTACTCCTACTGACAAATACTGAAGTATACTGAGAAACCATAGTACTAAGTACAAAACCAAGGAATTTGACTAGGAGAACAAAATGGAAGACACAGAAACATATATGTGTGTATGAGAAACATATGTGTTTATGTGGGAAACGTTTTATTACGGATGGGGCAAGGATGAGTTATTTAGTAGGTAGCGTTGAGAAAACTCTATGGAGAGGAGGGCAGCTATATCATTGTTTTATTCCAAATTATGTTGCACTTAAAGTGTATTAATATTCTCAAGTACAAGGAAAAAAAGTATAAAGATAATAGAAAAAAAGACTGAGAAGAGCTTTTAATGTTACCAAGGGGTGAAAACTCTTAGATGTAAAAAGCACAGCAGACAAGAACAGATTTGATAATACACTCACAAATATTTAAATTATCTTCACTGACATTCTCTATGACCAAAGTTACAGATATTTAAACAACCAGTTAAAGATATTTCTGAATATCCTCTACATATATAAAACTAAAACAAAATATTAATGACATAAATAAGAAAGAGCTCTAGTTATAGGGTAATAAAAAGAAAAAAAATATTTCAACAGTAAAACTGACATAGAAATGAACAGTTAGTTTACAAGAGTTGTAGCCCAGTGGCTGTGCAAACTTAAGTAGTCAGGGGGGAAAAAGACAAATTAAAACAACGTGAAAATATTTAGATGTGGACACAATCTACAGGTGACAAGGCTATGAAGAAAGGGAGTCCTTGACAGTATCTAGGGAAATCAAGCTTGCATAAACATTAAGATTTAGTGATCCTAATCCTGAATGCTGTGTTCCCAAAGGAAAAAAAAGAAAATTCTCAGAGGTCTTGAGAAGACCTAAAAGGTGTTAATGGAAACTGTTTGCTGTCACAAGGTGTCTGTCTCTAGGTATATGAGTAATAAATAGTAAAGTAGAAGTAGTAAGAGGGGAGAGACTATAGTACATAGAGCACATGGATACATCTCAAAAATCTGGTGATGAATAGGAAAAATAGTAATATATATATATATATATATATATATATATATATATATATATATATTAGTAAATAGGTTTTAAAGCTTATTGCCACTTGAGTAAATGAAAATAACATAGTCATGAAACAAAGAAACATGTTTTATAATGACATTTGCCAATTAAGAACATGTATGGAGCACATTAGTTTGTTGCCTGTGGAAGAGAGGGATAGAAGTAGTTATTAGGAAGAAAAGGGAAAACAAGACAGGAATTGTTCATATCAGAAAATTCTATAATAGTGGTTTACACTCTTAAATATTCTTTTTTTTTCCCTAATGTACAGTGAGTTTAGAATTAGGTGGAAGTATGTTATTATAACAGCTCATGATATTATCAATCAAATTCTTTCTATCTGGAACATGTAGCTGTGTACAACATGGCTGCAATATGTCTGTTTCACCTCCAACTTTGACATATACATTCTAGTTGGGAAGAAAGGTAGGACCTGGAGACCAAACACAAAAAAGAGATACCGATTGAACCTCTTTCTATTAAACTGCTTTCCCAGAAGTCCTACTCAGAAACTTTTGACTACCTCTCACTGGCCAAAATTACATCCCAGAGAGACCTGTAGTTGCAAAGACACCTGGAAAATCAGACGTTTAAACTTTTAATTGTAAAGAACAGAAGAAAATTATAGTAAATGTCATTATAAATGCATGCTCAATAAGACTTTGTCCAAGTGTACTATGTAGATCTAATGGGTTGATAATGTCCAATAGAAAATAAAAGGGACGAGATCCTGGTGGCCAGCAGATAATAGAAAGTGAGTTTGGTGATATAATGATAAAATGTTATAGTATGAAAGGTAACAAGAGTCACCGGGAATTACTGAAAATAAGAATGAAATGACGAAAGCGCTGTTTTCGAAAGATCAATACGGCTGTGAGTTGTGGGATGTGTTATAGAAGTGGTAGACTAGAAACAAAAGTGGAGTAGAGAAGTGTTTTACAGTATAATAAAAGTTACAGGACTTCATGCCCCTATGTTTAATTCTGACCCTCATGAGTAGTTTCATGACCTTGATGCCCGTTGAATCTTTGAGTCTTATTTTCTTCATCTGGACCTTAGAAATGATGGTACTAACTGCTGCAACAAAGTGAAAAAAATGTTTGTAAAAATACCTAGCAGTGTAGCACTTTTAGTATATACAGAAACATCCTTCTCATGACAAACAATACCTACTAGAGACCTCTCAGAAGTATCATTCTTAGTGGCAAAATAGTGGAGTTTTTTCCTCCTTAAAGGCAAAAACAAGATAATGTCCACTGCATAGTATGTTTCACATATCAAAATGTTGCTCTTAGCCAATGAAATAGGCAAAGTAGGAAAGAGTAATGAGATTATGGTTCTAAGATAATTTTTATATCAAGGGATTAATAAAAGCTAATCTCATAAATCCTAGTGGGAATTTATAACAGACTGATGGAACTAGCCCAGTAACAATTCTGAGTGAGCCCGATTAGTTCTCATACCCATTCTCCAGTTATTTCTCCACTTGCTAAATACATCAGACTCTGACTCAAGCACACTTTGTCTCCTAGTACGACCTCTATGTGATCTCAACAGTAACACACAACCTACTTTGATCATTTTTCATAAAATTATAGAATGCTAACACTTCCAAAGCAAAGAGTTGACTTTCTGAGCTCTGCTAAACTATCACACAGATGATGGTTGAGAAGATAGGAATATCCTTAAGGTTATCCATTTTGGGATACTGTTTATCAATGATTATCGGTGAATCTGAGTTCTTTTTTCCCCCTTTTCTCCTACTGAAACTACACTGCCATTTCTCTACCCACATAAACAAGCAAACTTAGTATAGAAATCTTGATGAGACAAATATATAAAATTTGCCTCTCTATATATGTATAATCAAAGATCTACAAAACAATAAAGATCTCAGTAAGAAATATATTCAGACACTAAATGCAGGCCTATGTGAAATTATTGTCATCCACATAAATGACATTTTGGTAATTGTGGCACAATCTTGAGGACCATAAAATGTCTGTTAAACCTGTTATTTAATTTTTTTAAATTCTGGTTCATTTTCCCAGTCAGGCCCAAACTGTCATTTTGCAAAGTTTGATTAATAAATAACACCACTTTACTTATTACTGTAAAACTATGATGTATTCAGATTTTAACAAAGATTCCACATTCAAATTATCATGAATAATTCAGCATAATTTTAACTAAGCATGCTCTTAAACAGTAAAAGGACTTTGTTAGTTTTTGCAGAAAATCTCATCATTTACTTTATCTGCATCAGGATTCTGAGGTAGCATGCTGACAAATATACTAATTTTAAGAAGATAATGTGGTTTCTTCTCTTTATCCTATTCTATAAAATGTAATGGAAAACCAAACAGATTCTAATACTTATTCAACTCTGTCTCAAGTTGTTACTATATATTCTCTCATACAACCCTCACACTTCTTTGAGTTTGGAGCTATTATTTCTCCTACTTTACAGAGGAGGAAAAGGGACTTGCCTTAACTAATGAGGCTAGTTGGTAGTGGGGAGAGATGGGCACCAGGAATGGTGTCTCCAGAGCTTGCTCACTTAACAACTATTCTCTACTGGCTTTTCTAAGAGATTTCCTATATTCTTTGCTTCAGTTGAGGTTATGCCTTGACCTAACATAGGACCTGAGTATGAAACTATTGGTTTGCACACCAGTGATTAAAGCCTGCATTTAGTCTTGTAGCTTATTGTATATCTTGAGTGGAAGAGTAGAGTTATGTGAAAGGAATAAAACAGTTGTTCACTTTGGGCACAAATAGATTGCCTCCCTTCTGGGCCCTATATAAACCTAAGAAAGGATTTTCCTTCATGAGTTTAACAGTATCTGGACTCTTACATGTGATTTATCAAAATAGGCTGAATGAATTCTGAAAAACAAGTCATTTGAAAGCTTTTTATTTGCTTCTATGGGAACATAACAGAAAAGCCAGAAGCAAACAAAATAAGTTTATCCTGTTGCGTGTATGTCAGAGATGCCCCCGAGGTGCCTTTATAATAATGTACTATGAATAATTCTGTCTTAACAACCAGAGTTTAATAAGAATAAATAATTCTCTTTTTCACATTGAGAATTGAAAGGATGTCCTTTGGTATAAAATTCTAAAAATTGTTTTCAATATTGAACAAGAGTGAATGATATTGTACCTGGGCGATGAGTTAATGTATTTCTTTTCCTCTATTGGATCATCTTTTAAAAACAATTATTCTCAAGTAATCTTTTAAACCTACAGTATTCTTATTAGGTAAAACGATGCCTTTGTCAACTCTCATTTCTGGGCTTTATTTTGTTATACCTGTCTTTTATAATGTAAGTAACATCAAATATTTAAAAAGTTGAGAATATAAATAATGTTTGATATTTTTCTGTCCCTTTAATTACGTAGACAAAGGCAAGAATTTTAAATGGCATTTTATTCACACATATCCTAGATAAAATTGCTAAAATTAAACATAAGTGAGTTTTTCAGTAAATAGCAAGAGTCAAATAGCTGTTGGACTAGAAAATAAGTAAAGCCAAATCTTCATCATGCATTGTCTCCAATATGGCACTTTATAGTGTAAGCTCAATACATAAATTAAATATATTTAGGATTGTTTTTATCTACATGTTTTGAAGATGAGATGGCCACATCAATATATGTATCAAAATTCCCAATAGGAGTAGAGCTTAATATCTGAAGTTAGGTACTCAAATTTTCAAACAAAGTAGACCATGAAATGCATTTAATCCCTGAAATAATTTGTCTTCTCCACTTCCCTTCAAGTCATCACTGAAAGGGACTGAGATGCTCTAGCAGTCCTTTCTGGCTGCTGCCAACATATTGTGCAGAGCCACTTGGAACTATGGAACTATTATCATTTTTATTCGTCAGTCAACAGATCATAGGCAACTTCTTCATAAGACCCTAGAAGGGAAATGAGGGAAATATAGTTGTGAGGTAAGAATAGACACCCTGGTAATGTATGCAATTTATTTTTCCTTTAAGACCTATGTGAAGGGATCCCTGGGTGGCGCAGCGGTTTGGCGCCTGCCTTTGGCCCAGGGCGCGATCCTGGAGATCCGGGATCGAATCCCACATCGGGCTCCTGGTGCATGGAGCCTGCTTCTCCCTCTGCCTGTGTCTCTGCCTCTCTCTCTCTCTCTCTCTCTCTGTGACTATCATAAATAAATAAAAAATTAAAAAAAAAAAAAAAAGACCTATGTGAAGATAATCCTTGTCTCTCCCACTTCTAATGATCAAGTACTGTTACTCTTTATCTCCAGTTGTACTTTAGTGTATACTCTATGTAATGACACACTACGAAGTCTTGTTGATTGATGAGAATAAGTATCTGTTTAGACTGGCTTCTGTCACACATATCCCTGAAGATATTGATATTGACATAAGCCTGAGGCATGTTAGGAAAGTGCATCACTGTTCTTTCCAGGAGAAAGCAAAGGGTTTTTGTTGTTGTTGTTGTTGTTGTTGTTGCTGCTGCTGCTTAGTAATTTCCCATAGATAGCTGTTTAGCTGTTTATCAGGTGTTGGGAAGTATGCTCTCTGCTCTAATGAAGAGTCCACATCTGAAAAGAGTTGCAACTTGAAACCCCCCTTAAGTTTATAGTGATACACTTTTACTTTTAAGACCCATATGTCTTTTTCAGAGTATTTCAGACAGGTTATACATTGATATTAAAGGCATAATCACCTCTGAAAATTATAAATCTTTGATGTGGTTCTAACACTACGATGACCTCAGGATATGGCATTGCTTTTTCTTACTCTGTTTGATAGAGAAGGTAATTTCTGAGCACATCTTCTCGGCTCTTTAAAATAAAACAAAATAGAATTCTTTATGCCAAGGATCATGGACCAATAAAATGAACTCTACATTTGCTCCAAATATCTATCCCAACTACATGCTCACAAGTTGAAGGTTCACCATTGTGTGAGTTAATTTGGGGTTCCACTATACTAAGAGGCAGACTCAAGCCCCAAATCCTTTATTAACATACCATGATGTACACATGATACTTGGTCGCGGGGTCCTTCCTCAAGAGTATGTAGACTGCACTTCCCTCAGAGAGCAGACCGTATTGGGGGTACACACTGGGGGAAAGAGAAGGATTCTAGCTCTCTACTTTAATGACCTTAGTCAAGCTTGTAATCCCCCAGACTTACAGTTTTCTTGGTTTATAAATCCAGCAGTAACTGCCCTACAAATGCCATCAACACCCTCTTAAAAGTTTCCTATGAATAGATCACTTTCGTTGCTATTTTTCTGTTCTTCATTGTCTCTGATAAATAATGCTTCTGCCATATGAGAATCTTACTATCTTCGGTGATTTGGAAACCCTGTTTGGTGGCATAATCTTCCACCAACATTCTCAGACTGCACATACCAACTACCACAAGTGAGTTTTGTTATGTTGCTATTCACCTCACTAATGCAGTTTTCAAAGAGGTGGTCTTAGAGGATTCTTGGGAGACATGGCAAGCTGTGATTGAATGGGATTCACATGATGTAATTCTTCCAACATTTTTAGCTCCTTTGATTATTTCCATTATGTAATGCAAATTAAATTTTAATATCTAAACTCAATTTTATCATATTCAACATAAAGTCCAAGTGCTACTCAGCCAGATGAGTGAATACTAGACCATTTAAGAATTTAAAATAAAAAAAAATGTAAATTTTTTAATTCATTACATTATTTTTTTTAAAATTTTTTTTATTTTTTTTTATTGGAGTTCAATTTGCCAACATATAGCATAACACCCAGTGCTCATCCCCATCAAGTACCCCCCTCAGTGCCCCTCACCCAGTCACCCCCAACCTCCACCCACCTCCCTTTCCACCACCCCTTGTTCGTTTCCCAGAGTAAGGAGTCTCTCATGTTCTGTCTCCCTTTCTGATATTTCCCACTCATTTTTTCTACTGTCCCCTTTATTTCCTTTCACTATTTTTTTATATTCCCCAAATGAATGAGACCATATAATGTTAGTCCTTCTCCGATTGACTTATTTCATTCAGCATAATACCCTCCAGTTCCATCCACGTTGAAGCAAATGGTGGGTATTTGTCGTTTCTAATGGCTGAGGAATATTCCATTGTATATAGACCACATCTTCTCTATCCATTCATCTTTCGATGGACACCGAGGCTCCTTCCACAGGTTGGCTATAGTGGACATTGCTGCTAGAAGCATCGGGGTGTAGGTGTCCCGGCATTTCACTGCATCTGTATCTTTGGGGTAAATCCCCAACAGTGCAATTGCTGGGTCATAGGGCAGTTCTATTTTTAACTCTTTGAGGAACCTCCACACAGTTTTCCAGAGTGGCTGCACCAGTTCACATTCCCACCAACAGTGCAAGAGGGTTCCCCTTTCACCACATCCTCTCCAACATTTGCTGTTCCCTGTCTTGTTAATTTTCATCATTCTCACTGGTGTGAGGTGGTATCTTATTATGATTTTGATTTGTATTTCCCTGATGGCAAGTGATGCGGATTATTCTCTCATGTGCTTGTTGGCCATGTCTGTGTCTTCCTCTGTGAGATTTCTGTTCATGTCTTTTGCCCATTTCATGATTGGATTTTTTGTTTCTTTGCTGTTGAGTTTGATAAGTTCTTTATAGATCTTGGGTACTAGTCCTTTATCTGATACGTCATTTGCAAATATCTTCTCCCATTCTGTAGGTTGTCTTTGAGTTTTGTTGACTGTATCCTTTGCTGTGCAAAAGCTTCTTATCTTGATGAAGTCCCAATAGTTCATTTTTGCTTTTGTTTCTCTTGCCTTCATACATGTATCTTGCAAGAAGTTACTGTGGCCGAGTTCAAAAAGGGTGTTGCCTGTGTTCTTCTCTAGGATTTTGATGGAATCTTGTCTCACATTTAGATCTTTCATCCATTTTGAGTTTATCTTTGTGTCTGGTGTAAGAGAATGGTCTAGTTTCATTCTTCTGCATGTGGATGTCCAATTTTCCCAGCACCATTTATTGAAGAGACTGTCTTTTTTCCAGTAGATAGTGTTTCCTGCTTTGTCGAATATTAGTTGACCATATAGTTGAGGGTCCACTTCTCGATTCTCTATGCTGTTCCACTGATCTATGTGTCTGTTTTTGTGCCAGTACCACACTGCCTTGATGACCACAGCTTTGTAATACAACTTGAAATCCAGCATTGTGATGCCCCCAGCTATGTTTTTTTTTTTTTTTTTTTTTTTTAATATTCCCCTGACTATTCGGGGCCTTTTCTGATTCCACAAAAATCTTAAGATAATTTGTTCCAACTCTCTGAAGAAAGTCCATGGTATTTTGATAGGGATTGCATTGAATGTGTAAATTGCCCTGGATAGCATTGACATTTTCACAATATTAATTCTGTTTTTACATTAGCCATAATTATGGTCCAATATAATCTCCATATATTAGAAAGTACTAGTGATTCTTTTGGTGTTTGGGGCATTTTGAGAGGTGCCACATAAATAGTTTGCCAACCACTGGCTCCCATCATTAGCCAGACATCCAACCGATTTCTCCCATATTAAGAGCCTTGCCTTGAGAAGCCAAATGAACTCCTACTTTATGAAAGTAGTACCACTCCAAAAGGGACATTTTTGATAAGCTAATATGAGCATAACAATATTCAATTGTTCCCTAATTTAGTAATCAAGAAATTTACTTCATTACTCTTAGGACAGAGCTTTTAAATTTGGCAAACTGTAGGAGTAGGCTGCATGAAATTTGGGTGTATTGGCAATATTGGCTTAGTCCATTCAGGCTTCTGTTATGACAAAATACCATAGACTGGTTAGCTTAAACAGCAAATATTCATTTTTCACAGTTCGAAAGGTTAAGAAGTCCAAGATCAAGGTGCCTGGTAATGTGGTGTCTCATGGGGGCTCTGTCTCTAGTCTGCAGATGACCGTCTTCTCTTTACATTCTCCCTTTCCGTGGTGCTTGTAGTGGTAAGAGAGAGAAAGAACTCTTTTATCTGTCCCTCTTTGTATAAGGGCATTTAATTGCATCATGAGGGCCCTACTCTCATAACCTAATCTGACCCTAATTACCTCCCAAATGCTTCACCTCCAAATACCAACACACTGGCAATTAGGGCTGCAACATACGAAATTTTAGTGTGACACAAACTTTCAGTCCTTGAAACTGTAGAAAAATTTTTTTTTTTTTGGAAATAAGAGATGTTAAAAGCAGTCTTTTTCGGACAATGTGCATTTTGAGTCCGTCATTTTCTTTCTTTATGCTCTCAAATGCAATTTAGATCAGGCCATCCCATAGTTCCTGTATTAAGCCCAGGAAGAATTTATAATAGCTATTAGGTAACTTACAGAAGCAACTGGAGGGTTGGATAGTGTCCAAAAGCTCATGGAAAAACTGGTGTGATAGTAGAACTTAACTTGGATGAAAAACTAGAATCTTTTTCCTTACCTTTCAATCCAGAATAAGTCCTTTCTTTAAAGAAGTTTTTCTAAATACTTCTAGACAAGAAAATTGTTTAATGGAAACATTTGCTTTTTTCTTTCTTTCTTTTTCTTTGCTTACTTATTTTTTCATGAGACACAGAGAGAGAGGCAGAGACACAGGAGAGGGAGAAGCAGGCTCCCTGTGTGGAGCCTGATGTGGGACTTGATCCTGGGACCCCGGGGTCACGCCCTGGGCCAAAGGTAGACGCTCAACCACTGAGCCACCCAGGCGTCCCACAGTTGCTTATTTCTTAAGATTTTTAATATTAATAATAATAAGTGTTTCCCACACTGGCTGTACCATTTTACATTCCGATAGTAAACATATGAGTGATCTTTTTTTTCCACATCCTTCTGGCCTTTGGGGTTTTTCAGTTTTTTATTTTTTTTATTTTTTTTTTAACCATTCTGATTGGTACATCGTGATTATCTTATTGTGGTTTTAGTATGCATTTACCTGATTGCTACTGATGTTGAAAAATCTTTTCATGGGCTTCTTTGCCCTTTGTATATTCGTTTCAGTGAAATATCCCTACATGTTTTTTACCCACTTTCTTGTTGGGTTTTTTTCCTTAACTGTTGAGTTTTCAGAGTTTTTAATATAGTTTTTAGTACTTTGTTGAGTGTGTGGTTTGCCCACATTTTCTCAATCTGAAGCTGTCTTTTCATCCTTTTCACATAAACTTTAATGAAACATTTTAATTTTTATCAGATTCAATTAATCAACTTTTCCTTTTGTGGATCATGCATCTGGTATAAAGTATGAGAATGCTTTGCATAGGGCTGATCTCAGACATTTTCTTTTGTGTGTGTGTGTTTTTTTTTTAAGTTTTATATTTTTACATCCTCCATTTAAGTCCAAGATCTCTTTTGGGATCTCAGAACTTTTATACAAGTTGTGAGATTTAGATTGAAATATTCGTTCATTTTTCACTTTGCATATTCAGTTGCTCCAACATTTTTTGAAAAGGCTATTTTTTCTCTATTGAACAGCTTTTACAATTCTGCATTTTTGTCAAACATCAATTGAGTATATCTGTTATGGTGTAATTCTGGTAACTCTATTATATTCCATGAATCTATATTTCTATCCCTTTAACAATACCATATAGTCTTTATTACTGCAACTAGGTAGTAAGTCTTAATATCAGGTTTTGATCAAGCACAATGATTTCTTTTACTTTTTGTTGTTGTTGTTAAGATTAAGATTATGATTATATAGCTAATCTAGGATGTTCCTTTTCTTAAAGATTTTGTTTATTTTTTCATGAGAGATACAGAGAGAAGCGGAGAAGCAGGCTCCTCGCAGGGAGCCCAATGTGGGGCTTGATCCCCAGAGCCCTGGGATCATAATCTGAGCTGAAGGCAGATGCTCAACCACTGAGCCACCCAGGTGTCCCTAGGATAAGTTCATCTATCTTCATAACAATCCATGTTAGGATATTGGTAGGACTTGTTATTAACCCTACAGATCAGTTTGACATTTTTGAATACTGTATGCCTCTCCATTTATTTAGATCTTTGAATACCTTCATCAGCTTTTTAAAATTACTAGTATACAATTAGTATTGTAATCATAGTATGTAGATCCTGTATATCTGGGTTTTTTAAGAAGATTCTATTTATTTATTCATGAGAGACACAGACTGAGAGAGGCAGAGACACAGGCAGAGGGAGAAGCAGGCTCCATGCAGGGAGCCCGATGCAGGACTCGATTCCGGATCCCGGGATCATGACCTGAGCGCTAGGCAGGGGCCCAACCGCTGAGCCTCTCAGGCATCCCTCTTTTTAAGTACACAACTAAGCATTCCATTCCTTGGTGCATTTATTAATTGCATTTTGCATTTCAGGTTCTGCATAGTCATTCTTAATATAAAGAAATGTGACTGATTTTATATTGATCTTGTATCCTGAAACTTGTTGAAAACTGCTTACTTTTTTTCCAGTCTCTGTTTTCCTTTTACTCTGATAGATTTTTTTGTTTTGTTTTGCTCTACATAAGTATTCATATCATCTGCATACACAGTTTTATTTACTCCTTTCCAATCTGAATTTTTTTTTTTACATACTTTAATTGCCTCCTTTCAGTGGCTAACCCTTCCAGAACTATGTTGAATAAGAATGGAGAGAGCAGTGGTCTTTGCCTGTTCCTAAATTTAGGAGGGCACTAATCAGTCTTTCACCATTAAAAATGATACTGGCTTTAGGGTTTTTTGTAGATGTAATTTATCAGTTTGCTGTCATTCATTTCTATTCCTAACTTAATTATCTTTTTAAAATCATGAATGGGTATTGGATTTTGCCAAATGCTTTACTGTGTCAATTGACAGGGTCCTATGGTTTCTTTTTCAAATTGTTTATATGGTTTATTACATTGTTTGATTTTAGAATACTGGACCAGTTTTCCATGTTTGGGATAAATCTCACTTGGTCATTGTATATGTTGCTGGATTTGGTTTGCCAGAGTTTTGTTGATGATTTTTATATCTGTATTCAAAAGAGATATTGTTCTCCAGGTTTCTTTTCTTGTGATGCCTTTGTCTGGTTGTAGTATCTGATCCCTTATAATGAATTGTCAAGAATTTTTTTTCTTTCACACTGGAAAATTTTGTGTAATTTTTGCTAATTCTTTTACATGTATTTGGAATAATTTTCCAGTGAAATTATCTAGGCCTATCTATTTATTTTTTTGGAGTTTTTAAATTAAGAATTCAGTTTATATTTCATAGTAATAGATGTTGAAATTTTCCCTTTCAATTTGGTTGAGATTTGGTAGTGTGTGGCTTTCACAGAATTGTTTACTGAAATCAGACCTTTCTGAAATATTTGAACAAATAGAATGTCTAAAATGGCAAATTAAGCATACTACACTTATAAGACTGTTTTGGTGGTTATTAATATTTTTACAACAATAAAGAATTGATAAAACTTTTAGTTTAGAGTTCCTATTTCCATTGCTAGCTAACTAGGTAAGTCAAGCCACTTCTTCAACTGAGGAAAAATAGAAAGGCTAGTCAAATATTTTAAAATCTGCCCCTTACGTATGAAAATTAATAGTAATATGAAAATAGTGGGGGAAAAACCCAATCATATTCCACCCAAATTGTTCAGAAAAAAATGTGTTTAGGGAAAATGTTATTAATACTAATATTTCATATAAAAGCCTGAAAATAAAATAATTATAAAATGTAAGGAAAATCAAAATAAATTTTAAAAAATAAGGCATACTAAATCCAAATGTGTCCACACATTTTCTAAAAATCACACTAACAAAGGGAGAGGAGATTTAAACTTCAGTAACTCACACCTGAAATATAAGCAAGACAAAAAGAATGATGTAAATGTTACATGTAAGTAGGGATGTTAACCTTCAAGATAAGAAGAGCTTGTCTGGAGTTCACATTAGTGTGTAGAGTCAGGCAGTGACGATCAAAAAAAAAAAAAAATCAAGGGTGTCAGGGGTCTAGCTGAGACAGAACAAAATTAATTCACCAGCAAAGGCAGTTCCATTGTGAGGGCAGTAGTACCTAAAAGGGAAATGAGGGCTGGCACATCAGCATACTGTTTTCTAGGTGCTACATTGAAACAGGTTTGAAATTGCCCATGACCAGAAGTGATAGTCTCGGAAAAGCATTACTGTAAGAAACAATTTGCTAAGTAGAGAAAATTATGAATCCTGCAGAAACAGGAGGAGGTTAACAGAATCAGAAATATACCCTCTTTATTAAAAAATGATACTTTCAATGAAATCTTATTTCACTATACACCAACAAAAGAAGTTATTATTTATTTATTTATTTATTTTTATTTTTTAAAGATTTTATTTATTTATTCATGGGAGATGGAGAGAGAGGCAGGCTCCATGCAGGGAGCCCAACATGGAACTCGATCCTGGGACCCTGGGATCACACCCTCAGCCAAAGGCAGATGCTCAACCACTGAGCCACACAGGCATCCCGGTTTTTTATTTTTTTATTTTAAAAGAGGATCTTTTCAAATGAAGATCCTAGAAAGGAATGCAGAATCTTTAAGCCTCCTCCCAGTGGAGACATATCTGCTACGGTCATTTTAGAAAAATTCAAAGGTTTGTATAATGATTGCGACTAGTAGGAATCCCCCAAAACTATTATGAGAATCAAATGTATGTCTGATTAAAATGCTTATGATAAATCAAGGAAAAAGCAAAGAAAAATATACTATACACTGTAATTTAGTGTATTCAATATAAATTAAATAATGTTGAACAGCCTTTGTAGAAATCAAATAACTCCTAAGTCAAAAGTGCATATAAAATGGACAAAACCAGAAAACTTTGAATACAAATTATTGCCAAAACTCAGTAAAGAACGACAAGTGAAATACAATACCATTTTATAAATGGTGATTAAATTAGGATGCCCAAAGGAAAATAAAGGTTAATGTATGCAAGAGACATTAAGAAATGAAAGCATCAAGAAACAAAAATAAAATAGAGAGTAAAAGGATCAGAAGATATAGAAGATAAGCAAATCCTGACATACACAACTGGAATCCCAAACAAAAACAGAACATGAAAGAAATTAATGTTTTAAACTATGATTCAAGAAAATTTCTGAAAAGTCCTGAGACTACTAATTGAACAAACCTAATGTATATGCAGAGAAACTGACATTGAACAATCAGCTCTGTAAGATTCTAGTAAAGTTTTGGATGTTAAATAAATGAAGAAAAATATTTATGGGGCCTCCATGCAAAAAGAAGCAAGTTACTTACTAAGGGAAAATAAAACCAAACACGTGTTGGGATCAAATATCTAGGAGATAATGGAAAAAATTAAGATAACAGTGGAATATGGTTCATTAAATTCAAATAGGAAGTATGAGTCAATAATTTCATAGCTAGGCTATAAGGCTATAAAAAATAGAGATTAATACTTGTAAAAACTCTTTCAATGTAAGCATGCGACTTCCTTGAACAGTGTACTAAAGGATGGATTTCATCTAATTTAGAAGTGATTATGTAAATATTAGCTAAAGAACTGTCAGTGAAAATCAATGAGCATATTAATTAAAATCTAAGACAAAAATGAATTTGTGATAAAAACAAGGTATAAAGGTCACATATGCCAAAAAGTGGAAATAGAAGGAAAAGAAAAAATAGGAAAGTAGAAAAAATTATTGATTGTTGAATAGGTGAAAGTCAACTCAACTAGTAGAATCTTAGTTAAGAAGAACAAAAACGGAAATAATGGGTGAGAGTTAACTCGAATATTTTAAAGTGGAAACCAACTAGTAGTAGCTTAACTAAAGGGGAAAAAAGAATTAAGGATATATTAAAGAATTAAGGATATAATAACAGTAACTCCTAGAGCAATAATAAAAATTTTCATTGTTTAAAAAAAAATAATGAAAAAATATACCCCCCTAGAGAAAGAAGCAAATATATCCTCCATCCTCTCCCCCTGACTCTTTTTCCACTCCTCTAAAATTAATTATGAAGTCATAGACATAGCAAGTATAAAATAAGACAATATGGCAGTGTTGAGCATGGTCATATCAGACATATCAATAACTATAAATTGATTTAAAAGCCCACTAAAAGGCAAAGCTAGTGAAAGTAACAGATTAGTGAAAGATATGTTTCCAGAACAAGATGCAAATGTGCTATAAAACATGGGAGACACCTGTTTTAAAAATATGATTCAGAAATGACGGAGAGGAAGAAGAGAGAGATAGAGATAAAAAACGAGAAATAGATGAGGTTGAGAGAGAGATTGGGAGAGAGAGAGGCAAAAAGATAGAAGACAAGTGGAAATACTGAAGAGATTTTCAGTCTTCTCAAACAAGGTAGGATCCAGGCCTCAATATGTTATTTATTCATGAGAGAGACAGAGAGGCAGAGACACAAGCAGAGGGAGAAACAGGCTCTTGCGGGGAGCCCGATGTGGGACTAGAGCCCAGGACCCCGGGATCATGACCTAAGCCAAAGGCAGTTGCTCAACCACTGAGCCACTGCAGATGTCCCAGCCCTCAATACCTTAAAGTAGACAAAGAAGCTTCTTTATGATACAAAGTGATGCAATTTACAATAAAGAGGAAAACCAATAAAGGTGTAACCCATACATAATAATATGTATGTACAAAGTAACACAGTTACTACCTACCTTTTTCTAAAAGATATTCAGAGAGAAACAGAAGAAAAACATTAGGGAATTTCACAGTTTTTTCTAGTTTGTGTTAAAAAATCCTAAGTGGACAAATAAATACGCATATAGAAGATCTAATCAATATCGAGTATATAATATGGAGAAATATCAAATATTACACCCTGATAATAACATTTTATGTCAAGAGCAAATGGAACATTTATTACATGTATCCAATATTAAAAACAGAAGGAAAATAAGTTTAATATAATGAAATTATTATAAACGACACTTTTTCATCAGGATGTAATAAGACTAGAGATCAGTAACAGCATTGAAAAGATCCTTAACCTGGAATTTATATGGTTTTTGTTAGGTTAGGTTTATCATGGGTCTATGGTCTAAATATGTCCCGCCTCCTGTTAAAATTTATATATAGAAACCCTAACCCCCAAGGTGATAGGAGTAGAAGGTGGATCCACTGGAAGGTGATTAGGTCATGAGAGTAGACCCTCATAAATGGGATTAGTTCCTCTATAAAAGAAGCGCTAGAGAGCCCCCTTGATCCTCCTGCCATGTGAGGACACAACGAAAAGGTACCAGAACCAGGAAGTAGGTCCTTGCCAGTTACTGAATCTGCTCGAACCATGAACTTGGACTTTCTAGCCTCCAGGTTTGTGAGAAGTAAGTGTTTGTTGTTTATAAGCTACCTAGTTTATGATGTTTATGTCAGAGCAGCCCAAATAGACTAAGATATATGGAATAATTACATACAGTAAAATTCACTTTTTTAAGTGTGCATTTCCATGAATTTTAATTGTGATAAAATCTAATTAACCTTTTTTTTTTTTTTTTTTTTTTTTTGCAATTCGTATATTTTGCATCCTAGGATGCAATAACACAATGTTATTTCCTCCATATTTTATTCATTAGAAGCCAATCACTGAGTTACTGTCCACACTACGGGGATGGGAGTTAAGCTCCACCTATTGATAAAAAGAGTTAAAGTTAAGCTCTACCTATTGATAGAAAGTGAGTTAAATAATTTGTGGACATATTAAAAAAAAACTATAAGGCAGAAGGTAGATTTAAATATATATATATATATGTATATTCTGGACAAATTGAATATTATGGCAGGACTATCAAGTATCAAGGGTACATCTGGATATAATGATATGACATATGGACAAGAGTTCACTCAGATTGGGAGGTGTCATATTGATATTTGGGAACTTGGAAACTAGATAAGATAGTTTTCTGGTAGGCAATTAAAATGGGCATTAAATAAAATAAACATTATTTCTTTTAGTTCAAATCCTTAAAAGATTTGCAAATTCCTGAGATTGTTTTAGTTTGCTTTCTTTAGGGAATATTCAGCTCATGGTGGAGAGGAACACAAGTTGTCTCTTTTCTGTCTTAGATTTCTCTTGAGTTCAAATGCATGATTGAATAGAAAATAAACACACAGAAAAAAAGAAGAAGAAAGCTGAAACACATGGAAAATGATACTTCAGAACCGAAATCTGCTGAGATAAATAATGTGTATATTGATACAGTCTATCTTGCATGATTCATTCCTCAACCAAGTTTCATATGAAACAACAACCAAGATTATTGTGGCTTGAGCAAAAATAGTATAGTGACTACCCATGCACAGGGATAATAATACTGATGATAATTCTAGAGATAGCCTAATGTATTGAGCTGAATACTTATGTGCTAGGTACTTTGATAAGCAATTTATATGCATCACCTCATTTAATTATCCCCCAAATCACATGAGATTGATGCAACAAGGAAGCAATTATTTTCCTTAAGAGAATTACTTTCTGGACTATGTTAATATACGTTGATAAGAATCCAACTCCCCTGAAGTCTGTGTTAGCACTGGGTTTTCTGATTTATTTTCTATTTACTTATTAATATTTTAATTGGTTTAAGGTCTAGTGATTATGATGAGGATTATTAAGGATTACCCAGATTATTGCATTCACTGAATCTGCTTTAAAAAAACCTGAATTCCATCATTTACGGCAGTTAAAAATAAAACGATTATGCAAAATTTTTATACAATGAGAGGAGGATTTTTATTTTCCTAGTGTTTGAACTATGCACTGCTAAACCATCTCTCTTAATTCAGATCTCATTTCTCCTATTTAGACTAAATTTATTTTTTCATTGTTTTCAATTCATTGCCTAAGACTTAGCTGATTTACCTAGAGCAATGACAGTGCCATTTGTAAAAAGATTAATCTTTTTTCAATTCTGGAATATATGGCATATATGAAAACTTCTAACTTTAAAGTATTATTCAAATATAAAAGCACTGTCAGAGTATTATTCCAGCCCTGCTATAACACATCTGAGGAAATATTTTTCATTATTTTTCTTGATTAGAAGATACATGCAATTATGAAACCGAGAAAACAAAAAAACAAAAGGGACTCAACAAGGAAATACTTAGAAATTTCCAAGATTACCAATCTCCTGTATGTTTCTGCTTGTATACATAAATATGTGCATATATATATATACCCACACATGCTTTGAAGAATAAACCATACTATATAATATTATACCATTTAAGGTTTTTATCAAAAATATTTCCCTGTACCATTAAATATTTTTTCAAAACATAATCTTAGAAACTGCACAGCATTATTGAAAACATATATGCTACACTTAATTTACTTATTTTTCTGTTGTTGAAATTATAATTGATGGAAACTGATCAATTACTGTACTGGAAATGTACTTTAAGGGAATTCAAGGTATTGATATATGAGCACAGTGGGATGTCTTCTTAATATATTCCTCAAGAGAATTCATCAGCCTTCTTTATGATTGGCCTTCTAGTTCCCCAAGGTTCTATTTTTCACTGGAAAATGTTTTAATATCTAGCAAGCAATTATAATAGCACTATCATAGTACCCAAGGCATTTAATCACACATGATTCTACCCTCTTTCCCCACTATATCTGAATTATCTTGGTGAGGAAAAAAAAAAAAAAAAAAAACTTGCTCTCAGCATGACTGTAATAAAACCAGTGGGAAAAAAAAAAGTAATATAAAAAATCAAGTAGAAAGGACCTGGAAAGAGCAATAGAAATTGCACCTGGATTTAGGGAATTGGTTCCTGCTCCCTGTGGAGTACTTAAATAGTTTTGTGCCCTGGAGAAAGTCACTTAAATTCTCTAGACCTCTGACTCCTCATCTGATAATTTATCTTAAATGGTAATTTTTGCTCTGAAAATTTTAATTTATCTTTAGGGGGAATAAGTTCCTCAATTAATGTAATCTTGTTTCCAAGTGATCTATCTGAAGCCAGGTAAAAATTATACAAACTAATTCCATATTTTTGGATAACTTTAACTGACGGTTTTTTTTTTTTCCAAGATTTTATTTATTTGTTAGAGAGAATGAGAGAGAGAGAGAGAGAGAGAGAGCGAGCCAGGGGGAGGGGCAGAAAGAGAATATCAAGCAGACTCCTGGGCTGAGCAGAGCTGGACTCTGGGCCCTATCTCACAACCCTGAGATCATGACCTGAGCCTAAATCAAAAGTCAGAGGTTTAACCAACTGAGGCACACAGGTGCACTTTACTACTGAGGTTTTTATAATTAGAGGCTGAGTCTGAGTTCTTGAGATGATTTATTGTCATCCGTGGTTAGAGTCCACAGCATCTTTCTAAATGTTTTTCTACAATTAACTTTTTTTATCCCTGCACTAAACACGTTTTTTTGTAAAAGATACAGTATTTATATTAGCATGTTTTTATATGAATAATATTTTTTTAAATATTTTTATTTATTCATTCATGAGAGACACAGAGAGAGAGAGTGTAGCAGAGACATAGGCAGAGGGAAAAGTAGGCTCCATGCAGGGAGCCTGATGTGGGACTTGATCCTGATACTCCAGGATCAGGCCCTGGGCCAAAGGCAGGCGCTCAACCGCTGAGCTACCCAGGCTTCCCTATATGAATATTAGAATTCAATTTAATCTAAATAGTCCATTTATATTGATCAGACATGTGTTTAAATCAGAAATTAATTTAGGAAAAGTTTGTGTTATTATAAGATTGAGTCCCACATGATTGGAATTTTAGAATTGCTCTGATAAAAAGAATATCTTAAAATCTGATATTTCCATCTCTCAGAAGATATGCTAAGCAAGAAGAATCTCTCTCTGCCAAGATGACTTGTGCAGCCTATTGTGTATGAGTGGAGAAATGAGAAGGAACTTGCCCTAATAATATTAAGCCAGTGTGATGTTGGCCCCTGAATAAAAGCTGAGATCAAAGAAACAGAGATGAGAATCTACAAACCACAAGTCTGACATTAATAGTAAAATAATCACATATTCAAAAATGAAACTGTGGCAATTTTTAGATACTTGGATCTAAACCAAAGTTAGACCCTTTTTTCTCAACTTTATCGAAATGAGTTCAATGTGAATCAAAGTTAAAACAAGAGTATTTAGGGGCATCTGGGTGACTCAGTTGGTTAAGCATCCAACTCTTGATCCTCTCAGGTCTTGATCTCAGGATTGAGAGTTCAAGCCCCATGTTGAGCTCCACAGCATGGAGCCTGCCTACAATCAATCAATCAATAAATCCCCCAAATAGAGTATTTATAAAATGCAAAATAAAATAGCACAATTATTAGCAAAGTTCTTGTTGTATTTTTGTTATTATTACTATGCTATAGAATTACTTCCTGAGCAAACACCAAAATTAAAAATACATAAAGAATAAAAGTGGTAGATCGGACAGGAAAAGCTACTATCCACAAAATGCAAGAGAGGAAGTCAAAGACAAGAAAAACTAAAGAAAGCAAGTGCATCACTGCGAGTATCACAGGTGAATGTTGAGTTCAGTATATTTAACACGTGAGATTTTACAAATAAACATGAAAAGTTTATGTGTGATCAAGGAGAAATGATATGAAATAGATTAATTAGAAAAGAGAGCATTTAAAGGCAAGTAAACACATGTCATGTGTTTGACCACACTTCTAACAGACAAAAGCAAATCAAATAAAAATGTGAGATATGATTTTTACCTGCAAAATTCTATTATAAATGCTGCAGAACACTGTTGAAGATTGCAGCACCAAACCATAAACTTTCTTTTCTCTCATTTATCATCAAATGTCTTCAAAGTTCATGGCCTTTGTTCCAGTAATCCACTTCCAGCAGTTTATCTTCAGCTAATAATGGGCAAATGTGTAAAGGCGTGGTTATAAAGATGTATTGGGGAAGCTTATATCAGTGAAAAATTGGAACTTAAAGTATTTTTCAGTAGGATACTGGTTAAATTAATCATGGTATATTTAAAAGGAAAGCTATATCAGGCAAAAGTGATGAAAATAAATTTATATATTCATTAACAAGCAAAAATGTATACAGTATATACTTGCAGCATGTCTAGGTATTTTTTACTTAATTTATTGCCTGTACATTTAAAATGAACCAGATCCAGGGCCACTTGTTTCCTCCTAAACGATGTTGCTATAAATGCCGCTTTCTGAAAAACCCAATTAGTTCATGCACATGCCCGCAAACACACACATTTACAAAAATATAAATAGATTTTCTGCCATTTTTCTACAGTGTATGGTCATTGACAAAATTTTTCTATAAACGTTTAATGTGATTAGACGAGGGGTTATGGGAGGTCATTTTGAAAGGAAATGTTAAACATTATGAAATAAGCAAGTCATTTATCTAATTTAATAAACATTATTTATGATTTTGGCCCATTTTAAGGAAATTAGACAGAGATGAATAATTTTAAAATTTTGACTGATATCTCCTACATATGCCTTATGTATTTAGTAAATGAACACTTACAGAAGTGAAATTTTATGTACTTCAGCCTGTTAATAAGTTGTCTTTGGATTGCATAAACTCAAGCTCTTGATGCTTCTGGAACTAAATGTCTCTTAGATGGTGTTCAAAGTGATTTAGCCCTTATAGTAAATTTCACAGTGAATTGAACCTTGTAAATTAGTTAAGTGATTGTATATTCATTTGTGTGTCTTCTGACATTTCATTTAGTCCTGTATAGTGGTGTGAAGTTTATATCTTTAAAAGGGGTACTTCTGGGGTGGATTTGAAATTCACTGCTGCTAGGAAAAAAAAAAATTGAGTGGGAGTTACTACTTTTGCTAGTAATGATACTTGAAAATAAGTTCACTTATATTCTTGGGTTTGCATGCATGTCTCAGAATTGGGGATAATCCAAAGTAGGTTTACCTATCTAGTAAAGTATTTTAAATATTTTCATTTTAAGCACCCGGTGTTGAGTGGTAGGTCTGGTAGGTCGGATAACTGAACAAGCTGTTGAAGAGCACGTCTGGATTACAACAGGAATGAGCGTAAAATCAGAGCCATCTGAGGTCAGTTTCAAGATGGAAAAATAAACAAGGTGAGGAGAATGCCCAAAGAAAACTACCAGCACAGGAGGCTTTATTGGTGTATTATTACTTTTTAAAGATATTATCAAATATTTGTTATCTAAATCTGTTCCTGTATAGGGTTTTCAAATTTTTTGAAAGGACTACAACTACCATACCCTTTGTCTTTCGATATAGTTTTTGGCATCTCTACCTTTCTCTCTCTCTCTCTCAAATAAATAAATACGATCTTTAAAAGGTGGGGGGACACCTGAGTGGCTCAGTCAATTTCGCATCTGCCTTCAGCTCGGGTCCTGATCCCTGGGTCCTGGGACTGAGCCCCACATCAGGCTTCCTGCTCCATGGGGCGCCTACTTCTCTTTTCCTTTGCACCGCCCCCCACTCATGCTTTCTCTCCCCATCTCCCTCTCTCTCAGATAAATAAAATCTTTAGATAGATAGATAGATGATAGATAGATAGATAGATAGATAGATAGATAGATAGATAGATAGATGATAGATAGATGATAGATAGAAGTTCTTAGGGGTCCAGTGGACCCAACTGCAGTAGTTAGTGCTTCTGGCTGAGCTGCTTTGGTTAATATTTATAAAAACATCCTGTAAGTTTTAGAGCACAGTGGAGGTGGTCTGCACTTTATGTCTTTATCTCCTGGATAAATATTTGCTTTCAGTCTTATTTTAAAGATGCATTTATTTTAGAAAGAGAAAGAGTGAGGGGGGAGAGGGGAAGAGGGCAAAGGAGAGAGAGAATCTCAAGCAGACTCCCGACTAAGTGAGGAGCCTGACTCAGAGCTCAGTCCCAGCACCCTGACATCATGACCTGGGCTGAAACCAGAAGTCAGGTGCTCAACCGACAGAGCCACCCAGGTGCCCCTTGCTGTGTAGTTTTAGTTAGAAGCTCAAGAAGTTTCAGGCAAATCCATGTATTTTCATTACATCCAGGAATAAACTTACTTTTTGATTTACTGATTTAACAAAATTGACTTGAAAATCAGTGTCTCTAGTTCCCAGAGGCAGCTTCTTGGTCCTGTGACCTATATATAATATATAGGCTGTTGCACAGGGCTCCGCCTTTGGAAGGGCTCCACACCTGGTCCAGTGCTTTGCTGTTACCATCTTGAGATAATTAGCAGTTTTGAACAAGAGACCCTGCATTTTCATTTTTCACTCAGCTCTTCAATTTCTGTAGTCTTCCCTGCTTACTCCTTAAAGGTGCCAGCTCTGATGGTGTGGACAACTGGGGATGAGTTTGTGGGATTGGTCATAAAATGGCACTTTCAGGAAACTTTTCTAGAGCTTGAATGTTTCTAACTTTTTATTTTGCAAATTATCAAATCATAGCAGATTGCTGCAGTAGTATGGAGTAGTTCACATCGACCCTTCAGCTGTTCCCTACCCCCCATGGTAATATTTTACACCATCAGTTCAACCTATGGACCTTAATCAGGTTTCACTGGTTTATACCTGCACACGGTTGCGGGGTGTTTGTGTGTGTGTGTGTGTGTGTCTGTGTGTCTCTGTGTCTGTGTGTTTGTGTAGTTCTATGCAATTTTATTCCTCAAGATTCTTGGGATCGCCACCACAAACATAATACAGAATGTTCAAGCATCACAAGAGAGCTTTTATAGTATTTTTTTTTTTATAGAAAGAGACTATTTTAAAAACATGACAAACAGAACACCCTGCGCATTATTACATCTGGCATTAATTTAAATATTTACTATTTGCTAGAGACAATTTAGAGCTTTTTCAGCATTAAGTCTTTGTTGTTGTTGTTTAACCAGAAAGAGAGAGAGCATGCATGTGTGTGTACATGCAAAAGGGGTTGGGGAGGGGCAGAAGGAGAAGAAGAGAGAGAATCTTAAGCAGACTCCACGTCCAGTGTGGGGCCAGGGGCAGCCTCGATATCCGGACCTGGATCATGACTTGTGCAGAAATCGACAGCTGGCAACAACAGATTGAGCCACCCATGCACCTCAAGCATTAACTCTTAATCCACATAAGAACTCCATGAAGTAGGCATTACTATTCTCCACATTTTGCAGATGAGGACTTTGCTATATAAATTGTCAGAGTAGGGTCGCTGAGTGGCCCAGTCTGTTAAGCAGCTGACTCTTGATTTAGGTCAGGTCCTGATCTCAGGCTCCACAGGGAGTCGGTTTGAGATTCTGTCCCTTTCCCTCATCCCTTCCCTCTGCTCCTGTGTGTGCTCTCTCTCTCTCTCTCAAATGGATGGATAAATCTTTTTTAAAAAATTGTCGGAGTATGGGAGGTCCTGATTTCTTATCCTACAAAGGCTGTGCTGCTTCTTCAAAAAATGAATACTTTTTTTAAAAGCAAAAAAGTCACTTTTGCTATTTATTCAACTTTAAACATTTTTGGATGTTTTATTAATTTTAAATTTAAAATATTTTTTTATTAATGGCAAGATATTTCCTTACTTTGGACACGTACCCCCCAAACACAAATCACATACCAATCTTTAAAACTATTCTTTTTAAGGAAGCAGTTATTTGCAAAAATGTTAATATAAATGATCAACAGCTTTATCAAGTTTTAAAGTCTTTATGGTATTTTATACTTGAAAATCAACTTGTAAAACACAGATTTGAAGTTGTTCAGTAAAAGCCCCACTATCTTCTAAGAATCCCAAGTTCATGGAAATAATTATCCACTGGGCAATGACAATAAATCTTTAAATTCTCAAGCTAATTAATAGAAATAACTTCAACTTACAAAATACACTATTTTATAATTTAATATAGGGAGGTTAAAATATCTCATTTCAAATCTATCATTGCTATCTATTGGAGACAGTGTATCTAAGCCAGTTCTCATTCTAAAATATAAAATTGCGGGCTTTTCAAGGACTAGACTGTAAGTTTGAGCCTTAGGTATTTGTGGATATTGTATTTGAACATGTACAGCTGCTGTGCTACATATTTAGGTTTAGATATTCCACCATAATTTTAAAATTATATGTGTTATATGTGCCCAGGACTGATATTTTTGTTTTATTGTTTTTTAGGGAATGCTATATGCCAGAATAATGTAGGGAGTTGCATTATAATATATGCTATTCTCTGCAATAAAAGAGGTCTGTTTTATTTGAAATACCGTTTATTACATATCTGCCTCATTTCTAACAAATGTAAAGTCTTGTGATGAATCTGGTTTGCTCCAAAAAAATCCTTTCAGTGTTAGTTTGTGCTTCTCAGAGTAGTAGGGAGCTTTAATAGTATATCCCATGCTTTCCTGTTGCATGGTACATCAAAATCAGATATGGTACAAGTATAGTCTTAAAACATAACAAGGAGAGACATAAGACTAAAAACAAATAAATGATGGCCAAAGGAAGCATGAAATTGTGACTTTATTTATGCACTTTGGGGATATATGAAGCTTATATTTTTAGTGTACAGTCATACACTCAGGACAAAAAGAAATCCTAACTCTTCTGAAAACCCAGAACTTCTCATCCTTTGATAGTGAATAGAAAAATGGACTTAATGACTCTTCATTTCAGCTGTAAGACAGACACTGCTGCGACCATGATACTCACAATCTATGCACCCCAAAATATAGCTTCCTGTTTTCCCCCTGAGCTCACTCATTCACACATTGAGGATTCACACCATGAAATGCACATTTCAGATGAGTTCCCACACTCCTGACAATGTCTCCCATCACTAACTACCTTACACAAGTAAACCACTTTCCAATAGATAATCCTAGAAATTGTCCAGATCCAGAAGTCACTTCTGATACCAAATACCTTGTGCTGAACTGGGATGTTTAACACGAGGCCGTTCCAGCTCTGTCTCTCACTCCATAATCTTGTTTACGTCCTAAAAGCAGACACTGGGTACCTCCCTTACTGGATTTCTGATTTTTTATTGCCTCCTTGTTATTATTCCTCCCCAATCCTACATTTTCCAGTATGGAAACTGCTTGCTTTTGTATTGACTATTTGTCATCTTTTGGCAAATTCTATTTTAACTGTTTAATTCTAAAACAATTTTAGTCTGAAAATCATCAAGTACTTAATATGTTTTGTGTCTTATTACATGGTCGTTATTTGTTAATGTTACATGTAACTGTGCATTCTCAAATTTGAGAGTGCAGTTTTATATATTTGATTTTTGGGAGAACGTGTTTGCTTAATTTTTAAAGACTTTTTAATTATGTGCCTTTTGGTTTATTTATTGGATCACTTACAGGGAAAAGTGTATTAATATCTTCCATCATGAAAGGGATTTTTTTGTATTTTGTTTCTGTTTTTTTTTTTTGGTATCCATTCTATTGTCACTTTATCTATTTTGGAATACCAATAATAGTTAATAATACAATTATCATGTAAACTTTCTATCTCTAATAATGTTCACTTTACCCTCACGTCTGTTTTTGCCTAATGTAGCTATTTGTGTTCTTCTTTGGTTGTTTTTCTTTTTTGTCCTACTATATCTTCTTTCTTGTCTTGGGTGAGTAACTAGTAAAACACTTGTTGCTAATCCTTTCTATTTATCTACTTGTGATTATTTTTAAAACATGACTTTACACCATTTTATATAGTGTGATTCCTGCTATTTTGTTTACCTGGTTTATTTATTTATTGGAAGATATGCCTTTTATTTCTTTTTCTTTCTCTCTTTCTCTTTCCCTTCCTACCTCCTTTCATTCTTTTCTTCTACTTCTTTTTCTCTCCTCTCTCCCTTAGTTGCTACTATTAATATGTATATATACAATTTCTTAAAAAACATATAGTTGAAAGTTAATCACTGACTTTTTTCCTCCATCTGAGTAACGTATGAGTCTTAGAATCAGTTAAGTGAGATCACTGTGTGTTACTATTTAATGCTATTTTTTTTCCAGTATCTTAATTCCACATTTCAGGTTTTTTTCTGACTTAGTCATTCTTATTATTTTATTTTATCTATGTTCATTTTTTCTGTCCCAGGAGAGCATTCTTTAGAACTTACTTCGGTAAAAATATTGGTGACAAATTTTTTAAGTTTTATTTGTCCAAGAGTGTTACTCAACTGTAGATATAGTTTTTAAAAGTTTTCTCTCTATAATTGCAATTATCGATGTGCTTTCCTCCTTTAATTTTAATTTTTTTTTCTTTTGGTTGTTTACCAGTTTCATTTCAATGTGTTTAGCAGTGATTTGCTTCTTTATTATGCTTGGAACTTGTGAAGCTTCCCGAATCTGGTGATATGTGTTGTTTTTCTCTTGAATATTTCCTCCCCTACTCATTATTTTTGTTTTGGTTTGTTTTGTTTGTCTTTCTTCTGAATTTTTAAAAATTTCTTCCCTTTCCTATTACTTTTAAGTTGTCATATTTTTCCTACTCCTATTTTCTGCAATCTGTTGTAAAGAGATGCATAGATCTATTTCCTAATGTATTAAGTATTGCATCAGTTTCATCTAAACATGCTGAATCCCTTAATTTTTTTTGAATTTGATTATGTTTCATAGCGAGAAATTGTATTTCTCTATAAAATCTATCACATAATGGTATATTCCTTTTTCATGTTTTCAGTTTCCTCTAGTATTTTCAAATGTATAATTTGCATTTTTCATGTATAGCCAATATTTTTATTTTCTAGAGTTTGACAAAATTCTAATTCAGCTATTTGTTGTTTCCTGTCACTCTTTTTCATTGGGGTTTGTCTTACTATGCATTTTGTGACTTAGAATCATGACTGTATTTTGTTGCTTTCATCTGTGGAAATCCTATGAGAGATCCAGTTTGAAGAGTATATCCTGAGGGCACCTGGGTAGCTCAATCAGTTAAGCATCTACATTTTGGTTTGAGCTTGGGTCATGATCTCAGGGTCTTCAGATCAAGACCTGGGTTGAGCTCCACACTCAGCATGTTTGCTTACTACTAGCAGGTGATTCAGGAATTAACTCGTATGATAGTACAATTTGTTGCTAATATCTTAGATTCTTATTTGAGTTACACGTAGATGGTAATTTGGAACTCTGAGTTGCTTGAACATAGCCTTGTGATTTTGAGTTCTTTGAGAACTTTTAATTTCCCCCCTCATCAAGATGTCAGGTCAGGATAGACCTGCTTTAATTTCACTTCCCTTTTCCTATAAGCAGGTTTATTTTCTAATCCCCCTTTAATTTATCCTGTAGCTGCTGGGGATCACACTTTGCCTCAGGTGGCCCCAAAGCATTGTCTTCCATACCTACATGGCCGTTAAACTGTCTGCAAAATCCCCAAGAGTCAGCTAAAGTATCAACAGGGACTTAGATCTATAACTTTTAGCACACTCTTTATTTTTGGTTCCTGGGAATTTTACTTATTTATAAATTCTCCTACTATTCAAGAAAATATTTGCTAAATGTTTTCGATAGTTTTTAAAATGTATGACCCATAGTTGATACCCGAGTCTTTCTTAAGGAATCCACTTCCGTTTTAAGCTAACTCCAGTAGGAATTTTTATTCATTCTTTTGTATCCCAACATGGAGCCAGAAGGAGAATTTTCATTACTCTGTTCTTGGAGCGCCTGGGTGGCTCATTCAGTTAAGTGCCCCTATTCTTGATTTTAGCTCAGGTCATGATCTCAAGGTCATGAGATCCAGCCCTTTGTTGGACTCTGCTTGGCACAGGGTCTGCTTGAGATTCTCTCTCTCTCTCTCTGTACCCCTCTCTTAGTTCTCTAAATAAATAGTTAAAATCTTTTTTTTTTTTTTTAAGTATATCCATCTGTTCTTCTAACCAACTTCTCAGCTACTAATCTTACCTCCTGTCAAAGCTCCCTCCTTGGAACCCATATGTCCATGTCAACATAGTGATAGTATTAGTAGTGTTAGTATTAATAGTAATACTAATAGTAATAATAGCGTACCTAATAGTAATCTGGGTAAAAGTCTAAGTACTTTGCACATACTGATTCACTTAATATAGATAAAAATTATTATTACTGTTTTCATTTCATGAAGAATCTGAGGTTTAGAGTGAGTAAATAATGTCAAGAGAGTTAGTGGTGAAGTCAAGATATGAATCTAAGAAATCTGTTTTCAGAACCTCTGCTCATAGTAATTTTTCTATAGGTTTTACTCTTCCACATTCTCTGTGTTTTTCTTTTTCAAATTTTCCAAGATTAATTGATATTTAGGTATTTGGTTCACCAGCTCCCTCTTAAAACCAACTCCTCCATAATCACAAAATTCAGAATACTTGGGACAGCCCATCAAAAATACTAGGAAAGTGTCCATTGATTTTTTTTTTTTTCAGTATTAGTAATTTTTGCTTCCATTTTACTTCAACTACTAATGTCAAAGTTTCCACTGTGGACATTATTATTATGATTAATTATAATTTTTTTTTCCTTCCTCTAGAATCTTTAAACATGTTCTATGATTATGTCAGCTATTTTAACATCTTATTTACAACAAATCTGTCATTTTAAGAGGGATCTCTACATGGAGAGTTTTCATAATCTGTCTGTACCTCAGTTTCCTTATCTGTAAAGTAATGCTCTTTCCCCAAGTATTTTGTGTCATAAATAAGATAGTATGTGTAAAGTTCTATCATAAATCCTAGAGGATGATTCTGATTAAATGCCTAAAATCTACTCCTTATAAGTGGTAACTTTTCTCATAGCCTTTCAGCTGTGTCTTAATCTTTTCTTCATTCATTGGCTAATTCTGATTTCTTTTTTTTTTTTTTTTTATTTATGATAGTCACACAGAGAGAGAGAGGCAGAGACACAGGCAGAGGGAGAAGCAGGCTCCATGCACAGGGAGCCTGACGTGGGATTCGATCCTGGGTCTCCAGGATCGCGCCCTGGGCCAAAGGCAGGCGCCAAACCGCTGCGCCACCCAGGGATCCCCTAATTCTGATTTCTTATAGCACTTAGTATTTCTTGTAATTATCTAGCTTGTATAATTCGCTTGGTTTTTGTCTGACATTGTCAGAAGAAAACCATCAGTGTTACAGTATAAAAAGCAATTGTTAACAATCATACCAAATGGTTAATAAACAGAAAATGCTTATAATTTAAAGAATGTTTTACATCCTAGCATGATAGATGTTATATATAGGTACTTACTATGTTCCACTCAAGTTTTAGCAAATTGTGTGAAGGTTTGGGCTTGGCATATATTATAATCTTCTCCTCTTGATTATAATGGGCAAATAGCCATGGTTGGTGTTCTGTGCTGTGTGTCTGGTTGTCAGGAGCACATTATTGACATTACAGGTCTATGTGTGTTTGGAATAATACCAAAATTATAAAGCAGTTTTAGATTAATAAAGGAAATGACTTTGTATCTGGTTTTCTGTAAATTAGCATAGAGGATAATCATGTCTTTTTTTTAAGATTTTATTTATTTATTCATGAGAGACAGAGAGAGAGAGAGAGAGAGAGGCAGAGACACAGGCAGAGGGAGAAGCAGGCTCCACGCAGGGAGCCTGACTTGGGACTGGATCCCAGACCCCGGGTCACGCCCTGAGCCAAAGACAGACACTCAACTGCTGAGCCAACCAGGCATCCCGATCATGCCTTTTCCTAACAAACATTTAATAATTTGAGAAATGTGAAATATTTGATTGGCATGAAAGTTGTTCCTTTCTTGTAGTAAAGTAGGATATTTATAGCAAATATATCTTAATATTTAAACATAGTTTAAAAATCTATATATTTGTAGCCTACAAGTTCTTGTGTTCTTCTGCAGTTAATTAAATACAATTTAGAGAAATAATCAAATTGTACTTCTTACGTGATTTTATGTGGCATATCACAGATCTGTTTAAAAACTTTGACGTAGATAACATGCCAGTTTATATTGAATTTTAATAATATGGATTAGATTTGATGCTTTTTAATTTACATGCAGTGGGAATACTGAGGGCATTTTGGTAAGTACAGTAATACCAGGAGAATTGAATGCCCGATCATCAATTAATTCATTTATAATAAAATTTATTCTCATTTTATAATGGACATTACCAATTTCCAAGCAGAAAAAGAATATGAAGTAAAAGGATGATGGAAAATTTGAACAAAATTGGGAAACTATTTTTACCAATTATCAGCATAAGCATTTAATCTGTAAGTACTCGTACTTCAGTTTAACACCCTTGAATGTGTCAAGTCATAACAGAGATTCAGCTCCTCAATTCAAATATTCCTAAAATTACTCTGGAGGTGCTAGTAACATTGCATTTTATCTGTCTATCCATTTTTTTTTTGTTTATTTATTTATTTATTTATGCATGCATGCATGCATGCATGCCTGCAGGGAGATTTGGTCTCTTACTTTCTAGGTGGTTTTATTTTGTGATGTGAGATAAAAAAGACTCTCTGAGCTGCATATTTTACTCCTCTCGGTGAGGAAGAAGCTAACCCGATTAAAATCTTGTCTACTGTATTTTCAGGAATTCACTTTTTGTTTGCTCTTCATACAGTGTTATGCATATACCCTCCCAAAAAAAAAAAAAAAACTAAAAACCTGGCAGTTGTTTTTACTTTTATAAAGCGTAGCTTCTTTGTGTGGTTTATATTCTGCAGTTTAATTTCCAGTTTGTTCTTATAACTTAAAATTGGTCAGTTAATGACATCCCATTACTGTTGACGTTGGTAATAACAATGAAGGTAGGATCTCAATATTTTTTTGCTTCTCATTGTTAATTAATACATTAAATCCAAATTCCAGGGAAGTGTATGTATCTTGCGACAAAGCAGGAAACTGCATTCGAATAAGAGATATGTAAAGCTGTTAAGATTGAATCGTATATTTCTGTGCACATTCTTTCCATCAAAGTTCGAACAATTTTAGGCTCAAATTGATTTTCTGATGTTCTAGTAAAGTGATAATCGGTTTAATCAGGTCTGTGGTCTGTCAGAGGCCCATATCTATAATTAGATATTGCTATTTTTGCCTTACATTTTGTGACATATCTAGTTTGTTTGAATACAGTTGCATTCACGTAAGAGTGGCCTAGAAACATAGGTACTTCTGACAGCACATAAACAGATCTGTAAATTCTGTAAGTATGGTGATGATGGGTAAAATACCAAAGTCAGTGGTGATGCAACATGTTTAAATAGGTCTCCACTTCTCTGCTTGTGAACACTAGCCCTCACAGAAAGACACTGCTTCTTACACTCTGAGCTGTTTCTTGGGCTTCTTTGGACAATATCATAGCAATATTTCCTTTGGAAATTTGTGGTTGCATGCAAAATTTGGTTAAACAGCCCAATTTGTACCTAAATCTCCTAAGAGGTTATTCGTAAGCAATTTATTGAACTTCCATAGCTCTAAGAAGATTCAGCGTTTTTGCTATTGTATATACTTATCCTTTGAAAAAGATTTCAGAATAAGTATGTGTAAACTCAGAAGTTTTGAAATGTAGTCAACATTTTGGGAGAAAATAATTTTTTTTTAAAATAGAAGAAATTACCTGATGAAAAATTTACATTTACACTAGACTACTGTGTTTTGAGAGGAAGATTATTGAGTTTTATTACTAGTATCGGTTCCTCAGGGTCCTACATATAATTACATGAAAAAAAAAACCAGGTATTTATTTTATATTATGGGCCTCATTTTTCTTTGCTGGTTTCTTTCTTTAAATTCCTTTTCAAGTCTGCCTTATATTTTAATTTGAGACAGGATATTGAACCAGATGACATTCATGTTCATTACTTCATTTACCACCCAAATGTGAATGAAAAATTTATCTCTCCGTTCCAGGTTTCTCTTTTGAGTCCCATACCTATATAGCCAAGGGACTTTTCCAACTTATCTGTAGAAAATCTCAATGGTACCTCACATTCCCCATAGAAAAAACTTTCCCATGAATAGGAGACATTGAGAAAGTGTTTCTCATCTCAGTGAGAAGCCTTATAATTTGATGATGGTCTCCTTATAGAACAAGTAGTCTGTTACCGAGTCCACTCTATTTAATTTACCAAATATCTCTCAAGTAGTCAACTCCTTACCACTTGTGGGACCACCACACTAGCCCAGTGTTTCATCAAAGCAGATCTCTCTTCCTAAAGATAATAGTCTCCAAATTAGTTTTCTCATTTCTACTTGTCTCATCCGATATGGTAACTGCACTCATACAACATAGATTGCATCAGAAATGCAAATCTGTGCATCAGAGCTCTTCTTCTTACTCCAAAGCTTTCTCATAGCTCAGAGAATAAAAATTCAAACTTTAATGTGGTTTCAAAATTCTGTGCCATTTAGCCAAAATGAATTTATTTGCCATGTGATCTTTTTAACTCTACCTCTTAGCAATTTTTCAAAAATGCTGTGATCAATGGTGCTTCAAGTCCTTGTAAACCTGCTGTATTCTCCACCTACATGGCTACTTTTGCCCTTTTCTCTTGGTTAATTCCTACTTGGCCTTTAGTTTACAGCTCCGTTGCTTTCTCAAAAGAGCCTTCATTAAGCCTAGGACTAAACCTTATCCCCCGGTTATGTGGCCAGATAGTTCCCTGGGCTTCTCTTTCATAGCACTTACCATAGGTTATAATTTACACTTTGTCATTATGTAAATACTCTCTGTTTACTACAGGTGGCTCTAAGTTTTATATGACCTATAGTCATACCTGTTTTTTCCATCATTGAATTTCTGGCCAGTTGACTGCCTGGAATCAACAAATACATGTTGGCTGAGAAATATTTTGCCTAAACAATAATCTTGAACTTTTATTGATTTGATACCTGTTCACAGCCACTCACATACCATGATATCCAAAACATTAATGACTGGTTCTGAAATTGGGTGTGCGGATCCCCAGACAACCTATAGAATTATCCTCATTAGGTTACTCACCTGTGATTGTACCAGAGCAGAATATAATCAAGTGGTTTTCTCTTTCTGAAATCACTGCTTAATCCTTTTTATGTCAGCATAGAACCATAAGTCCTGTAAAAGCTATCATTCTGCACCTGATCTGTTTCTTCCATATAATCTTCCAAATGGAAATATTTTGTTTAAAAAAGAAGGAAAAAAAAAAAACCTAAGGAGTTCAGAAGGAATAAAAAAGCAAGTTACAAATTGTTCATGTTATTACTTGATTAATATTCTTGTGAGATATCCAACTAAATAATCAGATCCCAAACCAATTTTCTACATGAACTACACAGTGAAGGTCATAAGAAATGTCCTTAAAGTTCTATTCCTATCTCACAGTAGTAAAAAGAGGGCAGTGCATTGTGATGCAGATTTGCTGCAGTGTTCAGCCTTGTTCTCTAGCAGGCAGGTTCCCATGAATATCATTATCCTGCTCATAAAAAGAGGCATACCTAGTAATGGGTAAAACACTACCAACAGTAAGATGAAAGCCCTCATGGCCAGCAAACCCAATTGCCTGACGTTTGAATGTTTGGGAATTACCAACAGGTGCAAGGAAGCAAGATAGTATTAGGTGACAGTTTAAAGAATTAGGAAGAGAGTTTAGTAATAACCACTGAGAGATGCTGAACTGAGCTTGGTATTTGGCAAAGGTTATAATTTGAGAGCTACAATAAAATATGAAAGACT
The DNA here is from genome assembly GCF_053574225.1 of Canis aureus. Lineage (NCBI taxonomy): Eukaryota > Metazoa > Chordata > Mammalia > Carnivora > Canidae > Canis > Canis aureus. Next base: position 65,502,128 of record NC_135623.1, on the reverse strand, counting down.
ACGGAAATGAGTGTACTATTTAGAAGCAGTATCAGGAACAAATCTTAAAGGTCTTTCTTTAAAAAGAATGTAACATACAATAAATGAGGCAGTTTCCTATCATTATGTTCTTTCAGAATAAAGTCTTGAAGGGATAATATATTTTAATACATTTTCAAAGTATTAAATACCAATATTTTAATACCAAGTTGGAAATCTGCAAATAAAGGTAGATGCACATTTAATTTATAACCGAATACTTTCTGTAAAATTTATTTATATAATGTAATGTGAATTATGTACAGTTGACCCTTGAACAATGTGGGGATTAAGGGCACCAACCTGCTGTGCAGTTGAAATCCCTGTATAACTTTCAACTCCCTAAGTACTTAACTACTAATAACTTACTGTTGCCTGGCAGCCTCACTGATAACCTAAGTAGTCAGTTAGCACATATTCTGTATGTTATACATGTTATGTACTATATCCTTACAGTAAAAGAAGCTAGACAAAAGAAAATCTCATTCAGAAAATGATAAGGAAACTAAAATACATTTTACAATACTGTACAATATAGACAAAAAGCTACATAAAAGCAGACTCACATAATTCAAACCTGTGTTATTCAAGGGTCAACTGTGTTAAATCATAAAGACTATTAATAATTACTTTTGATAACACAAGAAAAATATAATTTAGACTTAAAAACCTGGAAATTTTGAATGAATATTAAACATTCAAAATTCCGACTTACATTAGTTTGCATATGATTTTAATAGAAATATACCAAGATGGACATTGTATATCTAATATTTTCTCATTGTGAACATTTCTCAGGTTACTAATATTAAACAAAGCTACTAATTTAGAAGTAAATATTCCTTTTTGGCATTTAAAAAAATCACTATTTTTTTAAACTTTAACTGTATTGCTGTCAAAAATGATCATGTATTTATTCTGATATTTAAAAATGTCACAATCATTTTGGACAATATAAGAACAATTATAAACTCTGCGCTAACTATAAAATAAAACCACCTGAGGATTCTACTGAGTAAATAAATACAGGGAGAATATCTAAAGGAGTTCAGTCTTAAAGGAATTGGCTACATGACTATATTTCCTGTTCTAGGGCTTGGGTAGCTAAAATACCAATAGAAAGTACAGCTGTATTTTTCCATGGAAGCACCACCCCCCCAACACAAAGGAGTTTGGGAGTCAGGGTTGGCAAAGAGTGACCAGGAAACCGTGGGAAGGAAAAAACTGTAAATTTTGTGTATGAGTTTGCTACGATTATATATGTTTGTGAAGAAAAATGAATGTAGTCTGATTTGAGATCTGAGCTCCTCTATACCAAAGGTGCAGCAGATTTTTGGTTCAACTTATATTTTGCTAGACAGAAACATTAAGTCTCTTCAGAACAAAATAAAATAATTACAGATACCCACAATACAATGTTCATGATGTTCAGAAAACAATCCCAAATTACTTGACCTATAAAAAGCCAGGTAAAAATATATTCATAAAAAAAAAGAAAAAAAAAGCCAGGTACATGGAATCATTTTCTCAAAGAAACTTGAAAAGCAGCATATACCGAAAATGACTCAGATGTTGATATTACTAGAAAAAAACTTTAAAATGGCTCAATATTTGTTCCTGAGGTAAGTAAACTAAATTTAGAACATTTCATCAAAGAAATAGAGAATGTTCTTTTAAATGGAAAATTTACAATGGAAAAAAATGTAGTCTCAAAATATTTAGATGCAAAGCTTAATAGCAGAAAGGAGATGTCAGAGGAAAGTTTCAGTAAATTTGAAGATAGATTAATAGTGATAATATCAAATCTGAAAAAGAGAGAGAACAATTAATGAATAAGATGGTCAGAGCCCCTGGCACATGTGAGGTATTTTTCCCTTAGGCTTTGATCGTTTTGTTCATTCATATACTTATATATGGGTAATTGAAGTTCCAAAAGAAAAAAATATATGAGAGAATAGAGCAGATAAAATGTTTGTATGAATAATTATGAATATCTCTAAATTCATAAAAATATAGATTTATAGATTCAAGAAACTTAGCAAAATCTAAAATCTAAAAAACTTAGCAAAAGATGAATGACACCTGCAGACACAGACACACATACACATCACAAGTTCATCAGAGTTAAACTACTAAAAACCAACATTAAGAAAATTTCTTGGAATCAATTAGCATTACACATTAAATGTGGAGGAACAATGGTTCCTTGTGTGTGAGTTTGTATGTGTAGGAACAATGATTCTAATGATCTCTGACCTCTATGCAGAAAAGATTAGGCCAAAAGAGTGAAAAAGCATTTGTAATGCTAACAGAAAAAAAACAAAGATGAAATAAATTTTAACAGAATAAGTCTAAGAGAAACTGTTGCTCCATACTACAAAAGAGAAATGTTAAATACACCTAAGGGTGAATTAATTATTCTAGAGGTAGATTCTAATCTTTAGGAATGAATAATGAAAATAATAAATGGGAAATATCTATTTAAATATAAATATAAACAAATATAAATATGAAACAGATGTACATATGAAACTATACCAATAAAAATAAAAGCACACTTTTAAAAAAGGTAACAGATCAATATTTCAAAAATATTTAATTCCAGTATAGTACAGTGTTGTGCTAGTTTCAGATGCACCATTAGTGATTCAACAATTCCATTCATTACTCAGTACTCATCATGATAAGTGTACTCTGAATCCCTTTCATCTATGTCACTCCTTCCCCTCCCTACCCACCTACCCTCTGGTAACCATCAGTCCTGTTCTCTATCGTTAAGAGTCTATTTGTGGTTTGTGGTTTGTCTCTCTCTTTTTTTTTTTTTTTTTGTTTTTGTTCATTTGCCTTGGTTATCAAATTCCACATATGAGTGAAATTATATGGAGTTTTTCTTTCTCTAACTGACTTGTTTCACTTAACATTATACCCTCTAGATCCATCCATGTTGTTACAAATGGCAAGATTTCTTTTGTGTGTGTGTGTGTGGTTAAGTAATACAAAAGCACTAATTTGAAAAGATATATGCATCCCTATGTTTATTACAGTATTATTTACAATAACTAAATTACAAGCAGTCCAAGTGTCCACCAATAGATGACTGGATAAAGAAGATGTGGAGTGTGTATGTGTGTGTGTGTGTGTGTGTGTATTTTATATATCAGTTTCAAGGTTGATATGGAAGTATAAACAACTTACAAAGTAAATTTAAAATAGAATAACAAAGTTGGAGGGAAAACACTACCTGACTTCAAGATACAAAGTTAGAATAATCAAGACTTTGGATTCATAGGTTTTCCTGAAAGAATATATAGGAAATACCTTAGCATTTACAAGCCATGTGTATTATCTCTTCACAATTACTGAACTCTTTCATTATATTCTGGAAGCTACACGGGCAATACATAAACAAATGAGCTTGTTATGTCCCAGTAGAACTTTATGTCCAAAAATTGGCAGCATGCCCAATTTACCTGGAGGTCATAATTTGCTGACTCTGATCACGGCTATGGAATTAGGAAAAGGATAGACCTATAGATCAATGGAACAAAATAGTGTCAGAACAGACTCGCTTATATTTGGTCAGTTTTCAAAAAGATGGTAAATAGATTCATTGGTGAATATTTTGGTAGTGGTTTCTTTATGTAGTTATAATTTAAACTTCCTAAGTAATGGTGTCAAATGTCATTTGCCTGTCAGAACTTTATTGAAGCTTTTGTTAATTTATAATTTTTTCTCTGGTGAGAATTTAAAAAGACTGGCAGTACAAAGATTTGATGAAGATGTGGAGCAGCAACTGGAACTCATATATTCTTGACAAAAATATAATACTACACCAGTTTGGAAAATGGTTTAGTAATTTCTTAAAATGCCAAGAAAATACCTACCAAACAAGCCAGCAATTTTACCTGTAGTTACTTACACAAGAAACAATAAGATATGTCCATACAAAGACTTGTAAATGAATGTCGATAGGACATTTATCCATAATAGCCAAATCTGAAAAAATCCTGTGTGCATCAACTGATGAATGGATAAAATGACTATGGTATATCCATACAATGGAATAATAGCAATCAAAAGTAGCCAGTCTCTGAAACAAGCAACAGCAGAGATGAATGTCAAAATCCCTATGCCGCCTACTGGTGTTATATGTGCCTGATAAAACACTAAATTCTTCTCCTGAGACCAATATGATACTCTATGTTAACTGATTGGAATCTAAATAAAAACTTAAATAAAGTCACTATGCTGCATAGTGGCCAATATTCTATCGAATTTACAGTGAACAAAAGACAATTAGTAGTTCCTTATGACTGAGGATGGAGGAAAGAGTAGACAGTGATGAGGCACAAGGGATCTTTTAAGGGTAATGGAAATGGTTTGTATCTTGAGTCTGGCGGTGGTTTTATAGTAGTGTACAAGTTTTAAAACTCCCCACATATTTAATTGTGATTGGATGCCCTATATAATTTATATCTTAATAAAGTTCATAAAATGACAATTGTATAGTAAATATTATATTGTTTATAAGTAAACCTAACTTAGGAAGATGTCCATAATGTAACTGGATCCAATGTAGAGAACTGTTTTTTGTAGTTCATTCTGTTCTAGTATTTGAACGAACTTCTGAGGAATAATAGATCAGCAACTTCTTGTGACATAAAATATGGCATGCTAAAATTTGAGAGTAGGTTTCTATATTTATTTAATTTTTAATAAAAAGTCCATTTTTTGTGACAAGCAGAATGCATTCAGGAAGCAAATCACTAAGTGATTTAAAAAATTAAAGATTCGTTAACTATTAACAAGGGATTGGATTATTATTAATTAGTAAATGATTGGCTCCTTGGATAAAGAGAAGACTAAGGAAGGTAAGAATAGCAGTTATAGGAATAAGTAGTAACAGGATCATGTAAAATAAGAATCTGATGGTAAGGATATCCTTATTTCATTACTTTGAACAGCAGGTAAAGACAGTAGAGTAGTATTGCCAATTTGAATAAACAAAACACAGTCTAATTTCATCTTACATGGGAACTTTATCTTAATTGATTAACAGCTGGTCTTAATTCTTTATTTATTGTATTGCCATAAACAGAACAGATGGACATCTGACAGCACAGCATCTGATTTTCAAATTTATGCACAAATGCTTTCTAGCTTTTCTTAGTTATAGCTGATTTCATTCTTATAGGCAGCCTTATATTTCTAGTTTTTTATATTACTTTCAGTGGAGAAAAAAGACACATTCTGTTACGCATTATTTTATATACTAAAGTAGAACAGTTGTTTGCTTTCCTCTAGTTACAGAATCCTAACTGTCCTAAAGAGATCATCTAATGTAATCTCATGCCTTTATATTATATACTCGATTCAGTTAAAATTTTCAAGTACAACACTAGTTCTTTATCAGGTTCCTAAATGAGCTTCCTATTTCCCTTACTCTCTTTTAAAAAAAAAAAAAGATTTTAATTTATTTATTAATGAGAGACACACAGAGAGAGGCAGAGACACGGGCAGAGGGAGAAGCAGGCTCCACGCAGGGAGCCCGATGTGGGACTGGATCCCAGGACTCCAGGATCACGCCCTGGGCTGAAGGCAGGCGCTAAACCACTGAGCCACCAAGGCTGCTCCCCCTCTTTTTTTTTTATCTTAAATCTAGTCTCTTGTATTACAATTTATGTATGCTATTAGACATTATCACTTAATGTTCATTGAGATCAATATTTGACTGGTTAAGGGAAAACATTGGCTCTACCAAGAGATGATTAACAAAGTTATAAACATTGTTTTTAAATTTAAAAACACACAAAGCACACCCATTCAATAATCTTTTATGAAGAGCCAATTTTCCCTTTGGTATGGTCTTAATATTGCCTAATATGCTTGCTTCACCATTTCCAAAGTACAACCAGAGGACGTCATTTACAATATTCACTTGGGTTCATTAGGCTGAGCATAATTCTAAAGACAAAGAGAAAGCAATCTGAACTAAGAATCATTCTAGATTTCTGTTATTTTTCTCTCGGATTTTAAAATTTTTGTCCTTCTTTTAATTTAGTTATAGTTTTAGTAACTTTCCTTTGTAAAGACAAAGCCAGTAACATTTACAGAACTTATAGGATTTCAAGTAAATTGTAATATTATTTTGTTTTTTTACTTCTTCCATAGGCTTTAGCACTATTTATTTAAACTATATGATACAATTATATGTGCAACTAGTTTATGTGATAGCAAACAAAATAGAATTATGATAAGCATATATTTCATTACAAAGAACATTTTTCCCCGAGCGTACTAAAGAACAACCTAGAGAATGTCAGCATTAGATATAGTCAGTATAATAAGGGGATTAATAGTGGTAAAAATGGCAAAGTTTTTGGAGCTGAAATTGTTTTTAAGAGTTTCTATTGACATACTCATCCTGTTCCACTATACTACTAACTAAATTGGCCACTAACACATGTAATGAATCTTTACAAAGATATGCAGTACAAACATATACAGCATGTTTTAGTGAGAATATTATCATTTCAGAAATATTTATTCAGCTCTACATCCCTTTAAACATTTGCCCAACAATGTATTTAATCTTGTTTACTGGGCTCTGGACTGAACACTGAAGATATGCAGAGAAATAAAAAAAAAAAAATTCAAAGACTAGGTGGTTTCAAGTCCAGTTTTACTCACAAAGTGAATGATCTGGAAAAAATCAGTTTCATACTCTAATCTTCAATGATTTTTTCCTAAGAGACCATACATGGTTCTGATGAAAACTAAATGTGTTAGTATGGAAATGGGCCAGTCTCAAATATTAATATAAATAATTGTTGACACATACCTGTTTTTCTTAGTACATTGAGTTTTTTATTTTTATTTTTTTAAAGATTTTATTTATTTGATATAGAGAGAGAGCAGGGGGGTGGGAGGAGCAGACAGAGAGGGAGAAGCAGACTCCCATCTGAGCAAGGAGCCCAATATGCCGGGCTCAATTCCAGGACCTCGAGATCATGAGCTAAGCTGAGGGCCAACATTTAACCAACTGAGGCACTCGTGCACCCCTATAAGGAGTTTTTTAAAAGATGACCAATATAGGTAAAGAGAGAAATAGTAAACGTGAGATAAGTAAAGGCAATTTCAAAACATGCAGAATCAGGAGACATTGAGCAAATACAAGGAAGTAGAACACAACTTGACCCCTGAGAATACATTCTTGAAGTTTTTAAGTTTGAAGAAATCAGTTTGAATTTCTCTGGTAAGCATTTTGTTAGTTTGTTATGTTTTGTGTATTTTCTCAGATATGATGTAATTATGTTAGAGGTAAAATCATAAGTATCAAGAGGAATTTTAAAAATTCTCTGGATACATAAAATGAAGGCTTTATTAAGTTCAGCTAAGCAGATGTTACTTAAGCTAAACCAGAGTTTCTCTATAAAAACTTTTACGTTATTTAGCATTCATTATCTTAAATATATAGAGTCAATTATCAGAGACTGTTTTTAGCTATTCTCCCCAGAAAGACACCTTCTCTTCTCTTAGGAAACACATGATCAGAGGTGATAAAGAAAGGATGGATAGTTAAAATCTACAGATAAGTCATAATTTTGTTTCTAGATAAAAAGACTTTACATTTATTTCATTTTTACATTATTAAATTGAACTATTTTTATTTTCAAATTACTGGCTCAATATAAGTGCTCTGATAAAATGCTAATTAATAGGGAGACACATACATACTATTGCCAGGAGTACATCCCTTAAGTTTTAGCCAATATTTGCTCTTGTGTAATTTATTTAATTTTCTGTATTTATAAGTTTTAGGGCCAGAGTGTTGGAATTTTAGTTTCTTTCATTCCTTTTAAGCTAATATTGAGCTTTAACTAATTAAACTAATTTAAACTAATAAACTACCCTTTAGAAAATATTTTTCTTCTACTATGTCTAGAACAGATGATGTCGGGCTAGTAGGTAGAATAAGACAAGTGTAACAGAGGCAAGAATTGAATATTATGGGGTACATCTTGGATAATCATGTTTGGCAGGTACGTATTTAAAGTGTAGACAGTAATTGAATCTGGAAAAAGAATACATTTATTAAACAAATATTTATAGACAGGTGTCCATGTGTCAAGCACTTCTCTATATGCTAGGGATAAAAAGCAGGGAATGAAATACACACACACACACACACACAGAGTTCTCTGCCCTTAAGGATATTTGATTTCTGTTGTTTTATGAATCCAGGTTTGCAAGTAATAGAAAATGAGGATATTGGGATAGAACCACTGAACAAGTTGCAGGTTATTTAAACCAACTTATGGAACAGAGTTTCATTCAGGCAGGCGCTATACAAACAAGGAGTAATGAACTGGTGGAAAATAACAAATGCTAGATGGCTTATGCCTCAGTCTTACTCCTGGTCAATGAATGAAAATTCAGAGTTAAGCAAAGCTGACCACTAAGCTTCCCTGATGATGGAGGTGGCTGTAGGGTAAGGGGACAGAATCAACTTCTGTGGCATAAAAAAATTACACAACTTTCTTCCTTCAAGCGAACTTCTAAAAGTTAATTTTTCTGGATTGTTTACTTCCTTATTTAAGAGAATAAACTTTTGATTTCAATTTTAATTATCATTACAGAAAATTATAAAAAATGCCAACTTTATTTTTTCTATTGAGTTACCGAAGGTATGGTATTAGCATTTATTTCTGCCTTATGTGAAAAAAGGTTAAAAGTACTGTGAAAGCTAATTCACCCATAAAAGACCCCAGTTAAATAATATGAAACTCGGCCTTGGAGGTTCTAGGGTAAGACAGGATTCACTTTGTCCTTCAGATTGTTGCTTTTGTACAAACATGACATTTTGGTTGGACTTTGTGTTTGACAGCTCTATAGTATAATTTTACAGAATGTGTTGAAGCAGAACCAAATGTCATTGGCTTCGTTCAGTAGATTTTCTGCCTAATGGAAAGCACCATTACTATTCTATTCATTTTTACAACCAATGAACAAAATTGATCATTTTGATTTGTGGAGTTCTTTTATACATGATTTTCTAGGAGATAAAGATCATGTATTAGCCCTTTTGTATGTCCATGATTGAGCATTAATTGACTTTGATCTGTAAGAAACTGCCTATGCTTCATTCCAGGAGTAATTTTGGCATTACTTGCGCTAGCAGTTAACAGGTAGCGTATTGGCTTAAGGAATATATGTGAGTGGGAGGAGAATTCTGTGGTGTAATTTAAAGGGTGTTCATGTACACAGAATAAAAAAGGGATTTATTTTATAATATGAAACCAATTCATAATTTGAGAGTAGAAATGAAGCTGAGTCAAATACAAGTGCCAAGTGAAAAACCACTGGGGTCTTGGGATACTGTCCAGTCGGAGAAAGGAGGCAGCAGTAAAGCTGAGGTTACTGGAGCTCAGAGGTCAGGATATAGGTCATGATGTAGGTCAGAGTGACACACCTGGGGGAAAAAAAAAAAAAAGATCTATATGTTGTTGGTATTGGAATAAAGAAGCCCCTCCAGATATAAATTCTTGTTTTGTTTGACACTAGTTAACTTGAAATTGGTATTTTAAAGTAAAACATTACTTAACTTTTTCTATCGGACTCATCAAGGTTACCTACCTTTATGGCTCTAGGGAAGCTGTGACAACTTAGAAAAGAAGCTGTTGGGGCACCTGAGTGGCTCAGGTAGTGAAGCATCGGACTCTTGGTTTCAGCTCAGATACAGGTCATGATCTCAGGGTCCAAGGATGGAGCCCCAAGTGGGGCGCCACACTTGGCATGCTCCTCCCCTAACTCATTATCTCTCTCAAATAAATAAAATCTTAAAACAAAAACAAGAAAAGAGGCTGTTACTGGGCACTACTGTAACTTTTGAACTTTTTAAAATATTTTGCTGCTTATCTCTTTTCCCTTCATAAAAGGGGAGGAATCATCTCTTACCATGCGAATTGTAACTTTAATCAAACTATTTAACATACTGACCTTGAGAATAAAATAAATAATTTATCAATATGAGAGAAACCTAAACCACGGTGAGTTTGTGATTTTTAATGTATAAGCTTAAGTTCTTTATTTGCATTTGTCTCCCAGCAATACTTTTCAGGATGACGATAATATATGTAGATAAGAAATCAGGGTGCTGAAATGAAAATCTTAGAACTTCAACACAAAAGTCCACCATCTGATATAATACTGATTATTTTGCATAGTAAGAGCATCGACATAAGGTGTTAAAACAAAGGGTATCCTGATACCTGCCCTGTCCTGTGGTCCCAGACTGGACGTACCCACAGTCAAGGTTTTATTATTATTATTAATTTTCCAGCCCATTAATAGGAAATAGACAAATAATATAAGAACCTCCTTGTACTTCTCCAGCCTATCTAAATTAGCAGCTAGCTTTTCATGGGAGATCATTTGAAAATGAACTGGGCTGTGGATCTTTTTAGAGTATGAAACATTCACTTTGCTTGAGTCAGAGCTGTCTCTGCTGCCTTCTTCTAATTCATTATAGATATAAATCTATGTCTCAAGTTTCCCAGACCTGAGAATGTTGCACATGTGACAAGGGAGGTAGAGACTGGATGGATGCTTTGCAAACTACTGAGTAAAAGTGATTGCTGGCAACCATCAGAAGCTGAAAGAGGCAAGGGAGGATCTTCTAGAAGCTTCAAGAGAGACCATGGCTCTGCCACTGTGATTTTAGGCTTCTGGGAAAAAATAAATGTCTCTTGTTTTAAGCCACCAAATCTGTGGACTTTGTTACTATAGCCCTAAAAAACTAGTAGAATGTGCTACAATGAAACACCTTCAGGCATAAAAAGGAATACACTACTGACATATAACAAAGCATGGATGAATTTGAAAATACTATATAGTAATAGAAAGAAATCAGACTCAAAAGATCACATATTGAATGATTTCAGTTATATGAAATGTCTGCCTTAAAAGCAGAAAGTAGATTAGCAGTTTTCGGGAGATGTGGATGAAAAGCAAGATTGTCTGCAAATGAGCAGAAAGGATATCTTTGAGGTGATCAAAATATTTTCAAATTGAATTGTTATAATGATTGCATGACTGCAAATTTACCAATTTCTATAATTTACTAATTAAAATTTCCATAATTTCTAAATTTACCAGTAATTTTTGAATGGTATACTTACATGAGTAAATGTTATGGTATGTAATATTGTAGCTCAATAAAGTTCTATTAAATAAAAAGGAAAAAAAGAGATGCTGTGAAGAACAATGAAGAAAGAAAATAAGTGAAAGTGTGATGGCCCTTGAGAATATAAACAAGAGTGATAACATTGGGGAAAAAAAAGAATCTTGAAATCCAGAATATTTCTTTTTTACCCTAGACATACTTTCCAGTTTTTCTTTTTAATTATTAAAAACATATGTTCCATTTTTATGTTCATACTGTAATTAGGGGAATAGATTGGGGAATTACCTGAGAGCAACAGGGAATTAATAACAGAATTTAAATTTAAATATTAAATAACAGAATTTAAATGTCTGTACAAGCAGATGACTCTGATCTCATTGGTCGCCAGCCTGGATCTCAGGTTCCTATAACTCACTTAAAGGAGTAATAGATAATCTCAAACAACTTTTGCTGCTTCTATAGGCATATTATAAATCTCAATTCTATTATAAAGACTTCACATTTTATATGTTTATGTACTTTTAGATGCAACTATATTAACTCCCTGTTGTGACAACATGTCTCTAGTGATTAGAGTTTCTAATGATATATGTTTTGATTAATAGAAAAGTGAGTAAATTACTGCTTGACACATGCTATTGTTTAATCAAAGATACTCTTAAAAACCTAATGTCTTATATGAGAAGAATTCAATGAGATTATGGTGGTAAATAATTTGGGAACAATTATTTTAATTTGCATCCAGCACTGCTTAATATGTCAAGTGTGTCAAACATATGCAGAAGGGGAAGGCAATTGGTAAGCAATAAATAGGGTGTTGGCAATATACTTGTACCAAAAATTTATGGAAACTGTTTATTAATCTTTTATAATTATTAAATTAAGTGTAATTGACAACATATAATCTAATGTGTATTTTCAAATATAATAATGTAAGCATAGACTGATTAATCTGCTTAAATAAAATGATTTATAAACAATCTAAGCAATGTTTATATTACCTTAATTTTTTGGATGAAGACTTGCAGAATGTAAACTAAAGTTCATGCATTTTCTGTGTTCAGTATTTTCTCTGTAAAATGAAAAGAAATCTTATCTTCAGGTACCACAAAATTGCTGCTATTTATAGTTTTATGTGGGATTTTCATAAAACATGTAAATAAAAGACAGTAATTTAAGCAATCTTAAATATGTTCATGAGACATTGTGAAATGAGTTCTATAGCACTCACTACAAAAAGGAATCAAGAGTATTTTACCCACTTACCATATATCTTTCATTATTTTGGACCTAGGCCTTTCCTTTATTATGTACCAATTTGCTGTAGTATCTGGAGCATAATAAGATCTCTTATATGTGATGAGACTGTTCTGGAATGGTGCATAAAAGCAACCACACATCAAGTCAGCTAGATAAACAGAGGGGAGTTTTCCCCAGCTTATCAATTTTAAATGTAAAGCATGATTTACATAAAATCCTTCATATTCTTTACTTTCCATGATTGTTTATATGATATACTCTTGTTCTTTAAAACAATAACTTTTGGTTATTTTTTATTAGCCTCTTCTTCTGATACAATCTGTAGGTTGGACACAAATATAAACTGTTTTCTATCTAATTATTTCCTTTTCAGCTATTTTGCATTTAATATATAATAAGTATACTTATATTAGGCCTGTTTAGCAAAACTCCATTCAGTTTTATAAAGATACATATTGGCCACATAGTTTTAAGTATATGTTGACATCATATATAACTACTTTTTTTTCAATTGAAGTATAGTTGACATATTATATTAGTTTTAGGTATATAATGTACTGATTCAACATTTATATACATTACAAAATGATCACCAGTGTCTAGTTATCATTTCACCATACATAATTATTACAATATTATTGACTATTTTTCCGTGTGCTATACTTTATATTCTTATAATTTATTTTTGTTATAACTGGAAATTATACTTCTGAATCCCATTTACCTCTTTCTCCTACCCCCTAAACCCCTATCTTCTGGCAACCACCAATTTTAAAATTATTCCCTGTATTTCTGAGTCTGCTTCTGTTTTGTTTTGTGTGCCCATTTTTTGTTTTTTGATTCAACATATAAATGAAATCATACAGTATTTATCTCTGACTTACTTCATTGCATAATATCCTCTAAGCCCATCTATGTTGTTGCAAATGGCAAGATTTCATTCATTTTTATAGCTGAGCAATATTCCTGTGTGTGTGCGTGTGTGTGTGTGTGTGTGTGTGTGTGTACACACCACATCTTCTTTATCTATTTACCTCTTCATGGGCACTTTAGGGTGGTTCTCTATCTTGGCTAAAGTAATACTGCTGCAATAAACATAAGGGTGCACATATTTTCTTTGGATAAATTAAGGGAGTTTTTATTTTCTTTGTATAAATACCTAGAATTAAAATTGATAGATCATATGGAGTTTTTACTCTAAATTTTTTGAAGAACCTCCTTGCCACTTTTCATAATGGCTGTGCCAATTTATACTCCCACCAAAAATGCATGAAGGTTCTTCTTTCTCCACATCCTTGCCAATATTTCTTATTTCTTCTCATTTTGACAGATGTGAGATGATATTTCATTATAGTTTTGATTTGCCTTTCCTGATGGCTAGACTAGGTATGAGCATCTTTTCATGTGTCTGTTGGCCATCTTTATGTCTTTGGAAAAATGCCCATTTTAAAATCAAGTTGTTTATTTACTTATTTACATTTGTTTTTGGTGTTGAGTTGTATGAGTTTCAATTATTAAAGCTTTCTAGCATAGTTTGAGATCTGGGATTGTGATACCTCCAGTTTTGTCCTTCTTTCTCAAGATCTCATTGGCTATTCTGAGTCTTCTCTGGTTCCATATAAATTTTAGGAGTTTTTTTGTCCTAATTCTGTGAAAAATACTATTGGTATTTTGATATTTTGCACCGAATCTGTAGATTGCCTTGGGTAGCATAGGCATTTTAATATTAATTCTTCCAAACCACAAACAGTATATCTTTCTATTTATTTTTGTTGTCTTCAATTTTTTTAAAATATTTATTTATTTATTTACTGGGGTGGGACATGCACATGAGTTGGGGAAGGAGCAGAGGGAGAGAATCTTCAAGCAGACTCCCCAGTGAGTGTGGAGCCCTACATGGAGCCAGGCATGGGGCTCAGTCCCACACCCCATGATGATATCATGACTTGAGCTGAGACCAAGAGTTGGATGCTCAACTGACTGAGACACCCAGGCACCCCTGTTGTCTTCAATTTCTTTTATCACAATGCCTTATAATTTTTCGAGTAGAGGTCTTTCACCTCCTTGGTTAAGTTTATTTCTAGGGTTTTTTTTAATGCAATTTTAAATGGGCTTTTGATAAATTTCTCTTTCCGGTAGTTCATTATTATTATACAAAAATGTAACAAATTTTTGTATATTAACTTTGTATCCTGCAACTGTGCTGTATTTATATTAGTTTTAATAGTTGTTTGGTGGCATCTTTAAGGTATTCTGTATATAGTATCATGTCAGCTACAAATGGTGACACTTTTACTTTTTCTTACCAGTTTGGATGCCTTTTATTTCTCTTTCTTGTCTGATTATTGTGGCTAGGATTAAAAGTGGTGAGAGTGGGAAATCTTGTCTTGTTTTCTGATCTTAAGAGAAATGCTTTTCACCACCGAGTGTGATATTAGCTGTTGGTTTGTCATATATGGCCTTTTTTTGTTGAGATATCCCTCCATACCCACTTTGTTGAGTTGTTTACTTTTTATCATGAATGGATACTTTACTTTGTCAAATGCTTTGTCTTCATCTATTGTGAGATGATTATATGATTTTTATTCTTTATTTTGTTTGTGTGGTCTATAATATCGATTCATGTATGTTAAGCAGTCCTTGTTCCTTGTCATAAATCCCACTTCATCATAATGTAGGATCCTTTCAATGTATTGTTGAATTTGGTTTCCTGATATTTTATTGAAGATTATTACATCTATATTCATCAAGGATATTAATCTGTAATTTTTTTTGTTTGCAGAGTCATTGTCTGATTTTGGTATCAGTAATGCCAGCCTCATAGAATGAATTTGGAATAATTCCTTTTTCCTCAATTTTTTGGAATAGTTTGAGAAGAATAGATAGTAACTCTTCTTTAAATGTTTGGTAGAGGGATCCCTGGGTGGCGCAGCGGCTTGGTGCCTGCCTTTGGCCCAGGGCGCGATCCTGGAGGCCCGGGATCGAGTCCCACATCGGGCTCCCGGTGCATGGAGCCTGCTTCTCCCTCGCCTATGTCTCTGCCTCTCTCTCTCTCTCTCTGTGACTATCATAAATAAATTAAAAATAAATAAATAAATAAATAAATGTTTGGTAGAATGTTGGCCTATGAAGTTATCTGGTACTGGACATTTGTTTGTTGGGAGTTTTTTGACTGCTGATTCAATTTTATGACTCTTAATAGGTCTGGTCAGGTTTTCCATTTCTTATTTCTCATTTCTTAAGGTAAGCCTGGATTGCTATAAACTTCCGTGTTAGAACTGTTTTTGCTGTATTTTATAAATTTTGAAATGTTGTGTTGCCATTTTCATTTGTCTCAAGGTATTTTTTTTTATTTCCTTTTCAATTTCTTCATTGACCCATTGGTTTTTGAGTACCATGTTGTTTGACCTTCATGTTTGTGTTTTTACCAGTTTTTTCTTGTAATTGACTTCTAGTTTCATACTAAAACACAATTTAACTCCAATCATTATGGTTACGGGGGCAATTCTGCACATGATAGAAACACAATTAGAAGAAATTAGATATAATAGTTGCTCTAAACATAGGGAGACCATTTCATAGAGTTATTGTGTAGGTAAAGCAGAAATTAGAGGTCATATTTTACATAATGTTGAAATATTTAAGGGTATTAATATCCGTAGAGAAAGTAAAGTTAATAAAACCACTTGGCAATGTGATTATAGTCTATAAATTGCTAATCTGATGTGCAGACAGCAGCTGTGTCACTTTGCTGGGGAGGTCAAGGAGCTGCAACTGCTTTTTTTCTGCCTGAAGGAGAAGGCAAATGGCCCGCTAGTCAACTGGCTTCAAAGATTTTATAAACAAACACTTTGTGTTTGAGAGAGAGAAAAAAAAGAAAGACATTCTAAGTTTGTGGTTTTTGGCTTATTGCATTAAAATACATAATTTTACAGCACAGTATGACTGAGAGCTCTAGAAAAGGATGTAATAATCATTTGGAAAATCATTATATGATCTCTGAGGTTTCATTCAAAAAGTTCTAAAAGTTCAACAAGTTCTAAAACTTCATGTCTTTTTGCTTTATTGTTCTATACATATATATATATATATTCTATACATAAGCAACTGCTTTTAAAATAAAAGCAACAATGCATCTATTATTGCTCCATCTTGAACATTATTCTCTTCCCAGTCCCTAGCAATTACAGTATAGCAAATTATTTACATTTCAGAACAACCCAGTAATAAGCATCGTATATTTTAGTTTTATTGTTAAGAACCTGAATACTAAATGGCAAAAGCAGGCACAGCATGTATTCTACCAGTGTGGTGTGCAACCTCTTTCTCATATGCTTTACTTTCCCTTTACACTTGCAAATTGGATAAATGCAGCCATAGGTGGTTTGACAGCTAATTAAATGTGAATTTGTGCATTTATATGTCAGCTTACTACCAGTATTTGTGGAAATAAGGTAGAAATTGTATAGAAAACTTTAAATTCAGTTACTTACAAATCTGATTTTACGATGCATACTAAAACATTCAAATTGGAATTTTTATTGTATATGTGCATGCATGTACATCTCTACGCACTTATTACCTGTTTGAAAGTATACTTTATGTATCTCACATAATAACAAATCTGTGGGGAGCAAATAATGTTAGTTTGGAAATAAATTTGAAGGTCCTAGCTTTTTTATTATTCTTAGACTTCGTGTTTTGTAAAATTCTCATGGAAGGAACATACTGTTGGGCTTTTAGAAAACTTAGATTCCTGAGAAAACATCATTTTGACGATAGTGGAGTTCCATTATATTGGGTTAGTCACAGACACAGTGAGTAATAATCCAGCCTTCTGAATTATGATGGAAGATTCATGGGACCTTTGGACAGTGTAAGTATTAAAATATACTGTAAAACTTATCCCTAATTCAACAAAATATTTTCAATTTCAAACAGCCTGTACTTTACTGTGTTCTATACATCCTGGATTTCCCTGTAAAGTTGATCATAAAGTATATGGAAAATATAGGTAACATAAGGTAATCATAAAAAGAGAAGTAGAAGTCTAAAATAAGGCATCAATTAGGACAACACAGGTGTATAATATAAATCCAATATAAACAAAAAAAAGGACTTTAAGTTTGGTTCTAAATTTTGGAAATTAAAATGCAAAGAGAAACAGCAGGTTAATAATGCACAATGACAACAAAATATAAAGAAACCAGTTATTCATCTTAAGGTGAAAATTAATTTTTTTTCTTGAAGTTACCTGTAAGAAGAACATCATTGTAATTAGCAATGCCTTTAACAGCAGGATTATAATAAACATCAAAGTTTGTCTTCTAACTTCCCTCAAAAAAATGTTAATGAGATTCCCATTTTGTTCAACAAAAACATTACCCTGAGGGGAAGCCATATAAGGCAAAATCAGGCTGTCTGCTGGTCGGGTTAAATTATTTGGTAGCTGTTTACTGAATATATAATTTCTTCATAAATACTATTATTTTGCAAATATTTTATGTTGTATACAAATATATTCACAATAATTTGTTAATTTCTGAACTGATTTTAGTTAAATGGTTCCCAAAATTGCCTTTCAGAAACCACTCGTGATTTGGATGATATTTCCTATCTTGCCTTATCCTGGAGGGCAGTATTCGGTCCTAACCAGGCAACTATCACATACTTTTAGCTAAAAAGAGATTCAGGAAGAGACATGCTTCCCAAGCAAAGCCTATGAGAAATTATGATGCTTGCTGAGACTTTTGTGACAGAGTTATACACTTTCCTCTTAAAAACAAATTCAGGGGCACTTGGGTGGCTCCGTTGGTTAAGCGTCTGCCTTCAGCTCAAGTCATGATCCCAGGATCCTGAAATATAGCCCCTCACCGGGGACTCCCGGCTCAGCAGGGAACCTGCTTCTCCCTGTCCCCTCTGCTGGTGCTCTCCCTCCCCCCTCTCTCTCACAGATAAATAAACAAAATCTTTAAAAAAATATTTAGATTTTAGATGTGTATCTTTTTGACGTATTACCGTTAATTTATTAGCACCATATTGCACCTGAAAATAACTCTCTCTCTATTTTAATTTAATTTAATTTAATTTTATTTTATTTTATTTTATTTTATTATTTATTTATTTTTTTAACTCTCTCTTAATGTAGGACAAAGGCACCGTGGGTTCTAATGTTACTTTTGGCAATCCACTAGAAACATTCAACAGATTACTGTTAATTTATGTAAATCAGTACATTCCCTTTTGTCTTCAGATTTTTTTTGTATTTTCTGTTAATTTATGTTCAAAAATTTAATACTTATAATGCAGTGTATACACAGGGATAAAAATTTAAAGGGTAAAATGCAGTCAGAATACAAAGTAAATACTTTTCTGTTTCTTCACCACTCAGTTGTCCACTGCAGGGGCAAAAATTGTTAAGACATTGTGTATGCATTCAAAAATTTTCTGTGCATCTACAAGCAAATATGTTTATATTTTCTTTATGACACATAGAATCATGTTGCACATTCTTTTTTTTACCAAGTTTTTTCACCAAAAAAATGTACCTTGGACATTTTTCCATACTATGAAAAAGGGTTGTTTCATTCGTTTAATGACTTTGTGATTTATGTAACTAATTCTCTATTAAAGTCTGGTTAACTGATCTAATCTTTTGCTACTGTATATAATTCTGCAATAAATAACCTCATATTTATGTTATGTTTTGTGCAATTGCGAGTACTCATAGGTATGTGTGTATGTATGTGTATTAGCTACTGTCATTTTTACACACACCTGCCATTTATATATATACACATACACATACCAATTTGTCTTCCCTAGTGATTATGCTAATTTGTTCTACCAGCAATGTATGATAATACTAATTTTCCTCTCCAACACAGTTTGTCATCAACCTTTTGAAACTTTGATAATCTGAGAGATTAAAACACTAATCAAATTTTTTTTATTTTGAATAACATTAAATTTTCCTATATGGAAGTCATTGAATTTCTTGGTTTGTAAACTAACTTTATATCCTTTGCCAAATTTTTTATTAGATTGTTAATCTCTACTAGTTTTTCTTATATTTTTAAAAATTAGTTGTGGAAATCAGCCCTTTTTGGTAAGTTGCACATTTTCACAAGTGTTTTGTTTGTTTCTTTACCTTGTGTAAGAAGTTTTTCTCCATAACAATTTTTATTTTTATTTTATTTTTATTTTTTTTCATAACGATTTTTACATTTTGATTCATTTGAGGTTAAGTTTAAATTTTCATTGGTTTTATCTTTGTGTGTGTTGCAGTTTACAGCATTTATTTGAAAGTCTTTTCCATTCCAAATTACTAAAAGAAACTTAAATGAGATTATCCTTTGTTTCCTTTTTCAACATTTATATCTTTGATATATCCGATAATAGTTTTGAATCAAGGTATGATGTATAGATAGATCAACTTATTTTCCCAGATGACTAGTGAGTTATTAGCATTATTTTAAAAATTGTTTACTTAGGGACTCTTGGGTGACTCAGCGGTTGAACATTTGAGCATGTGCCTTTGGCTCAGGGTGTGAACCTGGGTCCCGGGATCAAGTCCCACATCAGGGTCCCTATGAGGAACCTGCTTCTCTTTCTGCCTATGTCTCTGCCTCTCTCTCTTTCTTATGAATAAATAAATAAATCTTAAAAAAATAAAATTAAATTTTCTACTTGTATCCCATGGCTATGAAATCCCACTTTGATATAGGTCTACATTTTCTTATCCATTTCTTTCTTAGTTCCTTTTCATGTTATGATAGCACTATGATCCGTTGATTATTTGCATAATATTACATGATATCTATTATCTAGTAAGTGCAATTCCTACATCATCTACGATTACTAGTTGTTGTCATAATTTCTCTTATTTTCTAGTTTGTATTATTTATAAACTTTGAAATCAACTAATCTATTCTCTTCATAGAAAAAAATTATAGATGTTTTTATTGAGATATCAATGTATATACTAATTTGATTTATAATTAAAAATTTAATTTTATTTATTGTAGGTCTCTATTTTTTCCAACAATATGGTAGACTCTTCTCTTTTTATTTAAATATTCTTTCTGTTCCTCAAAGTTCCATTTTAAAGTTTCTTTATACCTCTATCACATATACCTCTATCCCATGTGTGATATGTGTACTCTTAGATATTATTCTGTTCTTAAAAAACAATATAGTAAGTAGAATTCTAAGGTGATCCACAATTACCCTCTACCTTGTGTAATCCCTCCTATATTTGCATTGAACCTGTGAATATGATGAGTTATCAATACCATGATTATATTACATTACATGGCAAGAGGGAGATTATCCTTGGGTGGACCTGATTTATCAGACGAGCCATTTAGAAACAACTTTCTCTAGCTGCTCATAGAAGATAAAGTCAGGTATTTGCAGCACCAGAAAGATTGGACACTATGTTACTGGCTTGAAGATGAACAGGGTCATCAAGTAATGACCTGTGGGTCAGCCTTAGGGACTGAGAGTGGTCTCTGGCCTACAGCCAGCAAGAAAACAGGGATTTCAATAAGATACGCAGAAGGAACAGAACTCTACTAATTACAAGTATGAGCTTGGACAAGTATTCTGAGCTTCAAATAAGAACGTACCAAGCTGACATCTTGATTTCAGTCTGATCAGAGCATCCAGTTGTGCTGTGCCAGACTGACAAGCAGAACTATGTGCTAATAAATAGGTGCTTGATAAGCCACTAAATTTGTGTTAATTTGTTATGCTTCAATAGAAAACAAATACAGGAGCGTATATCCATTTTATCTTCTAACAGGCTGTTATTTGTTACTCATTTTCTTTATTTTTCTGCCATAGCATTTCATTTAATCACCTCATAATTAGCCAAAGGGGGAACAATATCAGTTTTTGTTCTTTAGTTTTTCAGGCAAACAAGTATAGCATCTGCAAATAAGAATGGATTTCCCTTTTCTTTTCCATTTAATATTTTTTCTCTTCAACATTTCTGACTATAACTACAAAATAATTTCACCTTATAAAAGTAACTGCAGACATTCTTATACTAGACACTCCTGTCACTCCTATGTATGTTAGGTTTTTATAGGGAACGTCTGAAACTCTGCCTGAGAGCTCCCACTGGCTGTAGGAATGCTCTAGTCATTACACAGGCATGACATAAATGTTGAGAATTATTATTACGTCCTATTGCTGCTGTAACAAGTTACTTCAAACTTAGTGGCTTAACCAATACAAATGTATTATCTTACAGTTCTCTAGGTCAAAATCTGAAAGACTCACTGGGCTAAAAAGCAATGTATTAGCAATATTGTGTTCCTTTCTGGAGTCTCAGGGGTATAGGATTTCCTTGCCATTCTAGCTTATGGAGGCTGTCCGCATCCTTTGCTCTACTCTTTGCTCTAAGGGTAACAAAAGTTGGTCATGCCCTTCTGGCATCAGATCACTCTGACCTCATTTCTCCTGCCCTCTACTGATTTTAAGTCTCTGGTGATTATATTGGGTGTATAACGGAGGGTAATCTTATTTTAAGACCAGTTTATTAGCAACTTCAATTCCATCTGCATTCTTAATTGTCTTTGCCATGTAACCCGAGGTATTCATAGATTTGCGGATTAGGACATGGACATCTTGTGGTGGGGAACATTATTCTGCCTAGAATAAAGATGCATCCCAGCTTCCTTACCCCTGGATAGTACAGTTTGAAGATCTGATCTTCATTTCCCTCACAGATTACCAGTAGGAATGAACTTCAGTTGCACCCATTCATATATTCTGTGTTCTCAAATCTGTGCCTCAAATCCCTTTTTCCCCTTTATTGGAATGAAGGGCTTACCTAATATAATTAATAGCATATGTGACTTTAGGAAATACTCTTACAATGGAAATCTAGAACAAAATTACTTCCTGGTCCCATGATAACAAGAAATTGTTTATTGTAACTGGGGTGATGATTATGTGTAACATACGTAAACATCACCAATTATGAAGATTTTTACTTGAGCATGAGATACACAGGTGGAAGGGGATGCAGTTTCTGTAGTACACAAGGAACTTGAGAGTTAAGGGAGGAGTGGTAATTACAAGGATTGAAAGGTTGTTTGCCAGTTGTTAATGGCCATAGAAACTCTGAATGAAGAAAATAACAGCTCGGACATCAGCAGACTATCAATCCAGGGCACAGTGTGAAAGCTGAAAGGCTACTGTTGCTCAATTTAAAGAGACGCTCATCTACAGGCAGATGACACGCTATGATAGAAAACAGACTCAGGATTTGAAAGTAAAAGTAGTGGAATTATGAAGGAAGGTAAATTTAAATCTCTGGCTCCCAATCTAAAATCCTGTAGAAAAGAGAAGAACCAAGAGACCTGGGATTGGTATCAGAGGAAGTGCATGAGAACCTAGAATTCACAAATCTTCAGAATGTTCTGGATTGGCAGAAATGGCTCCTTTCCCCCTGCTAGAGGAATAGTGTTTCATTGCCTGGGAACTATGCAAATCTCTCATCTGAAAAAGATGCATGATTTTGCTTATTCTTTTCAAAATTTTCCACTGTCTCCCTTTGTCATTTCTACATTATGAGCAAGAGTGAAGGCTCAGTATCACCTGCCCATATCACAGTGTCCCTCTGTGAGAAGAAAAGCTATTCACCAAAGAACTAAAGAATGTGGTTAATATACTGGCAGGAACTGCAAAGTAAGGTCTAGGATGGTTCTTAACGAGGCTGGACTCATAAAGGAAAAAATATAAGAACGTAAGAGGGTGTTTATCAGTAAGGGAGGATTCTCTCATGACTCAAAACTGAACATATTGGCAAGGATTCCCGGAGTCCTAATATGCATCTGGAACGACTATTTGAAACTTGGAAATAATGTTTACAGTAAAGGAGTTGAAGCTGCTGTAACTCAGCGGAGTAGTGATTATCAGGTCAAATGGCTTTGAGACGTGGGCATGTTGGAATGAATTTGCGATCTAAGATCCGAAAACCTGGTGACCTGGAATGATTCCCAAGATCCACCAGAAAGCACACTCCTTCACAAGAAAGATGAGAAATGGACTAGTGAGGAAGGCATTAACATTCTCTGAGAAACTTAGTGGTGACTGTCCTCTGTGAGCAAGTACTGATTGCAGGATACAGGCTTTGAATTTGTCTGCGATGTTGGTGGGGACGTTAGGATTCAGGAGTAACAGAAGCCAGGTGTCTGCATATAACCATTAGAAGCAAGATGAATATAATAAAATAATAAACAGAAAAACCATAATGATAATCCATGTGGACTCCTGTCTCAGAGACAGGAGATCATGTAGTTGCTTATCAGAGGCAAAATAGCTGGGCAGTCAACTACATTGCTGTTTGATGTAAATAACCAGAAAAGACCAAGAGTAAATGACCGTGAAGGGGAGGTAGGCTGATGAATAATCACTGTCATTTAAAAGTTTTCCAGACTTTATTTCTCACCTTGAGCCCCTTGCTTTAACTGGAGGCCTGGTACCACTGAGGAAGTATCAAGAGGTCACAGCAAGTGCATACAATCACTGCTTTGACTCTTCTTTCAAGGGACCTGAGCCCATTTGTGAGAGTTTCCATCCATAAGAAAAAGAACAGATAGAACTTTCATATACTGTTGGATGCATATGAGTGGATATGAGTTGACATTAATATCAGGGGAACTAAAATAACACAATACTCTTTCCCAAAAAAACCCAGGCAACAGAATAAAGGCCTAAAACCCATCTTATCATAGGTCCAATGGGTCTACTGAAGAATCTTATCCTTTATTTCCCCAGATCTGATTTTATAATAGGAATAGTTATACTTAGCAACAGAACCTTCACATGAGTTCTCTGACTCATGAAGTAAAACCCATTATAATAATAATAATAATAATAATAATAATAATAAAAGATAACTGGAAATTCCTGAAACTGTCTCCTTTCCTTCACTTTAGACTGGGACAAAAATGGTAAATCAAAATTCTTTATTCCAGTTGGAATGGCAAGGATCAGTACCACGATCAGAGAAATAAAGGATATAAGGGTGGTAGGCATCATCATATCATTTAATTTATAGTTTTGATGTCTGTGGAAACCAAAAGAATCATATGCCGATAATATGGAACTAAATTTGACCAGTGATAGTCTGATGGTAGCTGCTGTCCAAAGTGAGCACCTTTTTATTTATTTATCTTTTTTTTAGAGAGAGAATGTGGGTGAGCGAGTGTGGGTGGGGTCAGGGATGGGCAGAGGTAGAGGTGGAGAGAGAGAATCTTAAGCAGGCTCCACCACGCCCAGCGCAGAGTCTGATGTGGGGCTCGATCTCATGACCCTGAAATCATGACCTGAGTTGAAATCAAGAGCCGGATGCTTAACTGATTGAGCCATCCAGGCACTCCACATAGTTTTATTTTTTAAACAAATAAAAAAAGAGATTAACTCAGACTCTGAAATTTGCTATGAATCTAGCAAATGTTCTCTTTATAATTCCCATGAGAAAAGAGAATCAAAAAGAGTTTTCTACCTGAGATATATAGAAAAACAAACAAAATCAACTTTTAAAATTTATTTAGTTTTTTATTTTTTTAAAGATTTATTTATTTATTTATGATAGACAGAGAGAGAGAGAGAGAGAGAGAGAGAGGGAGGTGGAGACACAGGAGGAGGGAGAAGCAGGCTCCATGCAGGGAGCCCGACGCAGGATTCGATCCGGGACTCCAGGATCGTGCCCTGGACCAAAGGCAGGTGCCAAACTGCTGAGCCACCCAGGGATCCCCTCAACTTTTAACTATAGAGAACTAACTGGTGGTTGCCAGATGGGAGGTGGATGGAGAGTGAGTGAAATAGAATAAGGAGATTAATAGGACACTTACCGTGATGAACACTGAGTAATGTATAGAATTGTCAATCATTATATTGTACACCTGATGCTAATAAACACTGTATGTTAATTATACCTCAATAAAAACAGTTTAAAAATAAGATGCATTTTATTTTTTTGTCCCAGATTATGGTAACTCTCCTTCTCTGCTATAAAGTTGCAGAGTTGCCACATGAACCTTATGGCCCAAAGTATACTATCTGGCCTTTTTCAGAGAAAGTTTGTTTCCTCTTTTCTAGTGTATGCTGGAACATCCTCTCTAAGGTAATAAGAAATTATTTCATCTTCCATGTCCATTAAAAGGAACACGAAGCTCTCAGAGCCTCTTGACATTTTGAAGGTAATATATATAACTCACTTAATCATACTACTTCAGCCCATTTATTAGGTGAATCATAAAGCTAAAAATTTTGAATGGGAACCGAGCGAGAGAGTGTTCTGCAGCACATTCACACTGATGTTCAGATGACTGCAATTTAGTCCAGATGACCCAGCAGATGCCAGAAGTATAAAAGGAATATAAGGGCAGAGCGTGCACTTTTGGCCAGCCTAAATAGGAGAGTTGCAGGGGCAGGATATACCCCGGGGTGTGATTCAAAGTCCTGCTGCTGCAGCAAAGACTCATTCATCATTTGAAAATCAGCTCCTGATAAGTTATTTGGCCCTAGCAGACGCTCTGTGTGACCTTCACATACGATTTGATTGTGTCCAGAGTTGGGCACCATGAGCTGCAGGTTGTAAGATCCATCATTTGAGTTGAGTATGAACAGCATCAATCTCTTATAAAATGGAATTGTTACACATATTCAGGATAAGGAGCAAGCAGGTTCCTTTTCAGAAATAAGACCAGACCATCATGACACCTATCCCTGTTATCTAGCCTCTGTTCGAGCTAATACCTGTAGACATCTGGGGAATTTCCTGTAACCAGAGGACGAGAAACCTGAGCCTGGTTCTCTGTACACTAAAGTGAACTGAAGGCAGACTGCCAATCCGATTTAACTGCACATAGTGGTGGCCTCAGAAGGCAATATGAGAGGAATTTGAAATGTTTTAACTGGTCACCAACTTGATAAGGAGAAAGAAGTGGCCAAAGTTATACACAATGACTCCCAAATACCAGGAAATTGCCCCATTGGATTGTTAGCTGCCAAAAAATGACGAGGTCTTGGAGGTGTGATGATAAGACCCTTAGAATTTAGGACACAGTGTGGAGATCTTAGTGTCTCTTGTCAGTGCTCATCAGACATGAACTTTTCAGCTGTGGAAGTAACTAATTGGAATTTCACGCTGCAGAGACATGGTAGGTCCACCATATATGTCAAGAGCAGAATCTACTGCTGAGCCTTTGATAAGGTTCTGTTCCTTAGGAGACCAACCAGCTCTTGGTTTCAAGTTGATTTTGTTAGCCGCCTTCTATCCTGCAGAAAGCAGTAATTCATCTTTACAGGGATTGATAGACATTTTGGACTTAGCTTTGCCTTCTTATCTGACATGACAGCAGTGCTGTGTGAAACCCTTAAAGTCTCTGACTTATTGCCGTGGAGTGTTACAAAAGACTATCTTGGATAAAGAGGCTACTTTATAACAAGGAAGATCCAGTGGTTGGCTTGTGTCTTTGGGATTCATTTTTTTCATTTAAACATTAGAACATTTTCTTTATGACTTTATATGGAAGGTGGCAGCCTGAAAGAACATTTTAGCTTATTCTCAGAGGTGCACGTAAGGAGTGACACTTTGCATAATTGAGCAAGTCTTATATATACTCTGAGCCAATGGTCTTTATATGTTGCTATGATTTCAACAATTAAACCATACTGCGCCATAATAAAATTTAAAAGATAGTATTACGTCTGCCTCCCCTAACCGTTGATCCCACGAATACGCATTTGGAAAATACACATGGGAGTCAGGTTTCCTGAATTAGAGGTTCTAGTTCTTGGAGAGCAGATGCTCCAACCAGGTGGTAGCAGCGGCATAGCAAGGGTAGGAGGTGGAGGGGGACATGTGAATGGTTCATTCCTGACAGGAATATCCTTTACCACTGACACTGTTTAGAATGCTGGTGATTGTGGATAATAAAAAGTAACAAAAATTTTAATAGTTTGTTTTTGAATTCTATGCAATGCACTCTCTTCCTAGTACACATTCTAGATTTCCCCTCACATCTGGCCAGTGCTTTGTGTAGTTTTTCTTCTCATGTATTAACCCGGACTTCTATTCCCAAGTTTAGCCTCTGGTTGCTGTGTCCTTGTCAGGACATGGTCACAAATCCTTAACCTTGCTCCTTGCGATGCCCCTGGTCAACAGTAAAGTTTCCATTAAACCTGAAGCTGAGACTGACGTCTGATCATTTTGCAATGCCTCTGGACCAGCAAGCAAAAAAGCAAGTTTCTGTCAAGGGATTAATAGTTAGCTGTGGGTTTCATAAGGACATAGAGTTTGCTACTTCACAGTTAGGGGGCGAGAAGAATTATGTCGAAAAGTCAAGGCGCTCACTGAGTAGATGCCTCCTATTGTTTCATGTCCAGAAACAATAGGAGGCATGATTATTGTTAATCATCAACAGACCAATGTAGGAACCTTGTCCTGACAAGGACACAGCAACCAGCGGCTAAACTCCTCGGGAATAGAAGTCCGGGTTACTACATGAGAAGAAAAACTAGACAAAGCACTGGCTGGATGTGAGGGGGAAATCTGGAATGTGTCATAGAGAAGGGAGGTGATGTTTATAAATTCCAAATTTGGAACCGATGAGAGCAACGATGTCTGTAGATGTAGCTTCCTTCTTTACTCCGTAAGGTTTTTCTTTTGTTTTTAGTTAAGAAATTCTGGGGGCACCTGTATGGCTCAGTCGGTTGAGCACCTGCCTTCTGCTCAGGTCATGATCCTGAGGTCCTGGGACCAAGCCCCGCATCAGGCTCCCTGCTCGTCGGGGAGTTGCCTTCTCCCTCTGCCTTTCCCCCACTCATGCTCGCTCTCTTTCTCTCTCTCTCTCTCAAATAAAAAATAATCTTAAAAAAATAAATTCTGACTGGCTACTGCCTTGATAAATCAATGATAGAGTATAATAAATGTGTTACTGGGGCATGAGTGATCTCAGACATGCAAAGAATAGATTGTAAAAGAAATATCAGAACTAAACAGTTACATACACACTTTTTAGTGTAATCATTGAGACTTTCTATATCCACCTTGCTATAGGAGCATGCTCAGCCACAGGTGGACCAATAGACAAATCACCAAAGAGTTGTTGTGGTTAAAAGAGGCCCCCAACTAATGGCAGATAAGAACTGATTTGTAAATAACCCAACTGCCTTACTATGGCAAGCAGATTAATCCCCACTCCCACCCCAAGATTTACATATCCTAGTCCCTGGAAACTATGAATATATTGATACATGGGGGAGAAATTAAGGTTGCCAATGAAATGAAGGTTACTAATCAGTTGACCTAAAAAAGATTATCCTAGGTTATCCAGATAGGCCCCTGTAATGACACAGATCCTTTAAACATGAACAAGAGAGGCTGAAGGGTGAGTGTCAAGGTGATATGATATGAGAAAGACCAACCATTGCTGCCTTTGAGGACAAGAGGACACAGCAAAGGAATAGAGACAACTTCACGGGACAGATTCTCCCCTCTGCCACCAGAATTGGGAATACAGCCCTGTAAATACCTTGAGTAGAGTCCAGTGAAATGCATTTTGGACAGTTGACCTCCAAGACTGTGAGATGATAATTTTGTGTTGTTTAAAAGCCGCTGCGTTTGTAGTAATAAATTATGACAGCAACAGAGACGAAGAATATACTCTCCCTTCTTGCAGGACAAGCCTGAGGCTTGCAGATTATCTCCCATTGGTGTCATCGGGTAAAATTGATGATACTACTGATACTTCCCAGAATTACCTGCCAAATAAACTATTTACTTTTAAGTCCCAGTCTCAGGGGCTACTTCTGGGGCAATGTGCCCCAAAACATGAGTTGTTGTTTTTCTACCTTTAATGGAAGTATTTCTGTTGTTTCACCTAAATCCTGATGCAGGCTTTGTGGTTTGATTTCTTTGAGTCTTGCAATCTTAAATGTTCTGGCTGAAACAAATTGCTTCCATGGTAAAGAGGATGTTGCAAGTGAGAGTATATCCCCCCACTTCCTGACTGTCCCCCCATCTGTGGCATTGTGTGAGACATGATGGAGAGCAATTCTGGGAGTTGGAAATCCTTATTCTAAGATACAAAGAGCTGGTTAAACTTTAATATAAGTTGGAAGTCAGTGTGCCTACCGAGGTCATGGCCGTAATAGACCTGAAGGATGAAATCTAGATGTATTCTATTGGCTACTTATTGTATGCTTCAGTAAGGTTACTCTGTGTGTGCGTTTGTGTGTAAATTTTTACTGAAAAAGACCTGTCAGTAATGCTCTATAAAATTGCAAATCCTAAGAAAAGTCCAAGCATCCCTAACTGTATGTATAGAAAGTAGACTACAAAATAAAGATTCTCCAAGAATCATCTGTTTTCAACGTATATCTGGTCATGAAGTAATGTGCATAAGAAAAAATTTCCCAGAGAGTAGATTTAGGAAAAATGAAATAAAATGCCCTGAAAAATATGGCAGTGATCTGTGCTGTTTCTTCTTTTTCTTTTTAGATCTGTCCATTTAGTCATCATGTTCACTTTCCAATACAATGAATGGGCTATGTCGCAGGGGGAAGGTTAATTACATCTGCCATTTATTCATTTGCTGCTGTACCAAGTGATCTATCAATAAATCTGTCTGTATATCATCATCATCTTCTTCACTCTGTCTTACCTTTGCTCTCTGGAAAACCTCTAAAATAGGTCATTTTTTTTATTTTTATTGCCTGAAAATGTAGGCTAATTTGGGTGTCATTCTGTTTGCATTTTAGTTGTTTCTGTAATACGTGATGATTATGTCAATAAGAAAAAAGAAAGGTCTGAGGAATTGGAGACAGGACGGGAGAAGAAAAATTAATTTCCCTTAAGCCTCATTTACTTCATAGTATTTGGCTACTCTAGGAATAATACAACATCAACTCCAGACTAAGATGCCAGGGAAGGACAAAAGATTTTTGCCGGTGTTTCCTTGATATATTGTTTTTTAGGGGATGTTTACTAAAGGGAGAATTCATTCAGCTTTATTTTTCTAGTCCAGTAGTATACTATAGGAGTTTTCACTTTATGCAATAATGATTGAAATTCAATTTTCCTTCATGTCTTGTGAGCATGTTTTGCTTTAAACTTCTCCTAGTAATGACTAAAACTTTTCTTTTAGAAAATTGAAAAACTGTAACATAACCTTTAAATGACAAATATAAAACCCTGGAAGATACATGCAGCATTCTATAACATATACCATTGTTTAGAATATTTTTCTACAAACTATATGTTAGTTATGTATAAAATATAATTAATATTACATATTTCACATTATCATCCATTGAATTGAATATTTTCATATCCATGATACTCATAGGTATCCATACCCAGTGCCATAGGTATCATGGATATGATATAGTTCCATCTACCTTATAGAACTTTTATGTTTTTCTTTAATTATATATTTCAAAAGCCAACGCAATGCCCAGGCATATAATGACACTTGTCAAAACTCTAGAGTGATTGTATCAGATAGAAAAAAACCTGCTAATTTCACAGTCTATCAGTAATTTTCCAGGCGGCTTCTTGGTCTAACATTTTCTGTAGCTTTGAATTCACTGGAGCCACCCACATAAAATTGCATGTTATATGAAATATGTACTTTTTTTATATAGTACATGGCATATAATATATAACATATTTATGTATATTATATTATACTATTAAATCCGATATAAATATGATTGTATTAAATCTGATTTGAGGAACTGAATGGGTTTAATTTAATAATTTATCCGATTTAATAGTGGGTCAATCCGCACATGAACTTAAGTTTCCCATCTGTTGGGGCACCTGGGTGGCTCAGTGGTTGAGCATCAGGTCATGATCCTGGGGTCTGGGATCAAGTCCCACATCGGGCTCCCCCCAGGGAGTCTGCTTCTCCCTTTTCCTGTGTCTCTGCCTCTCTCTATGTCTCTCATGAATGAATAAAAAAAAATCTTTTTTAAAAAGTTTCTCATTTATTTTTGTAGGTAATTATTCTAAGAACTATTTACCTAACTTCAAATTGCTAGCAAAAAAAAATAATAATAAAAATTTTAAAAAATCACTGTACTTTTTTTTTAAAGTAATCTCTGTACCCAGTGTGGGGTTCAAACTCAGGACCCTGAGATCAAGAGCTGCATGCTCTACTGACTAAGCCAGCCAAGTGCCCCATCACTGTACTTTTCAAAAGACTTTCCAAACTGAAAGGTAATATTGTTTAAGGTACAAAGTAGAATAATGAAAGGAAAACATTTCCTTTATATTTCAAAAAAAGTAGAAATTGGAAATCTTCCAATGTCTCTGAGTGGTAAAATGTGCAGGGTGCTTGTGTTTG
This sequence comes from Canis aureus, assembly GCF_053574225.1. NCBI lineage: Eukaryota > Metazoa > Chordata > Mammalia > Carnivora > Canidae > Canis > Canis aureus. Next base: position 65,470,289 of record NC_135623.1, on the reverse strand, counting down.
TGTGTGTGTGTGAGAGAGAGGGAGAGAGCACATGTGTCTTTCTTTCAAGAGACTTCTTTGAAATGTAAGAGAAATTTGGTTCTATGAAAACAAGATTGGCAGATGTAAAAGCACTGGGTAAATATTGATGAAAATTTACATTGTTGGTTGAGAGGCTGCTGACTGTCTCAATTAGATTGATTTCTGAAATTTCTAAGTCTACGAAATTTTTGTTTAAATCAAATTGGTAGAAAAGCATAGACATAAAATTAGATAAACTTGGGACTGCTGTGGTTTCACGTAGAGGAGGCAGTGAGGATATAAAACTCTCTGTCATCTACTCATACTTTCTCTCTGCTCTTTCTCTGGCAATAAACATTTGTGAACACAAGACATGAAATTTGACTTTAAAGTGAGTGAAGAAAGCAGAACGATCCCTAATTCTCATGAAAGTCAGAGTAAAACTCGAGTACAACATGTCAGTTTGCCCTGAAGTTCTCTTTGAAATAGTTTTCCTTGTGGTTCTGAAGGGTTTCCCAGTTTGGTGCCCTATGTCTTGGCAAGTTATTTAAATCTTCCCAGTTTTTTAGGAACACACACATGCACATGCACAACCAGGAGTACGAATTTTCGGGTTTGAGCTCACTCACATTTTTGTTTGGATGTCTGAGGTGATGCTTGGGTTACCTGAGTTGAGAATGCTGGCTAATTGGGAAGCATTTCAGGCCATTTCTCTAACTTAAAAGATGAGACAGTAGGCTTCATATTGCGTTCCTTAAAAACAAACAAACAAACAAACAAACAAACAAGACAAAAACAAAACCTACCTCTTTCTCCATACACTATAAATCTGAGTGAGAATGCAATTTTTCTTATTTCATTTGGATCTCTCTGCAGTTACTTGTTTAGTTTTTAATTACTTGGCCAAATTCCCTCTGAATATTCTGGGTCAGGTTTACTCTGTTCATTTTTAAGGCCTCAACTTGTCTTAGAATGAATGATAAACTTCGACTTGATCTCTAAGGTCTATTCTAGTACTCACATTTTATGACTTTTACGTTTTGTTTTTTTTTTGTATATTTTTTTTATTGGAGTTCAATTTGCCAACATATGGTAAAATATCCAGTGCTCATCCCGTCAGGTGCCGCCCTCAGTGCCCGTCACCCAGTCACCCCATTCCCCCACCCACTTCCCCTTCCACTAACTACCCCCCTGTTTGTTTCCCAGAGTTTGGAGTCTCTCACGTGCTGTCACCCTCTTTGATATTTCCCACTCGTCTCTCCTTTCCCCTATAATCCCTTTCACTTTATTTTATATTCTTAAGTTTTTATATTACTTTATTTATTGGATAACAAAACAATACATATGACTGTAAAAGATACCATATTTCTCCAATGTCTAAACCAGTTTTTTCCTCTAAAATGTTGTTGTTTATTAATTTTTTGAGGGGATATTTTTAAATTTATATCAGTTGTTAAAGAACAGATATATTACTGCTTTACATGAAGGTTGTTGTTAACTATTCATGAATCCTTTCTATGCGATCTGATACTCCTAACATGGGATCGCCATCCAACACAGAGGCAAGGGAAGGAAATCCTGTTGCTCTCCTATATTTATATCTTTATTCCCCAGACACTTCTACATTATAATGAAGAAAATATTTTTAAAATCCACATTCTGTGGTCTTCTCTTCAGAGTTCAAAATACATTACCTTTTGTACAATCAGTAAAAACCAGACCCATTTCTTGTACCTTACAAATTGGTACTCCTATTATGTTCACTGTTTTAGAGGAATAAACTACCAGTGAATAATAAGGTAGGCATTCAGTTTTAGCCTTTAATAGTTAAGATTTAGCTCAACTATTGAATAGCTAGCTGTCTGTTAACAAGTTTCTTACTTTCTTTTTGCTTTGTTGTTTTATTCATAAATAGTGTTAAGGACGAGATGTATTTCAAGAGTTTTCTCCCTTATAAGGAGTAAATAAGTTAATTAATATAACGTACTTTGGCTGTTTCTGGGATATAGTAAGCATCCAGTAAATAACAGCATTGCTATTAACCTATTTGTCCTGTGGATTAAAGATGTACATTCTATTTTATAGATGTGCAAAGACATTACAGCTTTGTTTATTTTCTGCAACTAATGTTATTTTTTTTTACATGTCACCTTTCTAATCACCCATCCAAATAGAAAAACAAAAATAATATATAAATATTTGTTGCTTTTTAATTACTTTAAGTGTTAATTCTTTCTTTTTCATTTCTCACTTTAAATAGACTTACTTAAGGGCACCTGGGTGGCTTAGTTGGTTGAGTGTCTGCCGTCAGCTCAGGTCACGATCCTAAGGCCCTAGGATTGAGCCCTGCATTGGGCTCCCTGCTTAGCGGGGAGTCTGCTTATCCCTCTCTCTTTGCTCCCCACCACCTACACTTGTGCTATCTCTCAAATACATAAATAAAATCTTTTAACAAATTTTTAAAAATAAAAAAAAAAAGACTTAAGTAGCATAGCTAACACCTGTACTCCTCCAGAGGCTTTGTAATCCCTTCTAGCTATGTGGGAGAAAGCAGACATGTAGTCCCAGTCTATTTTTTCCCTCTAACTTTAAAATCACCATTTCCAAGTTTGGGCCCTAAAGGAGAAACCAAGAGGTAGGTCGTTGGTGGTAAAGAATCTGAGATCTTTCATTTTTGTGATACCTGAATTTCCTCTTTACATTTCCTGTTATATATTCCTTTTCTCAGGATTGTAAAGACTTAATGGCAGACTGTCTGATTTACATTTAAGGACATATTTATTTGTTGCATCAACCTAACCATAGTTATCCTTTCTACCCTAGATACCTGTGAAAGAGCTCTTCCTAAGCAATCTGTCTTTACTCATCAGATATAATATTCTTTTTATTCTGTATCACATATATCTCTGGGGTCCACTTGCTCCATCCATTCCATTTGTCATTGCCTTATCACAAGACTGAATTAGATCTTAACTAGGTTATTGCACTCATGATATTGTCACTAATCTACTTTAATGCATCTGTTTTCCAAGCAATCTATCTAACTTGCTTAACTACCTATCAGGTACAGAGAGGAAAACTGACACAAATACAGATAAATGCCCAGCTAGTAATATAAATGTAATAGAGAGCGAGGAATGCACACTTTACCTTAAAAGAGCAAGCATTATTCAGCTTCTGCTGCAAAATTGTGAAAAAAATAGTGTTGCCAGATCTTTCGATTTTTCAAGATGAGATTGGTGTTTTGATTTTTGTGAGAAATTCCTCAACGTTTATTTATAACTGAATCAGAAATTGTTAAATGTATTTTGTAAGGCTGCAGTTAAAATTCAACCCAAGAGTAACCAGTTGTCAAAAACCAATGTGCAGGAAAAAAAGTCATTATTCTCGCAGCTTTGATCTACATTTACAAAACCCCTTGTATCATTCTGTAACATAAATATTCAATATTATAATTAAACTGAATCCTTTCCTGTTCTCGTACTTACTCATGTGTGTATGTTTTCATATGTGTTGATCTTTTGTCTGTAATGTATTGATCCCGGCATAATTCCCTCTAATGTATTAAGATTGAAGTCAAGGAATGTCTCCTAAGTCCCCATGATAACCAGCTCTTTATCTGTGCTTCTGAGATAATTTTTCAATGAAGTTTTATTATGTAACAACATTTATCTGAAGAGTAATCTAATTAATACTTCAAGACAAGGGCCAGCTATATTCATCTTTATTTCCCAACTTTCAAAGAACATCCAGTAGAGAAAAGATACTCGTCATGAAGGGAAGAGGTTCCCTGTGATGCTTGAGTGTACACTAATGTCTTAGAAGTGCTACTGTCCTTGACCACCTTGGAGTAAGCCTTATTACCCTGTTGTGTTTGTTCATGCTGACCCAAGGTTCCCCATCCCCACCCTGACCATGCAACACCAGTCTATAAGTTCTAGTGATTTTCATAATACATTTGTATCTCACTTTCTATTCCCACTGCCAACACCCTAGTTTAGTCCCAAAATTATCTCCCTTATTCCAATCTGCCCTAGGCTCTAATCTCCCCTGCAATATTATTAAGCCACACCCCTATTCAATAATTTGTCTTGGCCCCAAACTCATGTCTAATGGTATCTTAACCCCTTTTCTTAGTCTAGCACTAAAGCATAAAATTGTGTAGATTATTTTCTGCAGAATAATATGTTTGAAGAGGTACTAGGGATGTAGGAATGGGGTAGGGGTTGATGGGGCTAGACATGAAAAGATAAAGGAAAGGCCCAGAGTCAGGCTCCCAGAAATCTAGGAGCCCCAAGGATAAACCCCAAGGCTACTGAAAAGCCCAGAGTCAGGCTCCTACCCATCCCAAGAAGACAGAGATAAGACAGTAAAAACAGAGAATAATAATAAACCTGGCTCCCTAGCTCCAAAATGTTAGGGAGTATCTCCCTTTAATGCCTACAAAGTCATCACAAAAACTCACCAGACCACAAAGAAATAAAGAAGAATTAAGAATTAAGCTGCTATAAACATTTTTCTATGAGTCTTTTGTGAACACAAATTTTCATTTCTGGAGTAAAAACCTAGGAGTAGAATTGCTAGATTATAGGCTAGGTTCAAGTTTTATTGTGTAAGAAGAATGTGCCCAACAGTTTTCCAAAGTAATTGGACCATTTGACATTTCCACATGCAGTATATCAGAGTTCATTTTCTCTATATGTTTACCAGCATTTGATGATGTCAATATTGACAAGTTTAGCCTCACTAGTTGGGCTGATTTTGTACTTCCAGTTTTAGTAATCATTTGCCCTTTGATCAGTGGTATTTATCACCTTCAGCGTACATTGGTCTTCATCAAGTCCTTCATAAATTATGTGTAAGTACTTTTTCCATTTTCAAATGTTGTCTACTATTTTTGTAATATAAAATAATATCTAAAGATTTTGTGTATTTTGTTTATAAATTATTTAGGTGAAACTCAGTCCTCCTCCTGTGTGTGTTTCCTTTATTGTGTTGCACTACTATCACACTCATAAAACTTCTGGCACCAGATGGGTGTCCTACAATTTATTTCAATTCCGATATCGTCTACCTGGAGATAGAGCATCAGATCCCACAGGCTAAGTGCTCAGTACTACAAGACTGACCCACATCCCAACTTCTGATGTCAATTGCAAGCCCAGGTTGTCACCTGTGCTTCTGACCAACTGGCTATAGATTAGAGGTTCCAGTGACCCCTCTTTTTGAATTCCATTAATTTGCTACAGTGGTTCACGGAATGCAGGGAAGCATTTTACTTACTACATTACTGGTTTATCACTAAAGGACATAACTCAGGAACAGCCAGGTGGAAGAGATGCATAGAATAAGGTATGAAGAAAGGGTCCAGAGTTTCCATGCTCTCTCAAGCCTGTGCCACTTACCCTGAATCTCCATGTGTTCACTAACCTGGAAGACGTCCAGACATCCTCCTCTTGGGTTTTTCTTGGAAGCTTCATTGCGCAGGTATGATTGATTAAGTCACTGGCCATCGGTGATTGAACTCAATTTTAGCCCTTTTCTCCTCTCAGGAGGCTGGACGTGGGACTAAAAGTTCCAATTTTTTTTTCTTTTAAAGATTTATTTATTTTAGAGAGAGAGATAGAGAAAAGGAGGAGAGAGGCAGAAAGAGAGGAGGAAGGAGAATCTTAAGCAGACTCCCCACTGAGTGGGGAGCTGGATGTTGGGGCTCAGTCCCAAGACCCTGAGATCATGGTCTGAAATCAAGAGTCAAGTGCTTAACAGACTGAACCACCCAGGTGACTCTAATAGTTCCAATATTCTTATTATTCTATTTTTTTTAAGATTTTGTTTTTTATTTGAGAGAGAAAGAGAGCGTGCATGAGCACAAGCAGGGGGAGGGGCAGAGGGAGAGGGAGAAGCAGACTCCTTACTGAGCAGGGACCCCACTCCGTGCTCAATCCCAGGAACCTGAGATCATGACCTGAGCAGAAAGCAGACACTTAACCGCTTAACCCACTGAGCCACCCAGGAGCCCCTTCTAATTATTCTAATTATTCAGGTGGTTCCCCTGTTACGTTTTTTATTGCTATAATAAATAGCATTATTTTAAACCAAATTTAATATTTTCTGTTTATAGATATACAATTCTTATTGTCATTATTGTTGTTGATATTTGTATATTTATCTTATGTACTGTTGCCTAGATAAATTAACTTTTAATTTAGGTAAATTTTCTTTACTATTTGGAATTTTCTTTTAATTTTTAATTTTTAAAAATTTTTATTTTCTTGTTTCAGGTTTTTATTTAAATTCTAGTTAGTTAACATACTGTAATATTGGTTTCAGGAGTAGAGTTTAGCGATGGATCACTTACATACAACACACAGAGCTCTAGCCCATCCCTACCCCACCTCCTCTCCAGCAACTCTCAGCTTATTCTCTATAGTTAATAGTCTCTGTGAAAAAAAAAATGCATTTTATTTTATTATTTTTTTAAGATTTTATTTATTTGAGACAGAGAGTTGAAGAGGCAGAGGAACAAGCAGACTCCATACCTAGCAGGGCTGAATCTCAGGACCCCAAGACAATGACCGGAGCCCAAGTCAGACACTTAACTGACTGAGCCACTTAGTTGCCCAAAAAGTGCATTTTAAATATTTCTTTTTGTTGTTTATTTTCTCACTTTTTATTGTCTGGATTCCAATACAATGTGGAAAGAAGTGATAATATATCTTTGCCTTTTAGGGAGAAAGCATCTATATTTTAACATTTTAATGTTAGCTTCAGTTTATTTCAGTTTATTTAATAGATTTTTTTTTATCAGATTGAGAATATTTATTCCTAGTTTATTTCTAGTTTCATATTGATAGGGTGGTAAGACACAGGATTTTTCAGTTTTGTTAATGTAGTAAATTACACTGTTTTTCAATGCTAAAAAAGCTTTTAATCCATGGATAACCCCTCCTTGGTTGGTCATGATATGTAACTCTATATTGCCAGATTTTGTTTACTGTTTATTTTTAGGAATTTTGGCCTTTTTCTTTATAAGGCATATTGACTTATAATTTGTTTCTTTGGTATCCTGGTCAAGTTCATGCTGTTTTCAAGGTTAGCCTTTTCAAATAAGCTGGCAAGTATTTCTTTCTCCTCTATTATTCAATGATTTTGTAGGAAATCAGTATTCGTTTTTCCATAAATACATAAAAGACAACCAGCTAAGCCATCTGGGCCTTGAATTTTCTTCAAGAAAGTCTTCCTTTCTCTTTGATTTGTTTTTTGTTTGTTTGCTTTTATTTATTTATTTTTTCATATGTGGATGAAACAAGATAAAGCAAAAAAAAAAAAAAAAAAGTGCCTCTTAGTTAAAGAGTGAAATATAACCTTCTGGAAAAGTTCTTTTTTAAATATTATTTATTTATTTTTGTATTTTTTTTATTGGATTTCGATTTGCCAACATATGGTAAATCACCCAATGCTCATCCCATCAAGTGCCCCCCTCAGTACCCGTCACCTGGTCACCCCACCCCACCTCCCGCCTCCCCTTCCACTACCCCTTGTTCATTTCCCAGAGTTAGGAGTCTCTCATGGTTTGTCACCCTCTCTGATTTGGCTCTGCTGTTCATTTGCTTTTAATTTACAAATTGAATATCTTTGCTAGAAATATAGCTAGTTCGATTTCTTACTTAGTTTTGAGAAGTTTGTCTTCCAAGAAAATTACCTATTTCATCTAAATGGCTTATATTGGCACAAAATTGTTCTTAGGTTTGGTTCTCTTCTTACTCTTGTCTTGCATATAGTGTCTCTCTCTAGTAAAATGCCTTCTTTCATTTCTCATATGGAAAATGGTTTTTCTTTATTTCTTGAATAGTCTTTTTAAAAGTTTATGGGTTGTATTCATCTTTTTAGAGAACTATTTTTTTTGCTTTATTAGTTTCCCCATCATTTTTCCTTTTATATTTCATTGATTTCACCTCTTATTTTTGTTTTCTTTCTTTTAACTTCTCTGGGTTTATTTTGCTCCTTTTACCTACTTCCTTAAGGTAGAGGATTATATCATTAATTTTAATCTTTTACATTATATAATAATTAATCTAAGAATAGAAAAATTGCATTTATAACTAAACATTTTCCTTTAAACATGCTTTACTACATTCTATAAATTTTGATTTTTGTGTTTAAATTTCTGTTCATTTTGAAATGATTTCTATTTTTCCTTGTTGTTTTCTTTTTTGACATTTGATTTACATAAAAGCCTGTGGTTAATTTCCAAATACTTGTGGATTTTCTGGATACCTTATGTAATTTTGTAATTTTTTAAAAAATTTTATTTATATTTATTTATTTAGCAAGGTGGGGAGGGGTGGTACAGAAGGAGACAGGGAGGGAGAACCTTAAACAGGCTCTGTGCCCAGTGTGGAGCCCAACATAGTGCTTGGTCTCACAGTTCTGAAATCATGATCTGAGCCAAAAATCATGAGGAGGATACTTAACTGACTGGGCCACCCAGATGCCCCCTTATTGTGATTTTTAATTTAATTCTGTTGTGCTCAGAAAATATGCTCTGTAAGATCTCAATCTTGTAAAATTTATTCATGTTTATTTAATGGGCTAGCAAATGGTTTCTATCTTAAAGATTAGTCAATGTGCACTTGAAAAATTGTGTATTCTGTGATTATTTCATGTCATATTCTATAAATATCAATTAGATAACATTAATTGCCCAAGTAATATGCCCAAGAACTCATAGCTATGAAAAGTCAGAGACAGGTTTTGAACTGAAATGGTTTTAATGTCTGAAGCAAACATACATGCATGGGATCCATCTTTGATTTGTCACAAATAGCAGGAATCTCTCTAACCTTCTGAATCTTCAGAACTGACATAGAGACTGATTTGAGAGCTCTGATTTGCCCTGTTAACCTGGCAGTGCCTTCACTATGTCATATAAAGTGATTAAAATGTTAGCCCTTGGTCACTACTACAGGCATACTATCCTTAAATAAGAGTAGATAAATAACCCATTTAAATGCCATTTTATTCATTAAAATTCTACACAGCAAAATATCTAGTCATTATCTCAATGAGTAATATACTCCAGTGTCTTCATGTGTATCATAAAACATAGTAAAATGGATAATGGATATATTCCCCTTAATAATATTGCTGCAATTTAAATTCCTATTTAATGACATGAATAGGAGCACATTTCTGTGCATAAAATAGTAAAATGTCAGATTATAGCTCAACAAAGAGCAGCATTATTATTTAAAGGAAAATTAATGAATCATCCAAAATAGCATATAATAAATTTTTTCACATTTGTTTTCTATTGGAATTATTTCTTTCTACTCAAAGAACAAAACCAGTATATCCTACATCTCTCAGCATAGCCTTCCACTAGAATGATTACAATATATTGTAACAAATTGCCAGTCAGAGGTAATTTTTCATGATTCTGACCATGATAAGATTCTTCCATTACTTTTTAAAAGGCTATTATTAATAAGCTAAGAATGGAATATAAAAGCAAAAGTTTCCTATTCTTTATTTTTTAACAAGAAAAATCTTTCAGGTATGTAATATTGAAATCTCCCACAAAACAACTGCCCTAAAATGACAACCTAGTATACACAAGTTAGAGTTACTACACTCCAAAAATAACTTCAAACCAAATGCTCACAAATCCCAAATACTCTATCCCAGGGCATACTTTATTCTGTTATTGTCTTAAATGGAACATTAAATGCATATCTGCAAAAGAAATCCATAGCACTCAATCTAAGTAAAGACATTTTCTGGGAAACATTATAAAATCGAGTGAAACCTATTGCTGTGAAGTCACCCAGAATGAAGTAGGAACTTTGAAAAATCTTTATGAAGTTTTTGATTGTAAAGCTTTACTAATACTATGTGGGAACATTTTACCAGTAGCTTGCTTTCTTTGTGTTCCTCCTTTTTCTAAGAAATGTTCAAAAAGCATTGTAGTTCTCTAAATCACTAATATATTTCATTTCTAAATTTTAAGGATAGCTAAATATTTATAAATGCACTGCTACCCATGAAAATACAGGTTGTATAAATGTATATTTGTTTTCATTGTAAGTACTGATGATGAATTTTCTTAGCAATGTATATTAAACTGGGGCAGCCCGGGTGACTCAGTGGTTGATCATCTGCCTTCCACCAAGGGTGTGATCCTGGAGTCCCGGGATGGAGTCCCACCTCGGGCTCCTGCATGGAGCCTGCTTCTCCCTCTGCCTGAATCTCTGCCTCTCTCGCTCTGTTTCTTTCATGAATAAATAAATAAAATCTTAAAAAAAAAAGAAACGTATATTAATGTTTGTGGATATCAGCAAAAGAATATATGCACTTTTAATTTATTACTTTAAGCATAATTACTTATGATTTGGAAAAAAAAAAGTGCATTAATGATTCCCAAGGTGGGGTGCCTGGGTAGCTCAGTGGTTGACCCTCTGTCTTTGGCTCAGGTCATGATCCTGGGATCCTGGGATCGAGGCCCACATCAGGCTCCGCACAGGGATCCTGCTTCTTTCTCTGCCTATGTCTCTGCTTTCTCTCTGAGTCTCTCATGAAGAAATAAATAAAATCTTAAAAAAATAATGGTAATAATTCCGAAGGTACATCCGAAGCCTGATGAATATGTGCATATTTAGAGTCATAAAAAGTGAAGATCTAAGAAACTGTCAACTGTGTGTTGTTTATTTTACTAGGAATATGTATCTGTCAGATTCGAACATTTGAAAGTTGTTTTTAGAGAATTTGGGGGAAGTAACCTTTAACTTTTATTTTAAATAGAGTCACAGTACATACATTTCAACAAATTTTTCTCTGTACTATTATGTTATGAATCTGGATTGCACTTGTTATGCCAAATGAATAGAGATCAAATAAATAGAGATAAAAATGGAGAAGAGGGTACTTGCTTCTGAAAATTAAGAAGGACCAAACTGTTAGAAGAATAGCAAACATAACCTAGAAACTTCAGGCCTAGTCACTATGTCTCCATAGCTAAGGAAGTGGGCTTTATGATGATCCTGAAAATGTTGTTAAAGAGAGACAACAGTGCATGCAGCATAAACTATCACGTCTAATTCAATAGACTCTGCTTCTTTTTTTTTCATTTCTCAACATTATTGTGTATAATTTATATAACGTCTTTTTTACCCGAGTGGTAAATGTATTTTGGAAGCTATTAGGAAAAAAAAATTGTTCTTCATTCTATTTTCTGTATCTTTATTTTCATTGCCTATATACAAATAAGTAGTTTTTTTATACCAAAAAATTCACCCCAGTTTTTCATGTATACGAAAAGCATAAAAAAAAAAAGAAAAGAAAAGCATAAACCCCAAATGTTTATGGGAAAAATCTGCTTCTATAGTATGATAAGGAGACCCCTAAAAAAAGATCCATTTGAATTATAGAGCTTTTCTAGTTTTATATTGAGATAATTATCTCTAGTGGCTGTGTAGTAAGTTTGATGATTTGTTGTAATCTATTCAGAATAGACAGTACGTTATGTAGCGTGGCTGCTATATCAATAATAATATTGCATGTGTGTTTTATCATGATTGAAAAAAATAAATTATAGAAATAATAGTATTAAACAAATTAACATTGAGATCCTCTAAAATCAGACCTTTCCTCTTAATTGTGTTTTAGTTATTCAGTTCTACCAACTAGGAACCAAAATTTCCCTGATTCAAATTCTTAGTGTGTTTTCTAGGTACTTTATACACTTGAATCTTTCTGTATCTTGAAAACTGGCAGATGGTACATCATCTTTTCTCCCTCCCTGCCACTCTGCCCCTCATCTTTATGTTAAAGGACCCATTGTTTTTTTGTGTTTGAATTATTTTATACCATTTCTGTTAATTATCATATCAATGATGATTCAATTTGTAGGGCACCATTTCTGCATTTCCCAGGCAAGACCCCACAGTGAAAAATATTAATCAGAACCACTTTGGGTAAAGGTGCTGTGGTCTAAGTTTGTGTGAGTCTTTAGCAGGAATGATATTATGCTGATTTCCCCAGTATGGCAAGACCAGGTGTTTTTTTTTTTTTTTTCTTTTTTAATTTCAATTGATCTGACACCTAAAATATCAAGGAGGATGGCAGCCTGATGTTTCCTCATAAGGACACCTAAAATGGGCAGTGAATTCTTTTTTAATGACTAATTTCTAAGTCCCAAAAGTTGGGATGACTTCTGTCACATAGAAAATGTTCAGTTTGATTTATTGAAAAAAATACATTTCATTAGTCAACAATCTTGAAAAAAATTTTATTCTCAAAGGATCCTATGTCAGTAAATAAATATTATAACCAGTTTTATAGTTGCGGTATTGGTACTGTTAACTAATTTTTTGGAAATGTCATAGAAAATTATAACTGTTGCTATTATATAATAATAATATAATGATATTCTTCTGAGATGAATAATAATATTTTATACTTGATACAATTATATCAACCACCAAAATATTAATTTTCATCCAAATGCATCCATGTATTATAATATTGGTATTCAAGTATTTTTTCTACTAACACTTTAAAGTAACTTTGCAAAACTATGAAGCACCTCATGTATTTTAAAATTGACATCTATTATTTTTTCTTGTAAATTTAGATAGTTGCAAAGGAGTTTCTTCTAGCATACTTTGTATTATATATGCGCATTAAATATATTTTCCTTGAAACTGTGAAGCTGCAGATTTATTTTATTGAATTTATAGATAATGTCACAGAGCTACTTAATTGGCAAAGCAAGCCTACATTGTCAAAGAAACCAGCCAAGTCAGACTAACAACTTTCTGTCGTGAGAAAAAAATTAGAACTCATTTTCAATCCTAATAAGCCCACTAATAGGCATGCCTTTAGGCAACCATCTGACTTTGGTAATCTCATTGTAACATAATCCCTGCCTTGAGTATGTAGCCTCAATGAAATAAGTCACACTCCTGAAACAAATCCATTTTTAAAATTAAAGTATTTGGGGCAGCCCGGGTGGCTCAGTGGTTTAGTGCCGCCTTCAGCCCAGAGCATGATCCTGGAGACCTGGGATCAAGTCCCATGTCTGGCTCCCTGCATGGAGCCTGCTTCTCCCTCTGCCTGTGTTTCTCCCTCTCTGTGTCTCTCATGAATAAATAGAATCTTTTAAAAAATATAAATTTTAAAAATAAATAAAGTTCAAGTATTCTGGGATGCCTGGGTGGCTCAGTGGTTGAACATTTGCCTTCAGCTCAGGTCATGATCCTGGAGTCCGGGGATCGAATCCCACATTGGGCTCCCCCTAGGGAGCTTGCTTCTCCCTCTGTCTCTGCCTCTTTCTATGTGTCTCTCATGAATAAATAAACAAAATCTTTAAAATAAAAAAAAAATAAAATAAAATTCAAGTATTCTTTCACAGGGGAGATTGCTATTGGTGTAATCTGAAAGTTTAGACCTGGCAAATGCATTTTAGCAAGTGCTTAGATGACAGAGGAGATAGCTTTCTTCTGAAAAGTGAGGGACTGCCTTCTGTGAAGGAAGAGGGAACAGATAGACACAAATCATGTCATGTTCTCAGACCGACCACTTGTTGGAAATCATACATTTGAGAGTTGAGAATATAGACACTGAAATTTTAAAATTTATTTGCAGCTGTACCACAATATATATGCACCTTAATGTTTTTTGCAAGCCCAGCTTTAAGGACTGTGCATTATAACATATCTAATACATGCTTTAAATTTTCACCATAAGGAGTAATTTTAATTATATCTGTTGATAAAAAAAACTTATATCTGTTGATCTATTATCTTTTAAAATTCTATTTTCTACTCTTACAGATTGTATGTTATATTCAGTGTATAAGAATGACAGTTTAGTTTTTGCTAATTAGATAACTAAGACAAATATTTACTTGCATATCATTTAATTATCATACCAACTCTACCAACTCTAAGATGGATAATATGCCACGTTTTAGGTAAATAAACTGAGATAGAACATTTATGTAACTTTCTTCGGTTCATATAATCAGTAAGGGTTAAAGTTAGAATTAGAACTCAGATTGTCAAAATCAGCAAATCTTTATGGTCTATCTTATTCTTGAATTGATTTTGTTCTGAAACAAATACAATTAAACAACAAATTAACTTCGGTAAAATTGAAAACCTTTATATATTTATACACTTTATTCTTAGAAAATAAATTTTAGTATCAATACATGTGATGGTAAATAAATTCATATATAAAAAATTAAATTTTCATGATTTAAATATGTCATATTAAAGAAACACTAAGTTTGAGTTGTATCTGGATTCGAAATGTTATAGTTTCTTAGGATAACTTTGAATATTTTATAGTTTTTAAGACATCACATATCGTTGTTGTAAATCTCCATGTGAACTTAATTGCGTTCAACCACAGTACAATTAAAACAAAATAAAACAAAAATATCCAAGTTCCCAGTTGCTGAATGGATATAAAGTGCGAACAAGGTATGTTAATGATAGAAGAGTTCAAGTGGTTCTAGGAGCTAATGGCAAATAATTAATGATAGTCGTTTACAAAGGCTGTGACTTTAAGTGACTATGTAGGTCGTGTGATTTATCAAAGGTATTTCAGAGAAGAGGTTACAAAAGGCTGTTCTGGATTTGCACGTACGCTATAGTTATCTAAGAAACCAGTACAGTGCCAAACATGGCCCCACGTTAATAGGCTTATACAGGTTGTGAAATTTGAGTTCACCTTAAAATTTGGAAAAAGGTGTAAATAAGATGTAGACAAACACAATGGGCATTAGTGTGCTAGTAAATTAAAAGTTACCCCACACAACAAAACACTATTCTTAGTGCTTCCCATGGTGTAAATGCTTGTACCATAATCAATTTCAAGCTACCAAATGAGAAGTTATGAAATAATGCACAGTGGCGCTATAGTATATTCACCTTACTGACATCATACACCTACGTGACCTCAAGCACTTAAACCTCATGTCCTTCAGTGATAGTAAACGGCTATTAATGATAAAAAAGGAAGTAATTAGTCGAGTATTTCTCTTTCTGACATCATTTACTTAATTATATGTTCATAAAAGTTCTCTATTTTTAATGTCAAGTGAGTTCTCAAAAGTTTTTAGGAGCAGGGATATAGCTTTTATTGGACTGTACCTTGTTTCAAGCCTAATATACATTCTTTTGCCCCATAAGCTTTGCTGTATTATCAATTCATACAAAATAGTATAATTTTAATGTTAAATGTTAAAAGCAAATTTTAATAATTTTTTTTTAATAACCAGCTTGAAAAATTCCTGTAAATTTATCTACTCTCCTGAGCTGGTGTGTAAATAGACAGTAATAGTCCGTTTGTATCCTCTCATCCTCTTGAGGAACATAAATATATTTCTCTACTAAGAATAGCCCACACATCCCAGATGGACAGTCTAAACTTTTGCGGGGGGGGGGGGGGGGGGCTTGGATGAAAGATGTAGCTTTATTTTTTAATTGAGGCTGACAAAATGGAATAATGATATTGAGCACCTTGCATTAGATAGAGATGACACCTCACTGTTGAACCCCTTTAATCATATACCCTTTAAATAAGTAGTGATCAATATAAAAGTGATTAGGGATCCCTGGGTGGCTCAGGGGTTTAGCATCTGCCTTCTACCCAGGGCGTGATCCTGGAGTCCCAGGATCGAGTCCCACATTGGGCTCCCTGCACGGAGCCTGCCTCTCCCTCTGCCTGTGTCTCTGCTTCTCTCTCTCTCCCTGTCTCTCTCATGAATAAATAAATAAATAAAACCTTTAAAATATATATATATATATATGTGTGTGTGTGATTAAATATCATATTATTGTGAATCCAGTAACCATGTGAATGAAACAATAAACAAAATCAAAATCAGTGGCAAACTTTGCTAATGCAATAAGGCAAAGAAAGGAAATGAGAAGTATATAGATGGTGAAGGAAGACCTAAAAATATATTTGTTTGCAGATGACATGATCATCTGTGTAGAAAAATCTAAAAAAAAAAAAAAAATGACAACTCTTGGAACTAATAAGTAGTTGCAGCAAGTTGCAGGATACAAGGTTAATATACAAAAGTCAATTACATTCCTATATACTAATAATGGAGGGGTGGAATTTGAAATTTAAACACAATACCATTTACATTAACACCCAGGAAGGCTAATACTTAGATATAAACCCAATAAAACATGTACAAGATCTATGCAAAGCCAACTATGCAAAGCCAAGATCTATGAAAGTCTGATGAACTAAATTAAATAACAAAGTAATTGGAGAGATATTCCATTTTCATTTATAGAAAAGGTCAATATTATCAAGATGTCAGTTCCTCTCAATTTGATCTATAGATAACTAACTAAATGAATAAATTAATTAAAATAATACTAGCTTTTATAATTGCCCATGCATATACATTTACTGAGATCTTTATTTCTTCATGAGATTTCAGGTTGCTATCTAATGACCTTTCAACTGTGGGACTCTCTTTAGCATTTCTTGCAGGGAAGGCCTGATGGTAACAGACTCCCTGACCTTATGCTTACCTGAGAATGTCTTTTCTTTTCTTCTTTTTCTTTTTTTTTTTTTTAATCTGAGAATGTATTAATTTCTCCCTCACTTCAGATGGACAGTTTTTCCAGATATAGGGTTCTTGGTTGACGGTTTAATTCGTTTAGCACTTGCATATATCAGGTAACTGCCTCTGGCTTCCAAAGTTTCTGCTGATTATCTTATTGAGAATCTCCTATATGTCATGGACATTCTTTCTTGCTGCTTTGGAGAGTCTTTTTTCCTGTGGCTTGCAAAATTTTTTATTATAATGTGTCTTGGTGTGAGTCTCTGAGTTCATTTTACCTGGAATTTGTTGAGCTTGTTGAATGTTTATATTCATTCCTTTAATCAAACTGGGGAAGATTTCAGCCATTATTTCTTCAAATATTTGCTCTGTCCCCTCAGCTTTTCTTCTTCTAGGACTCCTACAATGCATGCATATATTGGTTGCTTTAAAGGTGTTCCACATGTCCCCTAGGGTATGTTGACTTTACTTCAGTCTTTTTCTTGTTTTCAAACTCAATTTTTCACTATCCCATCTTCAAGTTTTCTGATTCTTTTTCTGCCTTTTAAAATGTGCTTTTGAATCCGTCTAATGAATTTTTAAATTTCAGTTATTGTACTTTACAGCTCCAGAATTTGAGGTGGGGGGTTCTTTTTAGGTTTCCTATCTCTTTCTGATATTTTAATTTTACTCATAGATTGTTTCCTTGAAGTTTTCCACATCTGCCTTTAGTTATTTGAGCATCTTTGAAGATTGTCTTCAGACACTTGTTTTTAAAAGCCTTTGTCTTATATATTAGATCTACTATCAAGTCTTTTTTACAGGTCATTTCTGTTGTTTTTGTTTCTTTGCTTATTTCTGAATGGGTTGAACTTTCCTATTTCTTTTATATCTTACGATTTTTGTTGAAAAAGTGTATATTTGACTATAATACTGTGGTAACTCAGGAAGTAAGATTCTTCTCCTTCCCCAGATTTCTGTATTTTGTTTTTGGTTTTGCATATTGTTTTGGAGTTTTTGGTTCTTGTAGGCTATTTCTGGGTGTTGAATCAGCCTGAGGTTTAAAAGTCTTCTCAGTTTTTTCTGAGCCTGCCCCCTTTCCTGGTCATTTGTGGTGACTTTCTAATTTCTCCTATATAAGTAATTGCTTTTGAATATCCTTGTCTTTAGCTCTCAAAAGAGGGGGACAAAAAGAGGAAAGTGAAGGAGTTGGCAAAAAGAATACTGACTTTTTAAATCCCCTGAAAGTCACTTTGCCCAGAGAGAGAGGAGATGGCAATATTGGGTGAGGTTCAAAACAATGGCTCTCTGCCTTTTTTTGCACGTCTGTGATCAGAAGCAGCAATCAAGGATCAAAGCATAAATCTCTGATATTTAAAGGTAGGATCCTTTTAGCCCACCTTATTTCCCTCATACTGATTGCAGGATGCCCTAGGAACACATACAGGTCTGCCTACTGTGGAGCTGAAAGGTAGGAGGAGATGGGTGGAATTTACTCTGCTAGAACTGAATTACCCACAATTTTCTATCCACACCTACCCTTGGAAGTTGCAAGTCTTGAATATATTCTAGGTCTCTAATATAGTTACTACAGGTAGATTTTGCCTGTGTAATTGCTGTCCAGGTGGAGATACATAATCGTTCCCAGAGCCTCTTACTCCATCATTTTCCCAGAATCCTCTCTTTTTAATGATCTAGCCTGACTTTTAACAAGAAATCTGGGCACCATAGACTAATTAAATTGACATATAAAATTAAACATCACAGACTCCAACTAAGAAAATCTTAAAACAGAGCCTGGTGACTATTCTTTCAGTAGTTTTGGATGAAATTAACATGTTGGACAGCCTACACTCATAGTTTATCCACAGAAAGAATGTTGAAGAAATGGATATTTTCTAGAAACAAGATGATCTCCTATGAAATTCCATCTGGAATTGTTTAAAATTATACCAAAGAGGATCACCTACAGTGATCTTGGGGTCTTAACATAGTTTCTCGGTGGAGTAGATCACCAAAGAAACAATAACTGATGTGGTGCAGGAGGCCAAACCAAAAGAGATTGCTGATTCGATTTAGGAACAAGCCTTTTGAAAGAAAGTGTCAGCTTTTTTTTTTTTTTTTTTTTCCTGTGAGATCCAAAGAATATACAGTAGGTTAATAAAATAACCAATTAACAACATCTTTTATCATTCCCCTTATCTTTTCATTCTCCTTTAGTTCATTGCAGAAAGGTCAGAGAGAGTGTGAGAAAACAATAGGAGGAGGGGTCGAAGTGGTTCAGTAAAGTAACTAGACAGACCAAAGAAGCCATCTAGAATTTTCTTGCTTTAACCAAGCTCCAGTTGCATGAGCAAGAGTAGTTATAGTCTCTTATTAGGTTGTAATCTTGAATACTGTGACTGGATCTAAATACTACATCAGATTCCATATGTATGCCTTCAAGATATTATAAATCACTTCGTGCTATTAATCATGAGTGATCAGAGAAAGGGCATGAGTTTTCACCCAAGGGAAGAGCAAGAACTTTATGTGTTCCACTTTATGCATTTGAAAATTAGGATAGGAGAAAAAGAGAGAAAGAAAAAAAAAAAACTTTCTGATTACAAAATATGAATCATTTGCTCAGCAAAAAATACAAATTTAAATGGGAATGTTTAAAAATAATCCATGTTACTATATAATATAATTTACAAATGTACGAAATAACAAAATAAGAGTAAGATAGACATTGGAAAGTAGAGCCATCAAAAAAAAAAAAAATGTTGCGTTTATAAAGCCTCCCCCACAAGTCTTGCTAGTTTATGATGAATTGTGTAAAACACTTCAAATCTTCGAGTCTTTTAAATTAGAAATTTAGTTCATTTCTGTTGACTTAACTGTATACCAATTCTAAATGTTTACCTATTTTATATTCATTTGCTCTTCACATCATAAAAACAAAATTTGATGTTTTAAATGGGACAACCATGTGCTTCTGTTTTGTTAAATAAATGGGACTAAATAATTTGATTTTAAGAATGTTGCAAAATAAACTTATATTGGAAATAACAGTAAATTTTATATAAAATTTTCTGATATTCTTATGTTTATTACAATGCATATTTTGTAACATAATTGCAATGCTCTCTAGACAGAGTAGCAAAAAAAAAACACAAAAAGAAATACAGTGTGGAATTTTGGCATAAAATACACCTATAAACAGGGGCATATGTACAGACCTCATATCCCACATTGATTACCTTGGGAGGATATTATCACATACAATCTTTAATATCTCATATTATTGTTAAGTTACCTCTGTGTAATACTCCATACTCTGACATTACTGGGCACAATGTGTTGTTTTTATATTTCCAAAGTAGAGACATCTACTATTTGGAGAAAATATGTACAAATTTGAGAAGGCCCTTGGGCTTGGTAATTCTCAGTTTTCCTGAATTTTGCCATAAAGTCATCTACTAGAATCTCATATGTCCTATCAGGATGTAATTATACTATCATGCTGTTAAGATAAATGATTCCTATCAGCTTCAGTGAGTTCGTGCCTACCATTCGTCTTCTTGATTTCCACCTTCAATGTGTGATGTACTCAACAAGCTTAAAATTGGTCAAGGTTACTAAATGAATGGTCTTTGGAGATGAATGCTGGAGTGGACAAACAGATCTTGACAGCGGAGAATAAAGTACCTCAGATTTCTGACAAGTGAGCACTGTTCAAATAAAATTCTTAGGATGTTAAGCTGCTGAAAGGATATCATCAACTGAAAACATAATTTTTATCTTAAGGTTGTTATTATCACCTTCAGTTGACACAACTCTTGAAGGATTAGTATGCATCTACTGTACAGGGAGCACAGCAGTATTAAACTGGAATGAAAAACCTGGCACTCTTTCCATATGATTTCTGTCACAGCACTCACAGTAATGTACCTTCCTGTATAATATGATGTCTGTCTTTCTCTCAATATATTTAGAAGACTTGGTATAGGTCTATCCCGTTAAGCTAACATGTAGGAATGCTGAATAATTATACCCAGACAAAAGAAATCTTTTATGTCTCTGGCCGATCATTTCTCCATCCACAAGGAAGAGAGGTTACTATGAATTGATCAGTTTGAAGGACATTACAGTGGACTAAGTGTTTGAATCTTAAAACTTTTAATAAGGTTAGACTGTCAGTGCTCATGAGATTAGTCCCCTTCACTGTCTTGCTTTTTTATGATCAAAATGGTAAAGACTAGCACTACTCATTTAGTAGACTAATGTGATTTCTTTGTGAAGAAATATTTTATTCTCTTAGCATCAAGCAAAGCATTTCTGCTGTGATCAGAGAACGTCTAGAGTTTGCAGTTTCAGCCCGCTCTGGTAGCCATCAAGGACACTTTTAGTTATTTTACTTGCTTGATTTTTTTTTTCCTGACTAGTACTGATAAACCTATTTATACCACTGAAGTGTTCATTGCTATTATTTGAATTTGTATATTGGTGGTTGTGGTGGGTGTGGGTGCAAGAAGGAGAACATCTTTACACTAAAGGATATAGAAAAAAATAGATTTGAGGAAAATGTAATGTATTCTAAGAGAACATATTGCTTTTCTTAATTTCTTGTACTTGGCAAACCATTTGTCATTTTCAGAGTCAGGACAAAAAACACCATTATAAAAAAATGAAATTCATTTGTTTGAAAGCTAAAGAGAATATTATGTCGGGTGTGAGACTGTGTGAAAAGGACTAGAAAGCAAATTGATTTACTTAAGAAAAAAAATGATGTACTAAGGGAAAAAATCATGACTTTTTTGAATGTATAATTTTTATATTTTCAGGTCTGTTACAGATTTGAATGAAATTTTTAATAACTTAGAAATATACTTGAGGAGTGTAGTTAAGTATTAAAAATTAGGAAAACTATGGGAATTCTTTTTTTAACAATAGTTTGGTCATCTATACCACTTGCAAGGGTATTGTACCAATCTTTATACATAAAGCTTATATAAACTCTTCAGTCATAAGTTCTTTTCTGAACTATACAATCCTTTAGAACAGGATATATGTCAAAATTGTCTCCATAGCCCTGCTAGCACATTCTTCAAAGCCTTGTATTTAACAATTCTTCACTGTAATATCTTCAATGAGTAAATGAATAGAATCCTGTCATATTTCCAAATGTCAAAAATCATGACATCCTCTGTCAAACATAAAAATGGCAAAATATAAATAATACAATACAACATATATGCAACTTCTGATAAATTATAGTTATCAAGCAGTATATAATTTAAAATAGATACAGAAAATTAGGTAGAAAACTATATTTCGGGTCATTTAAATCAAATACAATTTTTGAAAAGCATGAACATTTCTTAAAGCAAATAGTTAAATTGAAATTATGTGCCTAGGAAACTTATTCTCAGTTATTAGAAAGACATAGAATTATTTGCGGATCAACCAGGCATTTTATTTTAAATTTGAAGATGGGCCAGCATGCAATAGAAGAATAATTCAAAAACAAGGTATGTTTTTAAGCACTCCTATTCGGTGAATCATTTTTATGACAAAAATTATAATAAGCTAAGTATGGTACAAAATCCATCTCTTTTAACAAGGCGAGAAAATAGTATTAAATTATACCATCCTTATTACAATCCTAAGTCAGTCACATTATTTTTTGCTCAGGTTGATATGTGCATTCGTAGTCATTGCCAGACTTCCATTACTAACTTCCTCCGTCATTTATCATTAGTGTAGGATAGAAAGCCAAAAAGAAACCTAACGTGATAAGGAATATATAAAAGAAATATAACAAGTAAAATGAAGTGTTCCCAATAATATTCATTGAATATTCTGCTATAGGTTGAGGAAGAGTTTTTTTTTTTTTCATTTTCTTGCTTTCTAATATTATTATAACACAACCCATATGGGAAATATACAAATGAGATATTATTAAACAATGTATGATCATGCAGCAATTATTAATTAGTAAAGTAAATTAAAAGTTAGCCTCTTATCCCAGTGCTCTTCTCAGAATTCTTGGAAGTGGCAAAAACATAGAACTTTGACTACAGACTGAAGTGAGGTTCTATTCTATGGGGGATGGGCAATGGAAGCCTGATCCTGTGCCACTTTCCTTAAGTGAGACCCATTATCCAGAGAGCTTTAGTTCATTAACCTCTCTACCTATATCAAAGCTAACCCTTAGAAGGCTGGCATAGAGGCAAATTTTCTAAATATCTGGAAAAGTCATAGGGCTCAGTTAGCAGTACAGGCTCTTGGAAGTGGTCTATGCCATTATCAAACATGGTGGTCCAATTGTTCCCCAAATGAAGTATTGCCTTTCCATATCTTTAGCTGTCAAATCCATGGAGTTATTCTAATAATTGCTGGAAAAGCAGCAAAATGATTTTTTTTTCAAAAATGAATTTTAAGGAAGAGAGTAAAATAAGAACAATGAATCACATAGATCCTCTCTTTAGTGTTCATAAAAATACCCCTTGGATTTTCAGGGAAAAATCATTTATACCATGAAAAAGAGAAATATTTATATAAATGAGGAATAAGACTGAAGTTGTAACTGTATTTAAACTCAAATTCATTGGTTGTTTGCAAGGAGAGTACAACTGCCTATGTAGAAATCAAAACATAAAATGAATCCTAAATCTCTGACTTGATAGGGGCACATAGTCAGTGATATCGCAACCAGGATATAATAAGACTGTACATTGCAATTAGACCAAAGTCCAGTGTGTATTCAAGGCAAGATATTGGTCAATGTTCTTCCTAGCAATTAACAAGAGAAATCTTCACCCTTAAGTATGGGTATCCCTCAAAATAGGGAAAACAAACAAACAAACAAAACTAACAACAGTCTAGAAAATGAAAGCATTTCCCATTAAAACAAATATTTTGATTATTCTCAGTATCTCCTGTGTGTCTTACTCTACAGTAAAGTTCATGCTTAAAAACTAGAATTTTTCAGAATCTCTTGCTGGATGTTCTAGATGCAAAAACTAGTTTTTACTATTTTATGAACTTAGCAGGTTTAGGAGGCAGAAGGAAAGCTGATGTCATCACACTGGTGTTTTGCTCTTTCGCCTAGCAAGAGAAGCCTGTGAAGACATGGGCGTCTCCCTATTTCAGTCAACACCTCTACCATATGTGAGACAACTGCAGATTCTTCCAGCCTCTGCTCCTGTTATTCTATGATTTTTTAAAAAAGATTTTATTTATTTAATTGAGACAGAGAGGGGAGAGTGAGAGAGAGAGAAAGCAGGAGCAGGGAGAGGGAGGAGCAGAGTCCCCGCTGAGCAGGGAGCCCAATGTGGGGCTCCATTGGGGGACTCCAGGATCGTGACCTGAGCCGAAGGCAGACACTTAGGTGACTGTGCCACCCAGGCACCCTGATCTTGGTTTCCTTACCTCTAGATCATCGCTTCAGCAATGGCCACCTGATGCTCCCTAGCCTTTCCAATGATTTTGTTAAATTCCTGGATTAAATATCTTTCTGTTTAAAATACCTAGAATAGTTTTGTTTCTTGGAATAAAGCCAAACTGACATAAGCAAAAAATGGGAAATACAGGTTAGATTATTTCTTATTCCAAAACAATCATAATGATTCTGCAGACCAAACTAGGTTTACTCATGGAACTGACAGAGGTGTAAGTACGTCTTTTTCATTGTCTTGGTCTCATTATTTGGAAAGGTACAGCTCAAGCTCTTTGCAGCCACGATGTAACCATTAAATCTGAAAATTTTTCCCTGAGTCATTAAGTGAACAATTTGAACATGTCTTCAACATCACCTCCCATGAGATCCATTCTTTTAGGATCACCTAAAGAAAAGAAACAGGCCATTAAAAATTGTAGAGAATAGAATTAAGCATGTACCACTGAAAAATGCAACCTTTTTTTTAAGAAAGGGAATGTAGAAAAATGCAGAGAAAGACTATTAAGTTTGTATCACTGAAAGATTCTACATCTTGAAAACAGAGAAAACATTAAACCACTGATTTTAGTTGTTAAAGGAAACATAAAACCAGAAACCACTGATTAGATTCCTTACATGAATCTTCTGGATTAACTTAAGAACAAATCAGCAATTTTTAGAGAAGATGTGATAGTCAAAACTGTGAACATTATGAAAGCTCTGCTCAGCAAGATCATTCAGACACAAGCTGATTGACAAGATAGCATCTGTAGGTATGTACTTTTTTTTTTTTTTTTTTTTACTCTGGACAAACTCCTTTAATCCAGTATGATAAAAAAAGGCACAGCTCCAATAAATGTATCACTGAAATGTAAA
This sequence comes from Canis aureus, assembly GCF_053574225.1. Lineage (NCBI taxonomy): Eukaryota > Metazoa > Chordata > Mammalia > Carnivora > Canidae > Canis > Canis aureus. The sequence goes on along the minus strand of NC_135623.1, from coordinate 65,445,417 downwards.
TGTTGTTACCTGGCTTTGTTCTTTGGAAGAAAGAACTTCTTTAAAGTGCTCCATGGGCTCTACAAAAATCTTTCAAACAATTAACACAAAGAAAAGAATTTTAGGGGATCCCTGGGTAGCTCAGTGGTTTAGCACCTGCCTTCGGCTCAGGGTGTGATCCTGGAGTCCCAGGATGGAGCCCCACATTGGGCTCTCTGCATGGAGCCTGCTTCTCCCTCTGCCTGTGTCTCTGCCTCTCTCTCTGTGTCTCTCATGAATAAATAAATAAAATATTAAAAAAAAAAAGATTTTTAAAGTGTTTTTTTACAATGAAAATATACATACATACCTTCGTATATACACAACCCGCCCCCTGAAAATAAAGTTACCCCCATAACATAAGTTTCATTAAATCCTGCCACACTGTGAGGGGCACTCACATCTAGGGCATACAGGGCTTTTACAGATGCTGCTTCAAAGATGACAAAGCACCTGAGATTGAAGGAAAAAAATTCAGTATTTACATGGAAAGACCAAGTCTCTATAAAAATGCTCAAAATAGTGGGTCTTTGTGTTTAAACAATTCACTGTTATTTTGCATTCCTATAGGTTGATATTTAAAAATCTATGTACGTCTGCACATACCTACAGACATACATAAACACACGCATGCTGTGAAGGTGTTATTACCTATCAAATAAGGATTCTCTCCAGCAAGTGACATACATATTTTCTGCTCACAATCCTTGGCCAGAAGTAGATCAGGGGCTTCCTGGGAGACAAGGAGGCTCTAGATACTACTCTTCCAAATGCCAGACAGAGGCACATTCATGAGGATTGGAAGCCCGCAATTTAGAGATGCATCAGGCATTCTATTCTACAAGGCACTGGGGGCTTTCTTCTACCTGTTGTACTTTCTCTAGAATTTGCTTTAGTGTTGCTCTGTTATTGATGGATGTTCTGGTTTTGTTTGCCTGAAGGATAGTTTCACTGGAACTAGAAATCTGAGATGATAGCTGATTTTCTTTTAGCATTTTTAAAATGGCATACTGTGTTTTCTTCTGTTAAGAAGTCAAATTCAATCATATTATTTCCTTTGAATTTTATTTCCCCAAGTTTATTTTCTCAACCAATTTCAAAGGACATAAAGCATTCAGAGTGAGTCTTTGAAGTAGAATTACGCCAGAAATGAGTAGCAAAAAGAAAACTAGAAAATAGAATACTTGGAAATTAAGCAATATACTTCTACATAACTTATGGATCAAAGAACAAATGAAGGATATTAAATATTACTTTGAAGTGAATGTTGATAAAAATATTTTATGTTAAAATTTGACTGATGTAGCAAGAGAAACCCTATGGAAAGGTAATCTCTTAAATCATATAATAGAAAATATGACAAAATCGAGCTAAGCATTCTTCTTAAGAGTTTAGAAAAATATTATTTTTCTTTTTGTGTTTTTTTATTTGTATTTTTACAAATCCACGTAAAGATGCTGCCAGACTAAATGAAGAAGGGCAGCATGCTAGAATGGGTTCAAATATCAGGTCACTATTATATTCACATGGATATTAGTGGGGAGGGGTAAACGAATGATATTACTGAATGCACATGTGGTGGTTCACTTAAGTTTCCAATAAATATTCCTTTCAAGGACCTAATAAACTGCATCTTTGGAACTGTGAGGAGAGGTGGGGTAGACGAAACTTGAAATTTAATAAAGATATAAGACAAGGAATTATCTTAATATCTCATTTTAAAATAAGCCACTTAGAAGTAAATATACAGAAGAATTTAAAGATTTTATTTTTATCAAATTTTTAGAAAAGGAAAATAAAAGGATTATAAACAACCAAGTTTATACTTATATTTTTATTCTCCTTCTCCTCCTCCTTCTTTAGTTTCCATTTCCTTTCCATGATTTTGGGTTGATGGCCTTATTTATTTAGTGCTTCTTCTATAAACAAAATAACGTAAATTACATTTAGAAATTTCTTACTTAATATTGAAATAGATGAGTTTTATAAGTTACTATGTAGTGTTTGTACTGACATTATGTTCTCTTATTTTTCTATTCATTTAATTTTGAAAATTCAAAAATACGTAAATTATGTTAAAGATTAAAATGTATATCCAATTATTCAACACACATTTAATGAGAGTTCATGTCTAGTATTGTGCTAAAAACAAGAAATTAATATAGTCCTTGGGACACTTGGGTGGCTCAGTCTTTTTAAGAGTCTGTCTTCAGCTCCTTGCCTGGGGAGGGTCCTGCGTGGGGCTCTGCTTCAGGTTTGGAGTCAGGCTCCCTGCTTGGCGAGGAGTCTGCTTCTCCCTCTTCCTCTGCCCCTCCCTGCCACTGGTGCTCCGTCTCTCTCAAATAAATAAATAAATGAAATCTTAGTTAAACAAAATTAACATAGTCCTCAACATCAAACGACTTGCAGAATATAAGGGGTACTGATAAAAATTATAAATAACAATAGCAGAAAAATATTTAAAAGCTATTTAAAATTCAAATTTTATGGAAATAGAATTTGTTATTCATTAACCATTTTTCATAGGTAAAATTGAGTGAATTAAAAATTGAAATTAGTAGGGTATATTCAATGTACTTAATAGATACTTAGAATTTAGCACATTCAAGATTTTTTTATTTATCTAGAAAGTATATATTATAAAATCTTCAAAAAAGTCAAGAAATAAAAAGCTATTCATTTCAAGGTATACTATTTAATCTCAATGCCAAAATAACAAATTACTAAAACAATAAAAAGTACTGCTTTATATAAAATCTGACTCAAAGGGAAAAACACCAAAAGAGAAAACATAGAAAATGACATAAGTGCAATGTAACATGGCAATGTATGAGACTCAAAAAGTGAGAATTCATGAGCAAATTCACTTACAAATGATCTTTTAAAAAGAAGCCCTAAATAAACATAGTGGACTATTATAATTTTCAAGTAGAATTGAAAATAACTCAAAGGAAATTATGAATATGTTAAAGATAAACTTAGAAATATGCATATGCAGTAAGATAAATTATAATGAAACATCTCAATTCTTATTTTTACAAAAATCATCAAAAAGTCTTTGTGAGTTTAATCTAGAGAATCATGACAAGAAGCACAAACAGCAATATTTTAATAAAATAGAATTAGGAAAATACAATGATGAAGCATGAGTAGTCTACAACTGATAAGATTGATAGTATCAATGTAATATATACTTTCCTATATAAAGTATAATTTGATTTTTTAAAATTTTTTAAAAGATTTATTTATTTATTAGAGACAGAGAGAAAGAGAGAGAGACACAGGCAGAGGGAGAAGCAGGCTCCATGCAGGGAGCCTGACGTGGGACTCAATCCCCGGTCTCCAGGATTATGCCCTGGGCTGAAGGCGGCACTAAACTGCTAAACCATGGGGGCTGCCCTATAATTTGATTTCGTAATTAAAATGGGTAGTAATCTAAATTTCCAGTAGTAGCATTCCAGAATAATTATTTAGAAAATAAAAAACAAGAATGTGCAATTTAGATACTAATTATTATAATTTTACAGTAAACTTTGTTTAATGTTATGTTCCTTTGGAAAATCAAGAAAATATTTTAAAATAATTAAGTTTTAGGTAAGCCACCTACCTGTTCAGAATCAATGCATATCTAAACATCATCTCCCATCCATACATAACTGCTTGAAATATATACAAAGACTTTTTTCTTACTCTTTCATTCAGAAAAATTGCTTCTCTTGTCATTAGTAAACATAATGTCTTGTCTATTAAAATCATTATTACTAGGATATTAATGGCAATATTATTTATAATCATGGAACACTTATGATATGTCAACTGTACTAATATAACTGTATGGAGTAGATATTATTATTATTATTGTCATTTTTAATATTTAAGCTTTTCCGTATTTAATTCTTAATCAACTCTGAGATTACTATTAATTTCCACATTTTACAAATAAGACAAGTGTCACAGGGAAGATCATTAACACACCCAAGTTTACAAAATTCTTAAGCACCGGAGATATTGCTCAAGACCAGATTTGTCTGCCTTCAAATCCTGTGATCTTAACCACCATAGCAGGCTGGCTTCCCCACCCACTTTTTGTTACTTTCCTTAGTTTTCATGGCAAGCATGTATGATGCTGTTTTAAATAACACCTTATTTCTAAATAGAAACAATTGGAGCAAACTCTTTATCCAAATCGATTGTACAGAACTTGAGAGAAAAGGATAAATTGCTAAGATGAACTACATATATGTGAAGCCATTCCAGATCAAAAGCCATGATTTTCCGGTATCCAAGCAATACCATACTTAAGTGAAACTTGCTTTTCCCCACCCAGTCACCTTACAACTAGCCTCAGTGATTCTGGTCTGGGCTCTTGGTATTGATATCCTTCTTTTCTTTCTCTCTTTCTCTTTCTGTACGTGTGCGTGTATACATAGACACACACACTCACACACATATATATGTATATACGTAAATTAAACACACGAACGTATTTATATTCTTTTTAATCTGCAGGATTATGTAATGATCTTTGAATATGACCAAATATACTGAATAAATTCTGAACATGAAAGGCTCTGTTGCCCACAGGATGGACCTGTATATCCTTATGAATTAGGGAGCCCTGTAAGGGGATCTAATATTTTTGAGTGCTGCCAACCGGCCAGGCAAGATACTGTCTTGCTAAGTAGGTAAGCAGTGGGGTTTTAATATCCTCTTATAAATGAAGACATTGAGTTTTACCAAATTAGGAGAATTGACTAGGGCCACAGCCAGTTAATAATAGAATTAATGTTTAAATTCTGAACTAATTCAAGTATTTTTTTCTACTAAAATCTACATAGAGGGAATGTGCATATGACAGTCAAAAATCTTTGTAGGTGAAAAAAAAGACACTTTCTCTCAACTTCTCTAATATTATGTAACATTGACAGAAACAAACCCCCCCAAGTGTGTGCAGGGAGCTGTCAGTGACACGCGTGAACTCAGGCTGCCTCACTACATCACCAGAGCTTTTCCAACAGTCCAGATCACTTTCCATTATAAGTTTTGCCCCTGGTCGATAGGACACTACCGTCTTAAATGCACCAAAAGAATCACCTCTGCATGCTCTCCCTACATTCTGTGCTTTACACAAGTGCAAGGAACAGCCATGCAGGGCAGTGACAATTATTTTTCTATTGGTCTTTTCCTTACATGCTACTTTTGGACTAGACGCAAAACAACTGGCTTTGTAAACATCAAACTCACATTAGAGTTCCATATTTTCTTCCAATTACTGTTTACTCTCCTAAAATTCTGGTGATTCATATCCCTGTTATGCACTGTTTAGCAGCGTCTCTCTCATCACTCTAATTTAATCTTTAACCTCCACACGCTGTTACCATTCCCTTTACCTTGTCAGGGTGCTGAGGATGTTTCCCCATTTTGCTATATTGGGCAGAGAATAAAATCACAAATTTAAAGACATTTTTCAATTCGCGGCTTTTTCTTTCATGCGAGAGAGGAACTTGTTCATGTCTGAACTATGGGAGGACCTTATTTGTATTCCTCTTGCGCTGAGCAGTTCCCTGCAGAGTCCTGAACAATCAATTGTATATCTCAGCAGTGAGACTAGCAATGCTCCTCCCATATCTGACATTTGGTTGATTATCTTACAGAATGTCCTTGTATCGCTTTCTATTCTTGTTGATGAAACATTTGACAAATTGTGTCCCTGTCCTATTTCTTTCATTTTTTTCTCATTATTATTTAGATGAGGCACATGACATAAGCCAAATTTTTATATGATTTTTTCCTCTTTATATCAGTAAACTATATTTCCTTTTGTGTGTGATTTTCCTAACATATTTGGATTCAGTCTAAACTTGTGATGATTATTTAATGTGATGTGGGATAAAGCATATATCTAGATAATTTAAAGTACGCTCTTAAACTATTAATACTTTGGGTAAGTCCCTCCTGGGATCATTTATTTCCTCCTTCAATTAGAGCAGGAAAGATTGTTAAATCGGTAACAAAGTGCAATTATCTTTCTGTGGCTTCTTTTAACATCTGCTTACAGTTATAGGTTAATGTATCTTATTTAGATTGGAAAGCTTTTTTACTTCCCTTGATAATTCCAAAAATTACAATATTATTCATGCAAACAAACATATGTCACTTCACATTTAAGCTGAGAAAAATATTTAAGAATTTACTATAAAAATCCATTAATTTTAATGAGTGTAGTTCATGTTCTAAATATTAAATTGAATCTTAAATAGTAAATAATACTTAACAAATATTAAATTATTAAAGGTTATATACTATTTCATAGAACTACGTTTACTCTTTTAGCACATATTCTTCAATCATACATAAGTATTTCAAATGCTAATAAGTATCTATATATGTGATCAGTTCAAATACTGCAAATGAAAACTCATGGAGAATGCCATTCATTGAATCACTTAATTCAATTTATTGGATAGTTATTTTGTGCCAGATATTAACTAAGTGCTAGGAATGAAATAATCTCTTCAGAAGGTGACAGTTTAATTAACAATGAAATATATAAACAAGTAAACATTTTAAAAATTATTCTAGCAAATGATTGTATTTAAAAATATTTTATTTATTTATTATTTATTAGAGGAAGAGAGAGCACAAGCAGGAAAAGGGGCAGAGCGAGAGGGAAAAGCAGACTCTTCACTCAGTGGGGAGCCAGATGCAGGCTCGATCCCAGGACCCTGAAATCATGACCTGAGTCGATATCAGGTGCTTAACTGACTGAGCCACCCAGGCGCCTCTGATTGTAAATATTTTCCAAGAAGCACAGATACAAGCAAATAATTCCATCTAAAAGAGTCGTGGAAACTTGTCCAGGGTTAATAGCTGAGTTATGCTGTGGGAAAGGTGAGTGACATTTATCAGGGGGCCAGAATCAATGACATTAAAACACACAGTATGCCTAGGGAATAGTGAGAAATTTTCATTAGCTTCCTATGGCTGCCTTAACAAAGTGACACTAACTGCATAGCTTAAAATACTCTATTTCTGTGTTCAAAATTCTTTTAAGGAATCAGTCTTTGAATTTAGTACCCTCCCCACCAATCGAGAATGACTTCAACTTAATCTGAATATATTTGCAAATACTAAATTTGCAAATTATGTCATTCATAGGCACTGGGGTTAGGACATGAACATATGTCCTGGGGGGACACAATTCAAACCATAAGAGAGTCCTACCAAGGATCTTTTGGAAAGAAATTGAAAGCGGTAATAGGACACGCTGAAGTGTTTGGATTTGAGGCATTGGGGAAATACCAAAAGTTTGAAATCAAGATGCCTACTAAGGTGCTAATTTTTGTTTCAGAAACCTGAATGTTGGGCCCGTGGAAGATAAATTGGAGGGTGAGAATGCCTAGACTTGAGCTAAGAAAGGACTAACAAAGACTGGCAAAAGGAAAAAAATAAAATAAAATTGAAAAAATGGGCTTTAGTTATGCTATGAATTTATCAAACTAACATTCATTAAGTGGAAAATGTGGTGCTACATATTTAACAACAGACCACAAGAGGAATTGAGACTGAAAAGTCTATAACTCACAGGTCCTGGAGGAAGTACCCTGCATGCCTCAAGAGGACACATGTGCGGTCAAGACAAAATGAAGAGAGAGAAGCGGGGTGGGCAAGACTTGTGGTACCTGCCTTTGTGAGGATCCATGTTTGGAGTGTTTTGGGGTTTCCAGGCTAAGTCATTCAAACCAAAAAAAGTATAGTTTTCATAGGCTTCATGGGGTCTTACCAAAAGGGAATATGAGCAGAAGGCCTGGGGAGGCAGGGAAGACTGTTGATCACAAGGGCTATTGAGGAAGTCATATCAGGGGCTTGTATTTCATTGTGATTCTGTGGAGTGTTATCCAGGGGATATGCTTGCATGAAGGGCTAGTGTCAGTTCAAAATCCTTGCAGGCCCCTTGGCAAACAAAATGGTTGCTGAGGCAGCAGTATCATGGAGTAGCTTAGCTAAACTCTCAGCAGTGATGAAATGAGCATGGGATATGTGGAGGGAGAAAGATGGAGAAAGGAAACTTGATGCAAAAGTTTGTAGCTCGGGTGATTATGACAGGCAATGCACACACACCTTAGAAGATTCTTCTTAGAATCTAAGAAAAGGAGCACCTGGGTGGCTCAGTTGGTTAAGCAGCTACCTTTGACTCAAGTCATGATCTCAGGGTTCTGGGATCAAGCCCTGCATTGGGCTCTCTGCTCAGTAGAGAGCCTGCTTCTCCCTCTCCCTCACTCTCTGCCTGACACTCTGCCTACTTGTGCATGTGCATTCTCTCTCTCCATCAACTAAGTAAATAAAATCTTGAAGAAGA